>NC_139943.1:16214180-16432106 GCF_963454915.1 Gymnoscopelus microlampas
GGCCAGTGAATAGAGAGAGAGAGAGAGACATGGAAACGGAATAGATTGAAGAGAGAGAGAGTGACATGGAAACAATAGATTGATGAGAGAGAGAGATGGAAACATAATGGTTTGATTGGACATCTCAACCTACTGCCATTAACAGGATTCGAACTCTCAACCTTCAGACTAATAGGCTGCAACACTACCTATAGTGCTATAGCTTTGTCCAGGCTGATATTGTCTGTTGACGATCATAAACTCTTGCCTTCTTTCATGAACCAAGCCCCTGTTTCACTAACACTAAGATCACTTGTTCACAAGCCATTTACCAATGAAGAAATTGTACATCTCCTCAGAACCAAAACTAATGAAAGTAGCCGATCTACAAGCTCACAAACCATGAAAAGTTGTGAGATTGTAGATCAGCTATTTTCAGAATGAAGTATGTCATACGTAAAAAACGTACTCTCAAATAAGCATTTCAGGTTATCTGTACCATTTGCACATGTATTCATTGATACAGTCATGTTGTTTGCAATTCAACTTAAATTAAGTCTACATCAAGTGAGGCTTGAACTGGCGACCTTGAGATTGTGAGGCATTCATTTAAGGGAGACGCCATTGGCCCAACAGACAAGTAACTGTGAAAAAGGAGATCACACAGATGATACAGTTTCACGCAAATAGCTGAAAAATCCTGGGTTTAAGTGTTTTTCAAACTGCTCAAAATTGCGGACAATCTAAGGGCGGAGCTTAATGGTCAAATCGATACGTGTGTTCCTCATGAGTCAAGGCACATGTGTAAGCAAGTTTCACGACTTTCGGCCAAACGAGGCATGACTTATGCCTGTTTAAAGTCTGCATTTTCAAAAAATTGCTATAGCGCCCCCTTTTGGCCAATTGGAGTAAGATTGGTTTCAGTGATATTTGGAATGACCCTGTACATTTCTGCAAAGTTTCAAAGAAATGTGAGTCTGCATGTATGTTTTAGGCACAGATGAATAATTTTCATAAAACTGTAATAGTTAAAATCTATCTCCTCCTGGGATTTTTGAGCAATCTGCACGAAACGTTTACCACTTGAACTTTGGACCTCTGCCTACAAATATTTCCAACGGATTTTCCATAAGTGAAAAAATGCAGAAGTTAGGAGCCAATGACTGTTTTTCATATAATTCAAAATGGTGGGAGATCTAAAGGTCAGAGGTCAAAAGTCAGACCACGAAAGTTGTCGGGCATGAAGAGACGCATGTGTGTATCGAAGTTTCATGGTTGTAGGTCAAACAGGGCATGAGTTGTACCTGTTCAAAGTTGGCACTTTCAATTGAGTGCTATAGCGCCACCCTTTGACGAATGAGTGTGAGAATTATTTCTTGGTAGTTTTTCATGAGCATCTACCATATGGCCGAGTTTCGTAAAAAGCGTATGCACGGTTAAGCCAGAACTGGCAAAAACAAGTATTTTTCAAACTGCTCAAAATTGCGGAAAATCTAAGGGCGGAGCTTAATGGTCAAATCGATACGTGTGTTCCTCATGAGTCAAGGCACATGTGTAAGCAAGTTTCACGACTTTCGGCCAAACGAGGCATGACTTATGCCTGTTTAAAGTCTGCCTTTTCAAAAAATTGCTATAGCGCCCCCTTTTGGCCAATTGGAGTAAGATTGGTTTCAGTGATATTTGGAATGACCCTGTACATTTCTGCAAAGTTTCAAATAAATGTGAGTCTGCATGTATGTTTTAGGCACAGATGAATAATTTTCATAAAACTGTAATAGTTAAAATCTATCTCCTCCTGGGATTTTTGAGCAATCTGCACGAAACGTTTCGTACTTGAACTTTGGACCACTTTCTACAAAAATTTCCAACGGATTTTCCATAAGTGAAAAAATGCAGAAGTTAGGAGCCAATGACTGTTTTTCATATAATTCAAAATGGTGGGAGATCTAAAGGTCAGAGGTCAAAAGTCAGAGTGTGAAAGTTGTTAAGCATGAGGAGACGCATATGTGTATCCAAGTTTCATGGCTGTAGGTCAAACAGGGCATGAATTGTACCTGGTCAAAGTTGGCATTTTCAATTGAGTGCTATAGCGCCACCTTTGGACGAAAGATTGTGAGAATTATTTTTTGATCGTTTTTCATGACCATCTACCATATGGCCGAGTTTCGTAAAAACCGACAGCGCGGTTCAGCCAGAACTGCGAAAAGTGGCAGAAGAAGAAGTGACAGAATAATGCGAATAACAATACGTGTCCAGAGCAGAGCTCTGGCCCCGTAATGACTCATCATTTAGTTTGTCCAGTGAACTGATATGGATGCTGGCTGACACAGGAAGAGCTGTACTGTAAAAAAAAATATATATATCATTAAACAGAACAAAGAGGCTGAAGAATAAGCAATAGACAAAAGAAAAAATTTTGTTTTCTCTAGTTCAAGAGTAAGACCACCCTCTCACTCAAAATGCCTCCTCATACAGACTCCCCTCCCCCCCCAAACATAGATCACACTCTGTCATAAATCACATCCTCTCATACAGACCATGCCCTCTCATACAAACCATGCCCTTGCATACAGACCACACCTTTGATACAGACCTCAACCCCAACAGTCAGAAGAACTCGGGTTGAATACATATGACACACACACCTACTATTACTTCTTGTAGTGCACCGCACGCACGGCAAATAAACATACATACATTTCATATAAATGCACCACACATTACTTGCTCTCTATTCGGTTGATTTTGAACAGGGTGATTGAGGGGTGAGAAGGCAAAAGGTTTTGTTTTGCCAAAAATATCACTTAGCCTGCCTTTAAGACCTGAGGTTCCGATTCTACAAAATGTCTTCTAAATTCTAACAGTTTTTTTGAAGAAACGTATGTTGTTATATCAGTGGTTTTCAAACTTTTTCATGTCAAGGACCCCAAAATGTATATGCATTTGGCCTCGGACCCCCATTTCAATATATGTTGTTCCAGGGACCCCCCCAGAAGCAAAGATTTGAGTTAAAAATGTTCGCTTCAAAACAATAAGTATTCAAAGATTTTAACGCATTTTCACGATTTTTCAAAAATAGCAGATCTACAAGCTCGTAGCGCGGCACTCGGTGCCGCGCTACGAGCTTGTAGATCTGCTATTTTTGAATAGCCAAAGTGTAAAATAATGCTTTTTTAGCTCAAATGAAAAAGTGACACAGATGCATTCCAGGTCTTAATGGGTTAAGTTGATACAGTATGTCAAGATGTCCCAGATGTCTCTTAGACATAAATGAGGAGACATTACAGGAGGACCAGCAGCACGACCACTATGGGTGGTCCACCTCTCCGTTCCATTTGATGTTTCAACTCGCCAAATCAGTCATTAAATAACAGGGACTGCCCATCAGTCCGATATGGCTCACTTTTGCGATGTCCCCAATTATAGTCGGAAAAAAAACAAATTAGGTTAGTGTGAGGTTATGGTTAGGGTTAGGCTTAGTTATAATGTAGCGCCGTCGGACTTCCGTTATCCCCTGGGTGACGGTAGTATTTTTTCTATTGAAAATACCATAGGGTCGTCTAGAATCGCATCATACTGTATAGGGTAAGGGCTGCGTTCCAAAAATAAACAAATCAGCTCTGCGATGTTTGGAACTTGTAGATCTGATACTTTCGATGCTTTCGTGTGACGCCGTAGTGTGATCAAGTAGGTTGTTAATTTACGGAAAAAAACACAAAAAGCTAAAATATGGAGATAAGAGGTTTCTGCCCAACAACAACAACGATATACGATTATTACATCATTTCATTGGCTTGGCAGTAGGAATGGTAGGAATGAGGCACTTGTGCATCACTAACTGAGGGGCGGCTGTTAGCAGCTGAGTGGGTAGAGAGGAGAGGCCATCTGTAATTAGAACGTCACCGCTTCACCTCCCGGCGCCCATGTCTACGTGTCCAACACTTAACCCCCTCACAGCTTCAGCTGAGTGCTCATCATGTTCACCATGTGAGACAGCCATCAGCTGGGTGTAGCTGAAATCTGAAAGCTGAAAGGGGTCCTTGAGGGAGTTACAGGGGGTCCCCAGCTAAATGATACATAGTTAGGAACCAAATTGACCCTTATGGGTCTGTAACTCAGAGAGTGTACAGATGTACACTCTCAGAGTTAAATTAACATTGATTTTACTATATAAATTGGGGTCCCAGAGATAGGGGGTCCTTCAAATTGGAAATCGAAATTGAAATGGTCGTGAAAATCTTCTCTTATGGGGGTCCTTGGCATATATCTTTTCAAATGGGGGTCCGTGGGCTAATAAGTGTCAGTTTGGGGGTCCTTGACATGAAAATGTTTGAGAACCACTGATCTACAAGCTCATTGTGAGCTTGTAGATCGGCTATTTTCAAATGGCCGAAATGTATATAGGGCTGAAGTGGTTAATGTATGTTTTGTAATAATAATCAAAATCTACAAAGTAACTAGTTATTAAAGTTGTCAAATAATTGTAGTGGAGTAAAAGTAAAGTATACATGCCTCTGAGATGAAGTGGAGTAGAAGTGAATGTACAGAATTGTAGAAATACTCCATTAAAGTAAAAGTACCTATAAATTGTACTGAAGTACATGCAGTACTTGAGTTAATGTACTCAAGTACATTAACTCAAGTACTGTGCAATCAGCATTGTGAACGATACAGTCAGGAGTTAGCTCGTGGGGGATTACAGTCACTTATAGGCTTCCCTTTTCTTTGCCAAGCCAAGCATCATATTGTTTTGTTTGAGCTTTTGTGATTTAACTCGTTCAGAATGGTTGGTTGTCAAATGCACAGCCCTGGGGTAATCTTGTGTAGATCTGCTATTTTCACTACTTAGTGATTGTCAACAATCTAGCAGATAAGGCTTGGTTGCAATCCAGTGTAAAGGATGTTTCAGTGAAATGTGTGTTTTCGTTACTTCACTGTGTCTGTGTTGACGCTCTGAGGCATTGTGCCCTTAACTTATACTCGCTGTTCATTTCAGCGTTGAACCCAAGCAAGCCCTGCGTCCAGCTAAAATTACAAAGTCGACAACCAAGAGAGATGTGTTTTAAGTTTGTTCACCCGCGCTGACCTGGCCTTCAAAAGTCTGGTATGTTGATAGTTTTACTCGCACGTTGGTGCTACAGTATGATGAGCTGGTGCTCAGATGCTGTTGAACCCAGGGAATGGAATGATGAAGATCATGGTCCGCTAAGATCGGGTGGATATGGAGTAGGGCTGCAAGCAACTAGCAATTATATTCTAGTTATATTGATTACTTTTTCAATTCATTGAATAATTTTTTCACAAGTAAATTTGAACTTGTGAAGACTGAACCAGACCAACACTCAGAGACAGTATTAAAGGCCTCACAGCGTGAGGCCTTTAAAATGTGCAATGATTCTTCTCTCGCACAATTTGATCCATCTGATTTAACCCCCCACCCCCCCCCCCATACACACACACGCACACACATGCACACTTGCACGCACGCACGCACGCACGCACGCACGCACGCACGCACGCACGCACGCACGCACGCACGCACGCACGCACGCACACACACACACACACACACACACACACACACACACACGCACACACAAATGCGCACACACACGCCTCTCTGTGTGTTCTGTGCACTTGTGCCAATGTCAATGTGTGTGTGTGTTTATATGATGTAAGCATTGCAATATACGATTCTGACATTTCACAAGAATTACGTCGGACACTGCAGGGATTTACTCATATAGCCCTTAGGTCAATCACGTCTCCTCTCTTTTCATGTCTATCCCCATCTCCCCTCTCTCTGTCTCTGTCTCTCTCTCTCTCTCTCTCTCTCTCTCTCTCTCTCTCTCTCTCTTCTCTCTCTCTCTCTCTCTCTCTCTCTCTCTCTCTCTCTCTCTCTCTCTCTCTCTCTCTCTCTCTCTCTCTCTCTCTCTCTCTCTCTGTCTTTTTCAGTGCTATTACATTACCGGGCATCAGCTTGCAATTTGACCAATGTTGTTAAACATCAAGATAGTGCGCGCGTGCGTGCGTGCGTGCGTGCGTGCGTGCGTGCGTGCGTGCGTGCGTGCGTGCGTGCGTGCGTGCGTGCGTGCGTGTGTGTGTGTGTGTGTGTGTGTGTAGGCGCACGTGTGTGTGTGTGTGCGCGCGCAACAGAGTGGGAGTGAGTTAGGGAGTGAGTCACTAGTGGCTCTGTGGCTTAAGGAAAATGTGATGTCTTTCTACCAAATGTGACACATTAATTGTAAAACAAATGAATTAATCCTCTCTAGTAAATGAAAGTCTTTAAAGTGGGATGGAGGATTTTGGAGCTGAACTTGCTGGGGTCACTGTCTATCTTTTAACCCCTTAAAACCGGGAAAGTATCTGTGTAACCACTTTAACCATATTTATACTTTGGCTATTCAAAGAATTGCAGATACACAAGCTTGTAGATCTGCTATGTTTAAAAAATCGTGAAAATATGTGCAAATCTTTGAACAGCATGTTTTTAAAACTCAAATCTTTGCTTCCGAGGGTTCATTTTGAGATGGGGGTCGGCGGCTAAATACATATCAGTTTTGGGGGTCCTTGACATGAAATAGTTTGAGCTCCGCTCATATAGCAACACACATTTTTTTTTTTCAGAAAACCGTTTTACTGATTTAAAAGACATCTGTAGAATCGGCCTCAGTAATGGGTTAAACGGGTCTGTTTCTGAACATGCTGCGGTAGCTAAAGAGTCACTGTGTATTCCCTTTGCTTTGAGTTCATATTTATAACTATATATTCCCAATGCGTTTCAGTTGCATATTAGTGGTCACAGAGCCTGTTCTCTGTTGCCATCTGTCTCTGATTTCTGTCCCATCCTCTTCATGGTCTCAGGTTGGCCAGTAGCGCAGTCTACAGTATACTCTCATAAGGCCATGGTTGTGCGGAGCAGCCGTGCTCAAACATTTATTTCAATTACTCGCAGAAATTGGACTATTCGTGAATGAGGAAGGGATGGACGAGAAATGGAGGGCAGAGTTGGATGACCCAGACAGCCATCGTGATCTTGCTTTTTTTTGTGGCTATAACTGAGCTCTTAATCACTTTCAACCTGGCGTCAAAATTAAAGTAAAGGTTTCATAAACATAAAAAATGTAAGTGAAAATAGCCAATATACACCTACATGGTCACAATGTGTTGGAATAGGACGCGTTGTAAATTTTCACTATTCGTAAGACAAAGAGGCAGATTTTATACATGCTTAATGGCCGCGACAACGTTGTAACAGACAGTGCTTCAATCAGGCAATTTACTTTAGTCTACTTGAGTAACCCTTAAAGCCCACTGACAGCATCATCATTACTCACTCGTCATGCTCCAAGATAGAACCGTGCACGGAAAGACGCGTTGACAGGTTTTGACAGCTACAGCCTTTGTAACAATAGGGGTGTATTTGATGACGTGAGCATCTGACGCCTTCAGTGCATCAGGGGGGGGGGCCTTATAATTGCATACTGCCACCGATGGTGTTGTTGAGCCCTGCAAATTGCACCCCCCCCCCCTCCTACCCCCCAGTGCGTTCAAGGCTGCCCACCTTTTCACACATCATCAGCCACGTTGAGTTGAGAGGAAATCCCACACAATTCTGGATTTCATCTGAACCAAACGTCATCTGACCCGTATCTAACCTTTCCAAAGTTGGATACAGCGATTCATCGCTAAAAGGTCAACAAAAAGTATCACTTCTGAAGAAGTGAAGAGTGTTACTGAATGGAGCTGCAATCTATAGGCTGTTTCAGATTTGAGTGTAAAGTTCCATGAGTGTCATTCAAAGTTTTTTGGAATTGTCCTATTATTTGTGCAAAATCTAAAGTAGTACCTACAAGTACTTACTAGTGCCAAACCTATTAACATGAAAATGTTTATGTAGCTTGTAGACCAGTGGTTCCCAAACTTTCTAGCTCAAGACCTAAACTAGTGAAACTAGCAGATCTACAAGCTCACAACGCGGTGCGGAGTGACACAGTTATGTAGATCTGCTATTTTCACTACTTCTAAAGCGATTCTATTATTTATTTATGGAAATGATTTGATTTAATCAATTGTAGTCACGAATTACTTTTTAAATATCTCTGCTGTCCGGCAGAAACCAACTAACTCCAAAATGTGAATTTTTCAGGAAATGAAAAAACGTGGAGTTAGGAGGTTTTGTTCATCATTGATTAGAACAGCTGAATGGACCTCCAAGCTCACAATGAGGTTGGAGAGGGGGTGGAGCCTGGAGTTAGCAAAACCTAACCTCGCGTCACCAGTCTTTCCACCTCGGAGGAAAGCCTGGTATGCGTTACTAAAGACTAGAGCCATATGAAATCCGTTTTATTTTTTTCCCAATTCCGTTTTATTTTTTCCCAAATTCTGTTTTTTTCCATTTTAATATTTCTGAATTCTGTATTTTGCTTTTTATGCTCATTTTTACCATTAAAAAAGTGTCTGGTAAGTGGAAATGAATAAATGTTCAAGATATAACAGTCCATACATGGCCCTTGTTGTGTTATACGCAAAAATGTTCCCAAAATAATTCGGTCTAATTCGGTCTGAGCATGCGCAAAATGGCGTCGCCCATGTATTATTGTTTCTATCGTCTTTCTAAGACTATTTCTACGTGGATTTTACTGTTTATAAAGTAGGATGTGGCCATGCAAAATGGTGGTGTCCCGTGGATTTGTAAAAAATCGCGGTAAAAAAAAAAAAATTACCGCGATTTTTTTTAATTTTCCAAATTCTGCAATATTCCGTGTTTTATTCCAATTCCATTTTTATTGGTCATTTCCGCGATTCCGTCCGCGATTCCGTTAACACGGATTCCATATGGCTCTACTAAAGACCCATATGATCCGGTCTAGGCCACGCCTACTGAAAAAAAAAAAAAAAAGAATCCTCTTTCCGGATTGTCGCGATCCGGTGTTGCGGTGCCGCTTTGTTTTGGTTCCCCAATCCCTATTTAAATGGAATAGAATTTCCCCGTGGGATAATACGGTTAATACAGACGCTAAATAGTCTCCGGAAAGTACACTCACATTTGTATTTAAAAAATAAGCTAAACTACGCCGCATCAAGGATTTTATAGGACGGACCTATTTTGGGGTGAGACGTCTTTCCGGTTCCGGTCCGCTCCTGACCGGATCATATACCCGAAAAGGAACGCTGCCCAGGCTAGCAAAACCAGCTAACTCCAGTGGAGTTAGCTGGTTTAGCAGAAGCGCTTTTTAATGCTTTTCATTGGTTCAATATTGTTTTTTTTACCAACACACAGACGTAAAGGGTGTTCAATGGCCCTGATTTATGGAAACAAATGCAAAAGTGTCAAAATGGAGTTAGCTGGTTTCTGCCGGACAGCAACGATATGTTTCATTTAATTGATGAAAGTAACTTTTTTTTAAATCTTTTGAAATAATATATAAATTATTTGAAAATAGAAGACAAAAAAGGGGATATTTACTTGCGACCCATAAAGATTGTGTTGTAGACCATCAGGCTTCTGATTGTAACCATATGCACACACTACTGGCTCTAGAGCATTGATTCTCAAAGTGGGGTCCGGGGACCCCCAGGGGTACTTGAGGGAGTTCCAGGGGGTCCCCAGCTAAATGATAGATTAGGCACCAAATGGACCCTTATGGGTCTGTAACACTGAGAGTGTACAAATGGAACCAAATGGACCCTAACGGGTCCATTTGGTTCCATTTGTACACTCTCAGTGTTAAATTGACTTAGATTTTACAATATAAATTGCGGTCCAGGTGATAGAAATGCCATTAAATGGGGGTCTGTAGCCCTAATGCATGTCAAACTGGGGGTCCTTGAAAGTAAAATGGTTGAGAATCACTGCTAGAGCTGTAAAAAAAAATCTTCTCTTATGGGGGTCCCTGGCATATCTTTTGAAATGGGGGTCCGCGGGCTAATAAGTGTCAATTTGGGGGTCCTTGACATGAAAAAGTTTGAGAACCACTGCTCTAGAGCACATGGCACAATGCATGATGGGTGTTAGTTGCTTGGATACTGGCAAGTGGAAATCTCCTGCACACACCTGGCAAAGTTTGAAATGCAATTAAGATATAGTATACACGTTCCCATTTAGGCGTAGCCCAAGAACATTACCATCATGTTTGTTGTTGCCATGTGACAGATTACCACTAGGATGTTTGTGGGAGATGCAACTATCCGTATCGGAGAGAGAGAGCAATGCAGCTCATTTCCCCTCTTTTGCAGTCTGTGCATGTCGCTCCCGGGAATGATGGCAGCATGGAGGTAAAAAATATGAGGGCTGTGAAGTCAGTGGTGGAAAAAAGTACTCACATGTCTTACTTATGCAATGTAGAAATACTCTGTTACAAGTGGAAGTCCGGAGTAAAAAATGTACTTGAGTAAAAGTACAAAAGCATTGGTATTGGTAAATATAAGTAAAGTACAAAAGTAAAAGTACTCATTGTGCAGAATGTCCCATTTCACAAGTTCGAAATGTATAAAAAATCTTTAGAAAATAGCAGATCTACAAGCTCACAATGCGTTGCGAACTTGCGATGCATTTTGAGCTTGTAGATCTGCTATTTTCAAATGGCCGACATGATGTATAAACTGTAGGGCTGAAGTGGTTAGTGTGTTTTGCGATAATAATCAAAGTCTAAAAAGTAACCGGTAACTAAAAAACTTTTCAAAAAATTGTAGTGGAGTAAAAGTACAATATTTGCTTCTGAGATGTAGTGGAGTATAGAAGTAAAAGTAGTGAAAACTGGAAATACTCCAGTAAAGTTAAAAAATACCCTCAACATTGCACTTGAGGTACTGTACTTGAGTAAATGTACTTAGTTACTTTACACCACTGTGTAAAGTACATTTCAGAACTGTTTGCAAGTCTTCACTCGGACTTCTCACTCTTTCGATCGTCACTCTTTAAAAAAAAAACCTGACAGGAGGGATTTTCCCTTGTAGGACGTAGCGCGTGGAAGGAACACGTTATTCCAACCAGTTCCTTTCCCCTCCATCAGGCGCCCCGGCTGTCATGGGGGAGGCGGTATAGTGACCAGGATTACTACATGTTTTTGTGAGGGTATTAACTACCCTGGGAGACACGGGGAGAACATGCAAACTCCACACAGAGTAGGCCCTTTCGCCAACCCCACCTAGGGTATGGGCACTGATGACGCGGAGGAGAAGACACGCCCCCAGCGCCCACAGCGTCCCCGGCGGGAATCGAACCCAGGACCTTCTTGCTGTGAGGCGACAGCGCTACCGACTGCGCCACTGTGCCCCCCTGTTTGCAAGTCTTCACTCGGACTTCTCACTCTTTCGATCGTCGCTCTTTACTTTTGACGCTGCATTGAGTGACATATGACATATCTGTCTCATGGTGGGGCTATAACAGGCCGATTCGAAAGGCTGAGGAAGAAATGCCACCCTTATCACATTGGCCTATTATAGCGCCACCAGCAGGCCGATTTTTGCCTGTGCCATAACTTCATCAACATGTACCGTATCCCTTCTACAGATTCCACTCACCCCTATGATGACAGGATTCCAAACATTACTGGCCCACAATAACAATAAGTGACATATAGCGCCTGCATTCTTCAGACTTTGACAGGGCAAATTGTGTTATATTCAGATTACATAGTAGAGTACATAATGCATTAGAAGAAAATAAGAGCAAAATTGGGTTTTGGTTCCTCAACTCAACTTTGTAGTAGCAATATAAAAACAAACAAAGAATTTATTGGATTATTCATGCCTAGCAATACAAGTTAGGTGGAAGAGATGGATAGAGTGAAGCAATCCTGGCTAATACAAATTAAATGCAGTGTAGCCTACATTCACAATTTACTTTGTAAGGTGTGCATTTGTTTGTTAACTTCAAATGGTTTATTCATGGGAAGTGGGGGGTTCCCAAAGCTATGTCTTTGCCCAAATAGTCTAGTTTGTTGAATCTCTTATTACAACGAACTTTGTAATTCACACCTGCAAGGGAGTTCTGATCATAAAAGGGATGTTTGCTAGTCAATGTTCTCGAGAAGATAAACAACAGTTAAAACAAGCAAGCAAGCATACTGTGTGTGTGTGTGTGTGTGTGTGTGTGTGTGTGTGTGTGTGTGTGTGTGTGTGTGTGTGTGTGTGTGTGTGTGTGTGTGTGTGTGTGTGTGTGCGTGTGTGTGTGTGTGTGTGTGTGTGTGTGTGTGTGTGCGTGCGTGCGTGCGTGCGTGCGTGCGTGCGTGCGTGCGTGCGTGCGTGCGTGCGTGCGTGCGTGCGTGCGTGTTTATGTGTGTCAGATATTGCACTAGCAGACAGCAATGAAGACTTTGGGAGCACGCAAGGACCTCCAACTAAAAGTAATCTGGCATAGGTTAAGTCACAATTTGACCAACCTGGGCTGGCCCACAACCTAAGCTGGGTAAGACCTAGCCGGTTGAGTGTCTAAACGGAAGTACCGGAACTTAGCGGAAGTTTCCTCACGTTTGTATGCGAGAGCTGACGAAAACTTCTGGGAACTCAGATTAGGTCGTGACTAGCCTGGAAACCAGACAAATCTGCCATTGCAGAAAAAAAATTGCCCTCGGCAGTTTTGGTCTGGCACTGCTCAGTTGTGATTGGATTTCACTCCCTAGTTTTGAGGG
Organism: Gymnoscopelus microlampas; assembly: GCF_963454915.1. NCBI lineage: Eukaryota > Metazoa > Chordata > Actinopteri > Myctophiformes > Myctophidae > Gymnoscopelus > Gymnoscopelus microlampas. The sequence continues at coordinate 16,226,795 of NC_139943.1, forward strand.
ACCAATCAGGGCCCAGTTTGCTTTTTTTTTTTAAATCCGCCCCTTGGAAATGCACGTTCCATACAGAGATTCCAGACTAATTCCCAAAGTGAGGTGTGTGCACCCCTTGGGGTTTCTCGAGCTGCCTCTACGGGGGCGAGAAGAAACATTTAATGGTGGTTTAATGTTGTAATAATGAATCTATTTGATCCCACAGTCGATTTTTTTAAGAAGTAAAAACATGCAATTAAAACATTTCCTTTCTAAAGTTTTAATTAAAAAAGTTTTATTGAAAATCAATAAATGCACTCAAAAGTTAGAGGGATATTTCACTTTCAAACATGTTAGAGTTTTAACATCTCTGGTTTTTCGTCCTTGGTTCCGGTGACTGATATTGTCCTTCTATGTGAGGGGGCCGTGTTCCTTCAATTACTTTTTTCATTTATTTTATTTCATTTTATTATTTTATTTTTATAAATGAAAAAGGTAATTGAAAAAACACGGTCCCCTCACGCATTAGAAGGACAATATCACTCACCAGAACCAAGGACGTGTGTTTTAAATGAATCTAACATGGTTAAAATCAAATGTTCTGATGAAGATGCCTCGGGCATCGAAACGTTAGTCCTCTGTTATGATATAGCACCTAAATAAAAAAGGCATTCAATATGTCTGTGATGCTCCAGCGCCTCATTCCTTCATTATGGTTAAAATGGAGTTTGAAGTTACAATGGGTTTAGATCACATATCTAAATACTGAATCAAGCCCGTAGCACTTGTCGTAGCACTTGTCCTAGCCTTGACGACCTTGCAGGCTTATGCAAAGGCTAAAATGTAATTTAGATAGCATGTTATGTAGACAGATGCCAGCTCTACAAATGACCTGGCATATGTAGTTTCAATGTACAGATTATAGATTTATTTTTATATTATACTGTTTAGACTGATGACAGGTTTTTTTCCTTGCTTACTGTAAGTCGCTCTGGATTAAGTGCCTAAATTGTATATTGTAAACAACTTAAAAACTGTCTGGGGTGCACACAAAAGCCAGAGTAGACGTTAAAAATCACACCCAGTGTGAAGTGAGCGGTGTTATTTAAGGTCATCACAGTGATGGAAGATCACTTCAAAAGAAAAAATATTTTTTTGAAGTGCGTGGTGCTATTTATAGGTATGAATTTCATCATGCGTCTCGCTAGCCAATCACAGAGTGGTCTGAATACTCATCAGCCAATCACAGTACAGGGAAAGACACATTTTCACGACGGATGGGTCATGGGTCGCAACCCCACTTATAGGAGCGGCTACACCGCTCAAAAAGTGAAATATCCCTTTAATCTTCTCTCATGAAGGGTGTCTATTCTGCCTGTGAACCTGTGTGTCCTTGCCCTCCTTAAAACTGATGGTTTGTACGTGTGTGTTGCAACGAATTGAAAGTTTGTTGGAGTGTAGCTTCAGTGTCATACAAGTGTGAGAGCGCTCTCTTCATGGTTTGTGTTATGCTGTGGAGGATAGGTGGTGCATCGACCCGTTTAAGATGTAGAAGAGGGTGTGATGCCTAAAAAAGTGTGTGCACGGCTGAATTCAGCACCAATACGTATCCCTATCCACTGACACAAACAACATACAATAATACAACAATACAAGGGGGAAATTATAAAGACCCCCCCCAAAATAATCATATTCGAACTGGGGACCCCCCACCCTGAAAATCGAGGCGTTGTGAGCTTGTAGATCGGCTGTTTTCACAATGTTTGCCTCTTTCTTACTTAATCTTTGGCTAATTTGGTATTAAAAAGGTCTTAAAAGTCATTAAATTGTAACTTTACAGTAGATACCCTGTATGCCCTTATATACTGTATGTTGGTTGGTTGGTTTAGTGTTGAGTGAGAAAACAATGTTGCACATTAAGCTAATCACCTGGAGACCCCCCAAAATAATTTGGGGAACCGACCCCTAGTTTGGGAAGCACTGGGTTAGACAAGGGTGAAGCCAATAAACTCAGTTGGGGGGGGGTCTGTTTCTTTATTGTGTTTGTGTGTACCAGTATGTGAGATGTCCATGCTGGTACAAAGAGTAACACCTAAAAGAAACTCGTCAATTAATGTGATTACCTTTTAGCTGCATTTTAATTAACCATCCATGACACGTAAAAACAGCAGTGGCTCAGGAGGTAGAGTTAGAGCCACTTGGGAATCGGAAGGTTCCAGCATTCGATCCCCGGCTCCCCCTGGGTTAGCGTCGGAAGTGTCCTTGAGCAAGACACTGAACCTCTCTCTCGCGTGCGCGCACACGCACACGCACACACACACACACACACACACACACACACACACACACACGCCTTGGGCTAGGCAGCTGCATTGCTGTGCGAGGGGGAGTAAACATTGTGTAAAATAATAGTTTTATAAAGAGTTTTTACGCTGAGATTTTACCACCGCCTCCTTCTGGGTCTGCTACCCTGTGGTGAGCAAATAAAACTGTAGGAAATGTACCATTGTTGGTGTTTAAAGTTATACCCTAATAGCCGCAAAAGACTCGAGGTAAGGCTAGAAGCTGAGAAAATCAGTAACCGCCTTCGCACAAGGCACTCAACCGTGACATTTTACCCCCTCCGAATAAGTCTTCAGATATTTTAGCTTGCCTGCTAAAATATCATATTGTCGCTGTCGGGAGGAAACCTTATATGTCCAAACTGTTCCTTTTTATTATTAGCCTATTAAAAAACGATTAGAATAAAATCTACAAGCGGCGACGCATTGAGCTTGTATATCTGCTATTCTCACTACTTTTGTGTGACACTCTTGCATGATGAAGTAGGGCATTTATTTACCAAAAAAATGGGAAACATGGAGATACAAGGTTTCTGCCCGACAACCGATGTAGAAGTTGAAAATCCATTTCTATCTTTTATAGAAGCACTATCTTCAACCTCCCTGTGATTCGGTAGACATAAATTGTGTCAAATTGCTGTATGGGCCATTGCTCTCTCTGTGCAGTTAATTGTCCAATCTCGTAAGCGTATTGGATGTTTCAGTGGAAAATCACCAATTACAGCGATGTCCTCTCGAATCTTTGCGAGGCAATGATAGCACATATCCAACCATGTCTGCTGGAATGGCCATTGTCTTGTAGTTTCTAAATGTCATGTGTTGTGAGTCACCACACAGTTACATAGCAAACTAGAAAAAGTGCTCCTCGGAGCACAGGTCTCCGCCAGGTCAGGTAGGTTATTGTGGGCCAGTAATGTTCGGAATTCAGTCTTTATAGAGGTGAGTGGAATCTGTAGAGGTTGAGGGATTAACTATTTTACTGCCATGGACGCGTTTGGTCCACAGTGCCATGACGCCTTAGACGCGCTGTATAACTTTTTAATTGTCTAATAAGCGATCCTAGACAACCAACATCCCAGGTCTTGCCCAGCCTGAACCTTGTGGGGGTTGGTACATCGATCGTGTCTTTTTATAAACACGATCCGACCATGGATTATAATGGATATAACATTTCTGTGACCGGTTGAAAAGGTTATAAAACACGAAAATCGCTGGCACTGGCAGAGTTAAAGTTGATGAAGTTATTGCACAGGCAAATATAATAGGCCAATGTGAAAAGGGTGGCATTTTTTCCCTCGGCCGAGTGGGAATTTGCCCGCAAAGTTTCATGCATTCATGATTTGAGGCATTTTGTTCAAAACGAGCCACTCCTGCAAACGTTAGATGCCAATCTTAGCTATTCAGGATGGAATATGACAAATCAGATGGATCCATCTTGATCACATGACTATAGCGATACTGTGTACCGATTTACGTGATGTTTGGACAACATTTGTAGGAGTAATATCAAAAGATTCGTTTTGCAAAAATCGGCATCCTGGTGTGAAAAGGGTGGCATTTCTTCCTCTGCCTAGTGGGCATGTTTTCACGGCAATCAGACGCTGCGTTCATGATTTGAGGCATTTTGTTCAAAACGAGCCTCAGTCACTCATGCAAGACTTTAGATGGCAATCTTAGCCACATGCACGCGCGCGCGCGCACACACACACACACACACACACACACACACACACACACACACACACACACACACACACACACACACACACACACACACACACACACACACACACACACACACACACACACACACACACACGCTTAGACACTCTGATAGACACAGAAACCCAGACAGATACAATAGCCTGCAGCCACACACCCCTTACAGTTAATCTTCTATCCATGTTATACAAACATGGACAAACCCCCCTTATACAGTTAATCGCCTATCCATGGTATATACTGTACAAACATGGGCACCCATGCCACCCACATTAAAGGTTGACAGTCTGTTTTTTTGTCTCTTATTGGTGTTTACATGAGACGTCCATTATATCACAGCATTGACGAGGAGCAACAAGCACACAGACAAGCAAGCAAACAAATAAACAAACAAAGAAATAGATTCTCCTGTCTTTCCCCCAAGCACTTCTTTGTTCTCTCCCTATCTCTGCTAGTTCATTTCAAGTCAGTACGCTGTGTTGTCCTGATCAATGTTGTCAGACAGTTTAAACAGAGAAGTCATTCTACAAAAGAGGAGAGACATAAATAACCTCACTTTCTCTACCCTCCCCTGCCATCGCTGCAAGCCCAAGGCTGTCAGGTGTTTTGATGGAGAGGTTCTTTAAGCACGCTCGACTGACTCGAGGCGTTGTTATCACCTCTGTGTGTCGTCGCGTGTGAGTGCGCATCTTATCCAGAGAATATGAGCCGCATGCATGTCTGCTTGTGAATATTCATGAGTTGGCGTTTTGTCAGCTGCCTCGCTTATTATGGCTCTGATTGGGTTTCATGGCGGGAGAGAACGTGGGTCTCGAAGGCCTGATCATGAATTGACCCTTTCTAGTCCAAAGCAGGCACACGGCCACACCGATAGAATGGGTATTTGTATTCAAATCGACCCGCGCACTTGAGTTGTTTTCACTTTTGCGACACGCTGAGAAATACTCTGTCTAATTCAGTGGTTCTCAACCTGCGGGTCGGGACCCTCAGGGGAGACCCCACATGATTTTTTTGGGGGGGCCCCAGATGTCAGTGAAGTGACAATTTAAGGACTTTTAAAACCTTTTTTCATACCTCAAAAAGAAAGAAGGAAAATAAATAAGACCATCACTGCATCAAAAGCAATCGACAAACTATACTGTAAAAACTGGTCAAACATTGGCCAAATTGTCAAATAAGAAAGAGGGAAAAATTGCGAAAATAGCAGATCTACAAGCTCACAACGCCTCGCAACGCTAGGCGTTGTGAGCTTGTAGATCTGCTATTTTTGCATTTTTTATCTGCGGAACCGAGTCAATGCCTCTGCTCGTGATGTCATATCATGTTTATGGCTGCCGGTGGGGGATATGTTTTTTCCCTGATTCTGGTCATGCATTTCAAGCATTTCCTTTTGGGAAATGTAAACTCTGATATGACTCTAATACAGTTTAATAAATCATATTAACCAGTGTTCATTTTGGGCAAATTGTCAAAATGAGTCATAAAATGTTTTTTTCCCCTCTAATTATTTTTTTATTTTTTTTTGCAATTTTCCCCAAATAAATTGAACCCTGGTTGGACTATGAGTCAAGCTGTATTTTCATCCATGGCCAGCGTCACTGTACTCGTGGTCATCACCGCCATCAAAGCCTCACAGCAAGTGAGATTTTCACACAGTAGTTTTCATTTGGGGTTAGTTCACAGAGCACAAGTGCTCTTTTGGCTGGCTGGCTGGCTGGCTGGCTGACCCCATTGTATAGTATTGTCTTCATAATGTCTTTATAGCGTATGTCTTGATGAACTGAATACACAGGACTGCAATGGAAACGAGCCCTCAGGGCCTTTTGTGTTATCCTTTTTGAACATTATAGTATAACTGTACTGTACCTCTGTACTTTTTGCAAACTATTCAATCAATCAATCAATCAAAAACAAAGTAAATTTAGTTCAGCATATCACAGATGCAGAAGAAAAAAAGAAAAAGACACAACTAGCAAAAAATATATATATTCAAATATATATAAAAAAAACATATTCAAAGATTTCCACCATTTTTCAAGATTTTTCCAAAATAGCAGAACTACAAGCTCATAGCGCGGCACTCGATGCCGCAGCTTGTATATCTGCTATCTAAAATAATGGTTAAACTTAGAAAGAATGAAACTAATAAAAGTCACCGCAGTGACTCAACGCAGTGACTCATTGTGGTGACTCACCTGTGAGAGACACGTGTAAGGTCACAACAGTAGCATAGAGAGTCAATGAGAACATGGCATTGGTAGTGTTCAGGTTTGCAGATTGCATCTTGTTCAGACAACAAAAGACTCTTTCTCAGTTGAAAATATCTCATTTAGTGTCGAGTGACGTGCCACTCATTTTCTTTCATGGAAGCATAAATGAGTAGAATTAGGCATTAATGTGGGAGTTAAAGTGTTAGCTTGATCCATGTGTGGCGCTATCACCGGTAGTCATTTAACCCATTGAGACCTGAAGCCGATTCTACATGTCTCCTAAATCTCAACAGTTTTCTGAAAAACGTTTGTTTCTATATCAGTGGTGCTCAATCTTTTTCATGTCAAGGACCCCCAACATTATATCTATTTGGCCGCGGACCCCCATCAAAATATTTTCTTCCAGGGACCCCTAGAAGCAAAGATTTGAGTTAAAAATGTTCGCTTTAAAAATACATATATTCAAAGATTTTCGCTCATAGTGCGGCACTCGGTTCCGTGCTATGAGCTTGTATATCTGCTATTTTTGAATAGCCCAAAGTAAAATAATGCTTTTTAGCTCAAATCTAAAAATGAGACTAATGGGTTAATGTGGGAGTTAAAGTGTTAGCTTGATCCATGTGTGGCGCTATCACCGGTAGTCATTTAATGAGTGAGATCATCAAAGGCTCAATTAGAGCTGTCATAATCCTCTCTTTTTTTTGCATTCTGACAAATCCATCTTTATTCGTATAGCCTGTGTGATGCTCAAATAGGTGATTCATACGTAAATCAAGCTGTCAAGAGAGCAATTTCGCTGAACTATGAAGCGGCTCCAATTTGTGCCATGATTGAAACATAAGCCCATTGGCTATGCTGGTGTGGTGGCCTGTTACTACTGTCCACTGCTTGGCTATACTTAACCATTTGAACCCTATTAGCGCCCCCTTTTCTGGGGGAACATTAGCCAGAAACAGCTGGCTGAATGTACACACCACAAGATCGATAAAGCTCTAGTCCATTCTATTCTACAAGCTCACAACACGTTGCAACACGTTGTGAGCTTGTAGGCCTACATCTGCTGTGGGTTTTGCATTGGTAGAATCTACTTTGTTTGTGTTCGTTCACGTGCTGACAGAGTGACTTGGATAAGATTCGATAAGATGTTATTTATTGTCATTGCATTCAAGTTTGGTGGCAAACCACTCCAAATAACAGCATAATACAAATACAAATAGCTTGATTGATAGTTTCACTGTGCAATGTACAGTAAGTCAATCAGGAGACTATTTTTTTTTGGAATATCAAGTTCTAATCAATGGAGAAAGACGTCTTGCCAATAGTTACATCATGGCAAGGTTACAACCAAAACCTGCACTTAAATCATTATCAAGCATTTATAGTGTGCAGTTGATCTCATTCTGTAATACGATAAGACTGTGTGTGTGTGTGTGTGTGTGTGTGTGTGTGTGTGTGTGTGTGTGTGTGTGTGTGTGTGTGTGTGTGTGTGTGTCTGTGTGTGCGTGTGTGTGTGTGTGTGTGTGTTTCTTGGCGAAAGTCAAATGTAATGGCGTTTAATGACAAAGACCTGCAGTGAATTGACCTTGATTGGCTTGTACTTTAATTGATCTAAATCACTAATGTTCTGTGTTACTTTTGCTCTTGACTTTGGATTATTGTCATAGGCTGATGTCACACACCTGTGAAAAGCACATGCTGCTCTCTCCAAGGACTTCTGACAGAGCTGTGGGCTGCCAGTTCAAATGGCCTAGATAACGCCACCTGACTTTGAAGAATAATATGTCTAAACCCATAAAGAGTTATCAAATAGCTGTGGTTGAAAGACGCTGCAGTGTGGAGCCACCTGATATATTATTGCTTCTGTTCGGTCACCTTCTTCCTGTTCAAAAAGTACAGAGCAACTTTGACACTTTGATTTTTCTAACAGCTACAGTAGACCCTCTCTGTTGTGCCACATGCGTTTGATGTTGCGCGCGTGTCAGTGCCGCACGGAACACCAGCCACAGGGGTTTAGTGTCTGACAACTTGTTGTCGTCTATTTCTTCTAATCGGCGGAGAGTTTTAAGAACATCAGATAAAAAAATCTTTTTTGTGACATTTTTTATCCCCGAGGCGTTTTCCATAGCAAACGAGGAAGTACAGATTTCATCACGTTGCACACGCTTGTCTCTCGTCCTTGTGGTGGTCTCTCTCTCTCTCTCTCTCTCTCTCTCTCTCTCTCTCTCTCTCTCTCTCTCTCTCTCTCTCTCTCTCTTTATCTCTCACCTTCCAATGTTGCACAATTACAACCCAAATGCTGGATTAACCCATTAAGACCAGGAAAGCAGGTGTCATTTTAGAATTTAACCACTTTAACCATTATTATTATCTTATATACTTTGGCTATTAAAAACAAATCTGTTCTTTTTTTAATAGCCAAAGTATAAAACAATGGTTAAAGTTTGGCATCAAACTGTAACGGTCAGATATTTGATATTAACAATTACTATTTAAATCACAGGTTACGAATTATCTTTTTACAGATAAAATTGATATATTCTGAATGCAATGAATACAGCAAACACAGACAGGAATGAAGCTCAGAACATTCGTTTATCTAAATGAATTAAATAAACAATGATAATTAGTTTCACAGTTCATGATAGATAGGTTGAAACAATGAGTGCCGGGCGCACTCCTTTAAACGGCGAGTATCGGTGGCCTTGGCTATGTTACACCAAACAGCTTTAGAGATTTCATTAATCAAACATTCCCAGGTCAAACGGGGACTCCGTGGCCGTGTTTCTCTCTCTGTTGCTCTCAAACTTCTGTGTCCTTTATCCAGGCACGTGTCACGGCCCCGTCAATCAATCAATCCGTCCATTGACACTGACCTTGACTTTTAACCCCCCCCCCCCAAAAAAAAAAACACAAACAAAACCAAAACAGATACATCTCAGGGAATAGGACCTTACACAAAAGGATGGAAATTGGTTTAAAGGACTACTTTGGGTCATACACTTTTAAATTACACTAATATTAGGTGCCAGTGCTACAAAACTCCAATTGTGGGGGTCTTGGAACCGGAAGGTTCCCGGGTCGATCCCTGGCCCCCTCCTGGCTGCATTTTGAAGTGTCCTTCTTGGGCAAGGCACTTTATCTGCTCTCGTCAACGTTAACTGCTCCCAATGAGCAGGTTTCCTCTGCCATCGTACTGTACTGTATGTGTGAATGTATGGTTGAACTTACATTATACATTGTAAAGCGTGTTGGATAAAGGCGCCATTTTTGCGGTGGTTTTCAATGTGGGGTCCTTGAGAGGGGGTTCCAGGAGGGGGTCCCCCAGGTAAATGATTCATAGTTATAGGCAGGGGTGCACATAACTTTTTAGGTCTGGTACGCAGAAGAGCACCTGGACATGTGACTTGGTGCGCATGGCGCCCGTCCCGTTTTTTCAAGGGGGGGGGGGGGGGGGTTCAGCACGGTGCCCACCGGACAGTTTTGTCAACGGGGGGGGGGGGGGGGGGGGGGTGTCAGCACGGTGCCCACCGGACAGTTTTGTCAACGGGGGGGGGGCGAGAAAAAAAGGACGCTCTGCTTCTAAATTCCGCCGATTTGCGCTGATTTTATCCGCCAGATTGGGACGTTCACGGCATATTTCGCACCATTACGGTGCGTTCATCATCGGTGACGAGTGCCTCTAACAGCCGCTGCTGGCTGCGTGCACGCAGCGAGGCAATGTGAGGCGACGCGAGTCATATCTCTACCCCTGTGCCTAATGGCTGTACATGGGGCCGACGGGTGCTTTAGAGTGATTGTGAGTGTGGCTTCAGGAAGTAAATTCCTAGCCTCGATCTCCAGGCTTTTATTTTTTAGTTTTGCTAAAAAATAAAAGCTTGGAAATTCCTGTCCCAGCTGTTGGTGCGCAAAAGCGCCTCGCGTCGCCTGATGTGGTGCGCATTTTTTATTTTGGGTGCGCATGCGCACCTGCGCACCAGTTATGTGCACCCCTGGTTATAGGAAGGAACCAAAGGACAAGACAAGACAACCATTAACACTGATGATTTTACAGTGTACTGTAGATTGTGGTCCCTGAGATCTAATACATACAGGTCCAAGGCCTAATGCATATCGTTGCTATGTCGGGCAAAAACCTTTTTGTGCTTTTTTTTCATAAACATCCTAGGTCGTACTACAGCGTCACACAAAAACATCAAAGCAGGCTACAAGCTCAAAAAGCGACGCGAAGCGGCGCGTTTTGAGCTTGTAGATCTGCTACTTTTGATACTTTTGAATTTGAATCCTGAAAAGTAACAGTTTTGGGACCACCCCGATAGAGACAATATCAAGCTGGCTGTGAAAAAGGTTGTGAATCATTGATCTATTGCTTTTATCACTGTTATTTGATAGCAGTGATAACCTTGTGCAAATACCAACATCTCCCTCCTCTCTCTCTCTCTCTCTCTCTCTCTCTCTCTCTCTCTCTCTGTGTGTTTAGTCACCGCTGTTCTCTGAGTGGTGAAGACTTGAACCGTCAGTGGTGTAATCCTGACCCTGTCCTCAGTCCAACCATCTACCACACCAAGGGCTTCCTCTACTATCTCAACAGCACAGGATGCACCCCGCTGGTGAGCACGCACACACACACACACACACACACACACACACACACACACACACACACACACACACACACACACACACACACACACACACACACACACACACACACACACACTAAATAGCCGCTCACAACAACAGCTCACAACTTTAGATCCGTTTTTTTTAAAAACCTATCGCCTATGACTTGCCCAAAATATTGATCGATTAATTATCAATTATATTATAATGATACATTTTCCATGATTTCTTATAATCGATTATTACGCCCTGAGACTGACTCTCACTTTGCTTCCAATTTGAGTTTCTAAAAGCAGGATATGAATGAAGTGTCTGTCACACCATTAGACAATGAGCACATTTTTTCATATCAATGCCAAGCTAATTTACAGCTAAATTAATGGACGATTATTCCAATTACCACTCACAATGCCTGCACTCCATTATTTTAGTCAGTAGAAAGTTGAGGTGTGTGTGTGCGTGCGTGAGTGCATGTTTGTGTGTAGTTCTGGGTGAAACTCAAGTAAGACATTCAGTGAAATGACCTTGATTGGCTTATGCTTAATTGCTCTAAATCAGAATGGCCTTTGTTAATTTGTGCTCTTGACTTTTGATTATTATCATAGGCTGATGTCACACCTGTAAAAAGCACACGCTCTCTGTCTAATTTGCCCCTTTCTTTATATATTGTGGCAGAAACCTCGTATCTCCATATTTCAACTTTTATGTTTTTTCGTAAATGAATGCCCTACTTATCTATCGCACAAAAGCAGCAAAAATAGCAGATCTATATGCTCACAACGTGGCGTGTTGTAGATCTGCTATTTATATCATTTTTAATGTTTTTTAAAAGAATAAAAGAGGTTTTAGACTAGGTTTCCACCCGACATCAACGATTATGTGTGTGGTTTTAATGTGGACAAGCGTCATGATTCATGGAGAACGGTATTTTTGCTCCACATGTATTCTGCGTGTGGAAGTGACAATAAACTGATTCTGAGAGGGTGGGTTGCAAGTTCACTTGGCTTAGATAGTAAACCTCTGTAGGAGAACATGTCTAAACCCATGAAGAATATCAAACAGCTGTACTTTAGTTGAAAGGAGAGCAGAGGACCTACAGTATATATTGCTTCCATTACCTTTTATCTGTTCAAAAAGTACACAGAAACTTTCTTTGACACTTTGGTTTTCAAACGGATATAGTAGAGCATTGGTTCTCAAAGTGGAGTCCGGGGACCCCCAGGGGTACTTGAGGGGGTTCCAGGGGGTCCCCAGCTAAATGATGGACAGGAACCAAATGGACCCTTACGGGTCTGTAACTCTGAGAGTGTACAAATTTGTACACTCTCAGAGTTAAATTAACATTGATTTTACAATATAAATTGGGGTCCCAGCGGTATAAATGCCATTAAATGGGGGTCTGTAGCTCTAATGCATGTCAAACTGGGGGTCCTTGAAATTAAAATGGTTGAGAATCACTGCTAGAGCCGTAAAAATAAATCTCTTGTGGGGGTCCCTGGCATATCTTTTGAAATGGGGGTCCGCGGGCTAAAAAGTGTCAATTTGGGGGTCCTTGACATGAAAAAGTTTGAGAACCACTGTAGTAGAGTGTGCACATGTGCGTGCGCGCGCGCGCGCGTGCGTGCCTGTCTGTCTGTCTGTCTGTGTCTGTGTCTGTCTGTCTTTTTCAGTATGAGAACACAGAATGTTGTGTCTGCCTCTTTCAATGTGTACACTTAACCCATTAAAACAGGGAAAACATCTGTGTCCTTTTAGATTTTAGCTTTGGCTATTCAAAAAATAGCAGTTGTACAAGCTCACAGGGCGTCACTTTGTGCCGGGCTGTGAGCTTGTACATCTGCTGTTTTTGCAGCATTTTTGAAAAATCTTTTAAGTGTGAAAACTACTGATTTAGAAGGCATTTGTAGAATCAGCCTCAGGTCTTATGTGATTTGTCTAACTGTAACTGTAGTGTGTGTGTGTGTGTGTGTGTGTGTGTGTGTGTGTGTGTGTGTGTGTGTGTCTGTGTCTGTGTGTGTGTGTGTGTGTGTGTGTGTGTGTGTGTGTGTGTGTGTGTGTGTGTGTGTGTGTCTGTGTGTGTGTGTGTGTGTCTGTGTGTGTGTGCATGTGTGTGTGTGTGTGTGTGTCCAGGTGTTTTGTGACTACCATGGTCACTCCAGAAAGAAGAATGTGTTCCTGTACGGCTGCAGCGTCAAGGAGACTCTCTGGCAGTCTGGCGCTGACACTGTAGGACTGAAAGAGGACCCTGGATACAGGGTGACTATAACACACTCTACACACACACACACACACACGCGTGCACGCACACGCGCGCCACACAGGTGCAAGTAGTTTAATGACATTATATGGTGTATTTCATGTAAAAACGCATGCGTCTCCCTTTCTGTCTCTCACTCTGTCTCTCTAGTTGCAATTTTTGCAACTGGACCTGGACAAGTCCTCTAGCTTGCTAAAAGAAACGACACCCCACTGTTTACTGTAGATATACTTGTATTGCTCCTAATAGTGATGATTTATTGTATAGTATTGTATGTCTTGATGAATTGAATACAGAGGACCACAATGGAAACAAGCCCTCAGAGCTTTTTGTGTTATCCTTTTAGCATTATTGTATAACTGTTAATAAATCTGGCCATGTCTCTGTCTCTCTCTAGACTATCCCTAAGACCTTGGATCGTCTTGCTCCGGCCTTCTCTTTCAACAGCTGCAATTATCAGGTGATACACCGACACACACACACACACACACACACACACACACACACACACACACACACACACACACACACACACAAACACTGTTGAGAAGGTCATTATTATCAAATTAACCCTGACTGGGGAGAGCGGTGACGCACATTGTATCCCACTTATTACATATGAGACCAATCAAGAATGCATTTGACATGAAATATGTATTTAAAATAATGTTTTGCTTGCAAATTTCGTGCATCTATTATTGATAACAGTGGTCTGGCTACTTAGGGAATAATAGACTGCAGAATGCAGCAAAGCATGTAATAAAGCCTACTTCTAAATATGTGCCTATATGTGAAGTGAAGTGATTAGTTTTGTAAGGCTGTTAAGTTAACCCATTGAGACCTGAAGCCGATTCTACATGTCTCCTAAATCCCAACAGTTTTCTGAAAAACGTATGTTTCTATATCAGTGCTGCTCAATCTTTTTCATGTCAAGGACCCCCAAAATTATATGTATTTGGCCGCAGACCCCCATCAAAATATGTTGGTCCAGGGACCCCCAGAAGCAAAGATTTGAGTTAAAAATGTTCGCTTTAAAAATATATTATGTTCAAAGATTTGCACACATTTTCGTGATTTTTCAAAAATAGCAGATCTACAAGCTCGTAGCGCGGCACTCGGTGCCGCGCTATGAGCTTGTATATCTGCTATTTTTGAATAGCCCAAAGTGTAAAATAATGCTTTTTAGCTCAAATCTAAAAATGACACAGTTCCAGGTCTTAACACATTACCTCCAAACAACGAGTATAACCGTTGTTGAAAAAATACCCCGTTACCTGCCAGCCACGAGTATAGCCGTTGTTGAAAAAAAAATGAAAAAATGTTTTTTTTTTTTTTTTCTTCAATTTTCAATTTATCCACACAGAACCAGAGATATAGCCATCCAAAGATTTCTAGCTCCATTCACTCCTTGGTTAACTTATTACTTTAAAATCCTGTATCTCGGCTCCTGTGTTTTTAGTTTTTAACATTGGGGGGGAAGTAAAAAAAAAAAGACCTCTGGCAGGGAATGTGTTAACGGGTTAATTTCCAGCGGTGAATGACCACGCTGTTATACCCGCTAGGTGGAGAAGTCTCGTTCTGCCACAGCCAGGGTGGTGGTCTGGAGGGAGATCGGGGTGCTGAGAAGTTACACCATGGAGAGCACTTACAATGGCTGTGACCAAGGAATATACAAGGTAGAGGTGTGTGTGTGTGTGTGTGTGTGTGTGTGTGTGTGTGTGTGTGTGTGTGTGTGTGTGTGTGTGTGTGTGTGTGTGTGTGTGTGTGTGTGTGTGTGTGTGTGTGTGTGTGTGTGTGTGTGTGTGTGTGTGTGTGTGTGCGTGCGTGCGTGCGTGCGTGCGTGCGCCCAGTGTCCACGCAGGCGAGCCATCAACCTTAAGTCACTGTTGGGTGGAAATGTCCAAAACCATTACTTTTCAGGAAACGGAAAAAAATAATGTGTTCCAGTGGATTCTAGTGCAGTTCATAGTTAGTCACAAGCTCTTGTTAATACTTTTTATTGGTTTCCATATTTATAAAACCCTCAGACAGATTTAACCACTTCATGGTGTCCCTAGTCATTATTGTGAAAATAGCAGATGTACAGTACAAGCTGAACCCATCCCGTTGGCGACACATTGGGGAATTAAAGCTCCTTTGGTTGACTGGTTAGAATACATTGCCTACGATTTTAAACTGTCATTTTGGGTGTAACCTCTCAGGACAGATTCAGAGCTCTGCGTCAAATTCAAAGGGAAAAACAAGAAACCTGTTATAGTTGTCAGAGTTGACATGGATGGTGCAACCAGTGATGGAAGAAGTACTCAATACTGCCTGCCATGTAGATATACTCTGTTACAAGTAGAAATGCTGTATTCAAAATGTACTTGAGTAAAAGTACAAAAGTATCGTCATCAATGATGACATGATGAAATGATGAATATACTTAAAGTGCCAAAAGTAAAAGTACTCATTGTACAGAATGTCCCTTTTTACAAGTTCAAAATGTATACAAAATATTTAGCAAATTGCCAAAGCTCACAATGTGTCACAATGCGTCACATTGTGAGCTTGTATATCTGCTATTCTCAAATGGCCAACATATATATATAGGGCTGAAGTGGTTAGTGTGGCTTGTAATAATAATCAAAATCTACAAAGTAACTAAAGTTTTAATATAATTGTAGTGGAGTAAAAGTACAATATTTTCCTCTGAGATGTAGTGGAGTACAAGTAAAAGTATTGACAATTGTAAATACTGACGCAAGTAAAAAAAATACCTCAAAATTGTACTTAAGTACAGTGGTTGAGTATACACTTAGTTACTTTACTCCACTGGGTGCAACTGAAGAGACTTGGTGTCACCTTTTGATGTCGGCTCTCTGAACTGGACCTTTGTGGAACCTCAGAGTTTAAAAGTGTTAATTCATATTAATTAGTGGCTGGAGGCCTGTGTGCTTAGACTGGCTTAGTTCACATTTTCGTTTTTTTGTTTTTTACCCCATGCAATCTGGGAACGCATCTCTGTCATTCTAGATGTCTTTGGCTATTCAAAAATAGCAGATCTACAAGCTCATAGATGTTCTTTAAAAAAAGATATGTATTCAAAGATTTGCACAAAAATGTTCAAGATTTTGCTACGAGCTTGTAGATCTGCTATTTTTGAATAGCCAAAGTATAAAACAATGGTTATAGCCCAAATCTAAAATGACAGATGCGTTCCCAGATTGAATATCGGTCAAATCGGTGTCTACACGGCCACGTTTGTGTTGCTTTCTAGTTGTATGTAGCACCAACGTAATGTAGTAGGATGACCCAGATGTTTGTTCTCAGAGAACTTTGCTGAGACTTCATTTGAAGTATGCTGCCAGCTTTACTCATGTGCACTATGGTTGGTTCTGTCTATGGCAGGGGTCTTCAACGTTTTCAGGCCAAGGACCCCCTAGCTGAGAGACAGATGAAGCAGGGACCCCCTCTATATTGCATAAAATTGTGTTTCAGATTAAACTTTTTTTGTTTACTTGGTCTGCTCTATGCCAAGAAATAGCACCAAAAAAAAGCCAAAAAAAATCAGATTAAACTTTTTTTGTTTACTTGGTCTGCTCTATGCCAAAAAATAGCCCAAAAAAAGCCAAAAAAAACAGATTAAACTTTTTTTGTTTACTTGGTCTGCTCTATGCCAAGAAATAGCCAAAAAAAAGCCATCAAAAATCAGATTAAACTTTTTTTGTTTACTTTGTCTGCTCTATGCCAAAAAATAGCCCAAAAAAGCAAAAAAAAAGCTTGTAGATCTGCTATTTTTGGCTAAAGTTCTCCTTAGAAAAGGGATGCTAGGGTTCAAGTGGCGGACCCCCTGTTGTAACTCTGAGGATCCCCGAGGGGTCCCGGACCCCCTGTTGAAGACCCCTGGTCTCTGCTCCCATCAAACAAGTCTTGTTTGCCGTAGTCTGCTCTCACAGAAGGTCAAGTTCAGATCCGCTCAGACTTGCTAAAACTAAATGTTAAACAGCTTAAATTTGGGGGAAATTGATAAATCAGCTTCGCCCATTGTAAAGGTGGATGAATCGAGGAGGTCTCTATGGAGACCGTGACATGAACCTAATTTGAAGCATTTGAATTAAAGTCTGGATTTTTTTTCATTTTCTATTGATGAAAAGCAGTTCTCAAACAATATCTTTTGGACATGAACAATGAAGCCATACAAAACGACTGTGATTCTCCACTATCTAATAGCAAATGTCCTGAGATTGTCACGGCTCTTGAGCAGACGATGGACTAACAGAGGGAAGAGAATAATAGGACACAAAAGAGAGGAGAGGAAGTGAGGAGAGGAGAGGCGGAGGTTTTTCAAAGAGATGATTTACATTATAAAAGCCGCTGCGCTGATCTGATCTGAGTGCCATAATGAGAAGGGGAAAAACAACATGATAAAATAGCCCTGATGATCACATATAGTCCAGGAATAGTTCAACCCCAATTATGCTCATCACCTATCCTAAAATAGTAATATTAAACCATTAAAACCGGGAAAGCATCCGTGTCATTTTAGATTTTAGATTTGAACCACTTTAGCTATAGTTTAATACTTTGGCTATTAAAAAATAGCAGATATACAAGCTCATAGCGCGTCACTTTGTGCCGCGCTATGAGCTTGTAGATATGCTATTTTTTTTTAATCGTGAACATTTGTGACAAATCTTTGAATATATGTAAGCGAACGTTTTTAACTCAAATCTTTGCTTTTGGGGGTCCCTGGAACAAAATATTTTGAGATGGTGGTCCACGGCCAAATACATCATCATTTTGGGGATCCTTGACATGAGAAAGCTTGAGGGACCACTAATATAGCAACAGTTTTTCAGAAAACTGTTAGGATTTAGAAGACATTTGTAGAATCGGGTCCTCGGGGTCTTAATGGGTTAAACTTGTTTGTTATGTTGTTTAGATAGACGTACTGTGTGCTTGACCACAAATACTAAGAACGTTAATCAGGTAGCATGTTGTTTAGACAGATACTAGATTATGATGTTTACCTGGTATCCATAGTTACCTTGAAGCACTGCGTTGTTTTCTCTGCTCTCTATTTATGTCTATTTACCCGTTCGCTTGTTGAATAGGGTTTGATTGATTGATTGATTGATTGATTGATTAAGGCATATACTGTATGCCCACATCATCATTGATCTTCATGTTATAAACATGAAGGGAACGCGGGCATAAGAGACTGAATGAAGCATCATGAATAGTTTCCTAGGAAACGGTTGCATCACCGTCAGGGACATTGAAATTACCAACAGCTCAAGCACAAACTTTGATACTTCAAAAATAAACATCTTTGTAAGTTCTGCTAGTCCTTGGTTAACTTTGGGTCTGACTTTTAGTCACATCTATTATGCTGTTTGAAGGGGTTTCTATTATGCTGTTGAAGGGGTTCTTGAGGTACACTCATGACAATAACAAGATAACTAATTATTTTTGATTTATCTGGCCTCTATAACCGTCTGTCATTTCTGCCTCTTTTCTTAATAACAAGCATCTCAACACAGTTCAGCTATTCCACCTTTATTTTACCGAACAACACAGATCATGCAAGTATTAATGAGTTCCATACATTTTCATATACTGGTTTCCCTTAAGAAAATATTGTCATCATTTAAGCCACTGTTTCTCACTGGGTCCGCTGACCCCCAGGGGTCCTTGAGGGGGTTCCAGGGGGTCCCCCAGCTAAATGATTGAAATGGGCCTTTACAGGTCAGTAACTCTGAGAGTGTACAAATGGGAAATAACTGACCTTTATGGGTCCATTTGGACCCATTATTTCACGTACCCCTAACTGTGGAAGTGTTTCCACAGTTTGGGGTACGTGAGATAAATAAAAGAAGATAGTGACAATCACTGATTTAAGCAGCGTTATACTGTATGGCAGTTGGGGCAAACGCTCACCCCAAAACCCCAGATTTATGATTCTGTTCCTATCGGTACATAGCTCGGACGGTATCGAGTCGGCTCAAGTGACCTTCACAACGTTCGTCACGGCGACTTGCCCGTCTGAGCTCGCTCGCAGTGCCTCTCAAGTTCCCTTGAGACGGCACGCCTCCGTTGCAGTCAAAAAACTATACTTTATCGGCCAAAAAAATGTCTGCAGTTGTTGGAAAAATAGTGGCAGCGGGGGGATTCGATCCTTGGAGATTGGCAGTCGAATGATCAATGAGGCACGCCACGAGGCAAGTGCTAGAATGTGGTTTCTGGCTGTATTAGAATGTAACAACGCCCCCACCCTCCCCTCTGGGGCTTGGTAGAGTCTAGTTACCATTCAATATTACACATTTATGCAGCCCTCTGACTGGGTTGGTCCGTCCGTCCAAGACACCAAACATGATAATTATCTCAAACACCACACTGACTGGATTGCCATGCAATTGCCTGTGCATCTTCATCCTCCCTAGGCGATGTCCAATGGCCTACAATAATATCTCCACAATCAAACTGGACTGATTGCCATGAAACTTTCTATTTAAAAAAAAGATGAGTCCTACTGATTTTGGTGGCCTTTGGTGAAATTTTCCAATTGCATGATATCTCAAAATCAAAGGGGCCGATTGCCATGAAACACATTCATGATCACCGGAGGATAAAAGAACCATTTGAGTGACCCCATTTCTTTTCTACATTTGCACACAATATCTCATAATCTGTAAGCAGATTGCTTGATTTAGGTTACCCCATGACTTTTCCTCAAGCACCACCACTCAACCCAACTTTCTAGTTGGATGTATAGGATCATTATACAGCCTCTCTGCTATAGTTGGGCTTTTACACATGCGTTTGTTAAGAAGAAACATAATATTCAGTGTAAATAGTGCATAGCTTTAGGGGTGTCAGAGTGGTGCAGTGGTAAAGTTCCTCTGCGGTTCATTCCAATGAACATAATTGCCACATATTGACTGTGCAGGGAGGGGACGATCTCTGCTGCTGCGCCAGCGAATAATAGCGTGTTCATCCACATGGGTTAAAGGGATATTTCACTGTCATGACAGAGGGAAGAGATGACTATGAAAGTAGGGCCCAGCGGTGACAGGGGACTATATTACAAGGGGGTGGGGGGGGTTTGGGAATTGGCAAAATGACTAAATTGGGAGAAAAAGGATAAAAGCAAACTGAATCACAGCGTGGCTCCAAAGGGGAGCGTATTTCTTGTGACCGTCGGTCTTCTTTCTATGAAGTATCTATCTACTACTGTATGATGTATGACTGAAAATGTTTGTAGGGTTTCAGCCCGATTCCAAGCCCTATTGACTTCAATTACAGAATTAAAGTTAATTCAGTTAGGAACACTCACGTCACAAATAGATTTAACCATTTATTGCAACACATGGAATACAGTTAAACTTGGCGTTAATGGCGCCGTTCTTTAAGATGTTCCCTACATTTTGCTAGGTATACAAGAGTGGGCCCATAGCAAGACATTTAATCAGATGCATTTTAACATTAAAGCCATAGAACATTGAATTCAGTTTAGAGCCATGCAAACATTGAATTCCAGTTCAACATTCAGTTTAAACGTTTGAGAAATGCAAGACTGGAGGAGGGAGCCGTATTTAAACGGACCGCCTTGTTGAGGGAATACCTAGGCTCTATGCACAGCAGCCATATTGGAAAGAAATTGGGCCTCTTCTTACTTCCTTCACAGGTCTTATCAATGATACTAATGAAGGCTCTGTTCCATTCTGGTCAACAGAGTCAGGGTGCTGAAATTGTGCATGTTGGCTCACTAGAAGTACTAGTGGGTCTCAAAGTGTGGTCCAGGGACCCTCATGGTTCCTTGAGAGGGTGTAACTCTGAGAGTGTACAAATGGAACCAAATGGACCCTCCCGGGTCCATTTGTACACTCTCAGAGTTAATGGGGGTCCTTGAAATTAAAAAGTTTGAGAACCACTGTGCTACACTAAATGGAACAGAGCCTTCATTAGTATCATTGGTAACACCTGTGAAGGAAGCAAGGAAGGGGCCCAATTTCTGTCCAATATGGCTGCTGTGCATAGAGCCTATAGGTGTGTAGGAAAGCGTGGCTGATTGAAAGCAATCAGCAGACCGATAGCTGATTACAGCTGAGGCGTATATATAGCCTACAGTATGACTCCCGTGCCCTGCATGAACTAACGCCATGCGTCATGTATTTCTAAAGTAGAAATAGGTGTGAATGAAACAAAGGAATGACTCAGCAATATACAGATAGGAAATAAAGTAGAACTATACTGACGGTGGAACCCAGAACAAAATGGATGAAAC
The DNA here is from genome assembly GCF_963454915.1 of Gymnoscopelus microlampas. NCBI lineage: Eukaryota > Metazoa > Chordata > Actinopteri > Myctophiformes > Myctophidae > Gymnoscopelus > Gymnoscopelus microlampas. Next base: position 16,248,185 of record NC_139943.1, read on the forward strand.
TGGACTCATTTCATCACTATACCATGAAGTGGCTCGCTGATGGATCTTCACCACCGCTGATGAGTATCTCTAGCCACAGTGAGGTGTGTGCGTTCTTGTGTCTCTCTTTATTCAATACACCATGACAAGAAACCATAAGAATCATTCCTCTGCTGCATTACGGAGGAAGGAGTTTGTCTTTACAGTGAGAGTTTGTCTTTGGAAACTATTGGACACAAGTTATGATGCATTGCCCTCATATATCCTGGAGCTCGACTACAGTAGCTTGCTTAAAGCCATTTCAGCATCGTCTAGTTTTCGTTCTTTTCAATCCACGGCCACTCTGACCACTATTTCTTGAACTCTGTTGACTTCGGTTTTGGACACCTTGTATTATGTTCAAAACTGTTACTTTTCAGGAAATGGGGGGAAAAAATGACCTGTGTTCCAATGGATCCAACGCAGTTATTTTGTCACACGCTATTGTTTTCATTGGTTCAATATTTATAAAACCCACAGACACACTTAACCACTTTAATTTAAATTGTTTTTTCAAATTAGCAGATCTACGAGCTCACAATGTGGCGCGTTGCGACCCATTGTGAGCTCGTAGATCGGCTAATTTTCGCTACTTTTGAGCAACGCTGTTTTACGCCAAAGTAGGGCATTAATTTTATGTGGGAAAAAAAATATTATGGAGATACGAGGTTTCTGCCCTAACAGCAACATTCTAGACTAAATAATCGAAAGCCATCTAGTATTTTCATTCAATCCTCAGCTGACTTCGGTTTGCCAGCATTTATGTTCTAAACTCATATTTGCCGTCTATGTTTATTTATTTTTTTCCCTTTACGTGTCCAACAGCCACAGCCAGAAGCTCTGCGGTGACATTTAATCCATTGAGACCGGGGAACGCATCTCGGTCATTTTTGGATGTCGTTGGGCTATTAAAAAATAGCAGATATACAAGCTTGTAGAGCGAGCTTGTATAAAGCGAATAACATATATTCATATATATATATATATATATAATATATATTCGCTTTAAAAATAAATATATATATATATTCAAAGACACATTTTCAGGATTTAAAAAAAAATCACACGCTGTGTGAAGTGAGTGGTGCCTTTGATGAGCCCCGTATTGATGTATTGATGTTGTCATCAATGTTTGTGGACAGACAGACATACATACATACATACGGACACACGGACAAAGTCATGTATAGGAGTGGTTGCCTTCCGCACCACTCAAAAATCACACCCTGTGTGAAGTGAGCCGCCTTTGATGAGCCCCGTGTTGACCCCCGTATTGATGTTGTCATCAATGTTTGTGGACAGACATACATACATACATACATACATACATACATACGGACACATGGACAAAGTCATGTTAAAAATAACAGATCTACAAGCTCATAGCGCGGCACTCGGTGCTGCACTATGAGCTTGTATATCTGCTATTTTCGAATAGCAGATATAGAAATCTAAACACGACACACGGATGCGTTCCCGGTCTCAATGCATTAAGTCTATTAATTCCTATCTCCCAACAAATCAGCTTGTCTGAGTGCAGGCAGGATGTTTATCTGCATAACATTATTCTGAGCACACTCCATTTTTTTGTATTCATCATTTTATTTTTGCAGGTGTTATTAGGCTTCTGTTGGGGGGGGGTGTGGGTGTGGGTGGGGGGGGGGGGGGTTTGGAAGAAGGATGAAATAAGTTTTATGTTACTAAAGGAAATGTGGAGGACAAGGAAAGTTATGACAGTGAAAGGAGAAAAAAAAGTGGAACGCGCCTGCATCATGAATCTTGAGGTGTATCCTGGGTTTGTTTGTGTTTATGGGCATGGAGATGCAAAGACACGCCCCACAGATGTTTTACATTTCAATTTAAAAGTGTATCTAAATGTAATTTATCACTGCCACCTATTAAACTACTGTATATCTAAAGCTACAGTACATTAACAGAGGTGAAACGTATCACCTTTAAACCTTGGTACAGTACAGTATATATATAGTATACACTGTAATATGCTGTAGTACAATCTTTGGCAAAACAGTGAACTTTGTAGACAGTGGCCAAACATCAGCTAGACTAGAGCACTGCATTTTTGCCGCGGACCCCCATCTGTAAATATTTTGTGCCAGGGACCCCCATACACGATTTGTGTGGTTATTTAGTACAAGCTCACAAGGCGTCGCCATGTGATGCGTTTCTCCTATCCTCCTATAGTTCTACAAAGCTCTGTCTGTCTGTCTGTCTGTCTGTCTGTCTGTCTGTCTGTCTGTCTGTCTGCCTGCCTGCCTGTCTGTCTGTCTGTCCCCAAATCTCTTCTCTCTTGGGCCCGCCGTTTGTGTGTGTGTGTGTGAGTGTGTGTGTGTGTGTGTGTGTGTGAGTGGGGGGGGAGGGTTGTGGTCGCTGGCTCCTGGGTTGCCAAGTCATGTGCGTGAAACAAGCGCCGGTGTTGCCACATCCGCGAAACAAGCGGACCATGCCACGCACGTGTGTCCCTGATGTACTGTCTGTGCATAGCACATAACCCAACCTGCACATACATTGGGCGCTCATATCTCCGGACGGGTATAGTCTAGTAAGGGATAAAGTTGTAAAACATGTTGTAAAATTGTAATGCTATATTAACTAATGTTGCTGGGGACCCCCTGGAACCACCTCAAGGACACCCAGTGGTCCCCGGACCCCACTTTGAGAACCACTGCTCTAATTGACATGTACTAGATCTATTTGAAATGCTGGAAATGAAAATAAGGCGTTATAATTTGGCATTCTCATGAACACTGAATATGTTATACATTTTGGAAATCAGAATCAGAATCAGGTTTATTGTAAGTTTGTGCATTATACATGGGATTAAGGTGCAAAAGGTCAGTGCGTGTCCACCTGAGGGTGGGACTGACCCTGGTATAATCCGCAAGTAGCTCCATGAGGGAGAGCAAAAAAAAAAAAAAGTAATCTGTGCCTGGTGTGGTCTGGTAAATCAGTGTTTGAACGGCTAAATCTACCTCGCCAAAAGCTCTGTGTTGTCTGCCTTTGTAAACTCACCAAAGCTTTCTTTAAACAAATACATATACATTGAATGTCGTCTCGGTGGGGTAGAAACCTCACATGTCCAAAACTGTTACTTTTCAGGCTTCAAATCAAATTCAAAAACGGCAAAAGTAGCAGATCGACGAGCTCAAAAGGCGTTGCGAAGAGCTTGCAGATCTGCTACATTTGATGCTTTTGTGTGACGCTGTAGTGTGACCAAGTAGGGCGTCAATTTACGAAAAAAAAAACATTAAAATATGGAGATAAGAGGTTTCTGCCCGACAGCAACAATTTAATATTTAACAGTAGAGAGGCTTCCAGAGAATTGCAAATATAGCTGATTTTGAACACAAGGCATTTACTATGCATATGTATAGGCCGATATCGTACCAAGTACAGTCAATATTGTACAGTATGTACAACTAGCAACCTCTCATGGTTCTTCCTGCCTGCATAGATCACTGAAGTTGTCTCTTATCTGCTGCTCTACCCTTGAAATAATTTATTTTGGATACTATTCTTAAATGTATGAATACAGTATGTTGGCCTGTGACATGGCCACGATAGAGACATGGTTGGGTTCATCTGGTTAAAAACATATTGACGAAAAACGTACGTTAACCCATTCGATCCGGGAACGCATCTCTGTCATTTTAGATTGCTTCGGCTATTCAAAAATAGCAGATATACAAGCTCATAGCGCAGCACAGAGCTTATATAGATCTGCTATTTTTGAAGCGAACATTTGTCAAATATTTTGTTCCAGGGACCCCCAGAAGCAAAGATTTGAGTTACAAATGTTTGCTTTAAAAATATTCACTATATTCAAAGATTTGCACACATTTTCATCTAAAAAAATAGCAGATCTACAAGCTCATAGCGCGGCACTCGGTACAGACAGCTTCTCATCATCTTGACATCCACGTTGTAATGGGAAACATGAAGTTAATTTGTCTAACACTGAATACTGAACATTCTGTAGAGCTATTTGCCCCCAAATAGTCACAGCTCTTCAGATGACAAGCATTAGTGTGATGTGATCTCATTCATTTGGGTTCCAGCTTCATGTTTTTCTTTTTATCATTTGGCTCCTGGCCTGGGTTGAAAATGTGTGAAAGATTAAGTTATTTTTATGAGATCACACAACACATAGATCACTGATTAATATTGACTCGAAGCAAATGTGCCATCGGCTTTGATATGAAGCCCTTTGATTTTCACATTAAACGGAGCAGGTGAGAAGTCAAAAGAAGCATTTATACAACACATACAGTAGCAGGTCCATAATGTGTATTCAATTCAGATGAGCGAACTATATCAACATGCTGTGTATGTGACAATGATAATAAATAATAGATAATAATTTATGATAACAAATAAAACTATACTGAATCCAAGGTGAATTAGTAAGCACCATTTTCACCAACATGAGGAATGCTCCTGGAGTTAAACCATTCAATCCGGAACGCATCTACAAATGTCTTCTAAATCCTTACAGTTTTCTGGAAATACTTATGTTGCTATTTCAGTGGTTCTCAATCTTTTTCATGTCAAAGACCCCCAAAATGTATTTGGCCGCGGACCCCCATCTGACAATATTTTAGGGACCCCCAGAAGCACAGATTTAAGTTACAAATGTTCCCTTTTAAAAAAAAAAAATTCATAGATTTGCACAAATTTTCAAGATTTAAAAAAAAATAGCAGATATACAAGCTCATAGCACGGCACAAAGAAATAAAAAAAATGACACAGATGTGTTCCCGGTCTTAATGGATTAACCTAAAAAAACTAAAAGGAATAATGGCTTCACTCCAAGTTATTTTCTACCAAGCCGGCGTCCAACGTTTCCGTCTAATGCTTCCATCCGCTTCCATCCAAAATTGTCGCTAGACAGACTTAGAGATCCAATTAAAGTTGTAACAAAACATAGGATTTATTTCCTCTTAACGCAAAACATACTGATACCCTGTTGTTGGCTGGAGTTCACACTCCTTAAGCCTGGCTTATACTTCATGGTGTCACACGATGAAATGTGGAGCTTGTAGAGCTGCTATATTTCAGACACCGCCGTACATTGGAGTATAAAGCAGTGGCGGACGAAGTACTCATATTTTTTACCATGAAGAAATACTCTGTTACAAGTAAAAGTCCGGTATTCAAAATGTACTTAAGTAAAAGTGCAAAAGTATTGCCATAAAAATACTACCAAAGGTAAAAGTACTCATTATGCAGAATGTCCCATTTTGCAAGTTTCCAAATGTATAAAATCCTTTGAAAATAGCCCATCTACAAGCTCACAACGCGCCGCAAAGCGCTGCGTTGTGAGCTTGTAGATTGGCTAATATTTTCAAATAGCCAATGTATATGGGCTGAAGTGGTTAATATATGTTTTGTAATAATAGTCATAATCTACAACGTAACTTGTAACTAACCTGGTAAACCCTCCCTCCGGAAATCTCATTTGTAATTTATTTCAGGAGTGAGTCTGGCATGATCGCCCATTCATTCACTTTGTCCGTGGGCTGGAGTTGGGCGTGAGTAATACCGTTGACTGACAACCCCTTCAGCCAATCAGCTGTGTTCCCCTTCAGCCAGTGCATTTTTACCACCTCCAGACTAATGTGACGCAACGGGACTTTTGAGAAGGCCATGCCCAAAATAGGTTGCCTTATTCGGACACATGCGTGTCACTGCCCGCCCCTACCGGTTCTCTGAATCCTTATTTTTAAATAGGCTCTGTCATGATTAATTGATGTTGTCATCAATATTTGTTTATAGCCCAGCCAATAAGAATGTCCGGGTGTCCGGACATTCTGCATGGCATACTCATGACATCACTTGCGGACGGACATACGGACGGACGGACATACGGACGGACAGACAAAGTCAGATATAGAGCGGTTGGCATCGCTAAAAATAAATTCTGTGCCTCAAATTAGAAGTTTGAGAGCGTTTTGAAATTTAAAAAAGAGTAGACAACACATTTTCCGGAGGGAGGGGCTTTACCAGGCTAACTTGTATTCTAAAGTTTTCAAATAATTGTAGTGGAGCAAAAAGTACAATATTTGCCTCTGAGATGTACTGGAGGAGAAGTACAAGTATTGAAAATCGGAAATATGAAGTTGTTAATTTGTCAACACTGAATACTGAAAGTAAAGTTGTTATGTAATTGTTTTCTATCAGCATATTACGCAATGATGCTTCACATCACCAATTCATCTGCTGTTCTGCAGACTGCTTGACCGAAATGTCAGTTTGAACGTGGCAAACGGTGGAAATTGCCTGGCATTTTTGACTGAAACGATTTGGCATTTGGAAGCAAAAGGCATGAGGCGAGAAAGGACACGAGAGGAGGGAACAAGGAATCAGGGGAGATGAGAGGAGGGAACAAGGAATCAGGACGCAGGGGAGTTTTAAAATACATTTGGTTATGAGCTTATTGAGTCACTCTTTGATTTGAGCTAAAAAGCATTATTTTACACTTTGGCTATTCAAAAATAGCAGATCTACAAGCTCGTAGCGCGGCACCGAGTGCCGCGCTACGAGCTTGTATATCTGCTATTTTTGAAAAATCAAGAAAATGTGTGCAAATCTTTGAATGTGTATATTTTTTAAAGCACACATTTGTAACTCAAATCTTTGCTTCTGGGGGTCCCTGGAACGAAATATTTTGTGATGGGGTTCCACGGCCAAATACGTATATATACATGTTGGAGGACCCAGGGGAGTTTTAAAATACATTTGGTTATGAGCTTATTGAGTTACGAGTTCTTTTCTCTATTTAAAACATTTAAGGATTATGAAAATGTTTGCCTAAAGAGGGATGCAAGGGTTAATACTGTTAACAGACACTAGAGAGAGAGGACGAGAGAGGTGGAGAAAGAGGTGAGGGGGAGGAAGGAGGAGTATGGGGGGGTAATAGAAAGGAGACAATTGGGGAGAGGAGAGTTTGAGAGGAGTTGATGGGAGTAAATGAACACTGATGAGAGAGAAGAGGAGCTGGTAGGAGGTTGGGAGAAAAGAATAGGAGGGCAAATGTGAAGGAAATGAATGGAAGTGAAAGACAAGGAGGGGAGAGGTAATTGGGAACACACACACACACACACACACACACACACACACACACACACACACACACACACACACACACACACACACACACACACACACACACACACACACACACACGGACACACACGGACAGAACATAGCCATTGATTTTGTTTCCAAGGCAAAAGGCAAGGTCTCTATACATGCAGCACATGTAAACCTTCCCTACGCTCTAAATTATTGAAGACCCATCCCTCTCTCTCTCTCACACACACACACACACACACACACACACACACACACACACACACACACACACACACACACACACACACACACACACACACACACACACACACACACACACACACACACACACACACACACACACACACACACACACACACACCCACACACACACACACACACACACACACACACACACACACACACACACATAGCTGATTGGGTCAATACATTAAGGGTCTCGTGGGAAATAGACCATCTATTGTGAAACTAAACACACACATGCACGTACAGACACACACGCTTGTGCACTTACACATTTTACACGCACGCACGCATGCACGCACACGCCTCGAGCACACCATGCTCTTTTGCATGCAGGCCATGCAGCTGCATTCCACTTATCTGCCGACGCAATGGAGAGAGAGAGAGAGAGAGAGAGAGAGGGGTACTGGATGAATGGGTGGTGAAGAGAGGAGGCGGGGAAGAGGAATGGATGGATGGATGGATGGATGGATGGAGGGAGGGAGGGAGAAAGTGGATGATGAAAAATAGATGTAGTGAAATGTGTGGTTATGCGGTAGAGTAAGCAGAGGGTAGAGGAGGGGCTGGTAAATCACAAGTTATAGTAACCTGTAAACTGACACCTGTATAAAAACACTTGTTTTTCGTGGCATTAAGCCATTTGAACCACATCAGACTTGCATCCCTATTCAAGGCATGTCATTTGCTATTTTCACCCAAAGAGATATACCAGATACTCTGGTATGTGAGTCTAACTGGGCTATAAACTCATTTTTTCACAAAAAAAAAGTGTTTCTCCTTTCCTGAACAATGGGCACCAGCGAGATGACTGTCCTCCGGTCAAAAATGGTCACATATACAGACTTAACATCTGACCTCTTCACACTTCTCTTCACTTTTCCTGATCTTTTCCTGAAAGCCTTTGTTGTGCCTGATTTGCCTGGTGTGAAGAGAGAGAGAGAGAGAGAGAGAGAGAGAGAGAGCAAAGCAAAGCAAAGTTTGTTGTTTACCCAGGGTGTCGGACTAAGCACGAAGCTTGTTTCCAGCCGGACCCTGCATGGAAGCCTTGCTCAAGGGCTATTCAGCGGTGATTCATGATTGATGTGATGAATTGGGGAATCGAACTAGGGACCTTCCGGTATCAAGGCCGCCCCTCTAACCACTAGGCCACCGCTGCCACCAGAGAGAGAGAGAGAGAGAGAGAGAGAGAGAGAGAGAGAGAGAGAGAGAGAGAGAGAGAGAGAGAGAGAGAGAGAGAGAGAGAGAGAGAGAGAGAGAGAGAGAGAGAGAGAGAGAGAGAGAGAGAGAGAGAGAGAGAGAGAGAGAGAGAGAGAGAGAGAGAGAGAGAGAGAGAGAGAGAGAGAGAGAGAGAGAGAGAGAGAGAGAGAGAGAGAGAGCGAGAGCGAGCTCAACATAATGCAATGATGTTTATATCCAAAAAGTTTCAAATGTTTGCTGTTAATCTTGCCGGCTGCCCCTGATAGTACAAACCTGTTTGACCCCAATCAGGTGCAAATGTGGAGCCTCACTTCAAGCGGAACTAAACATCAAGTTTTTATTTAAATCTTGACTGTTTGGGGCATTTTTCAGATTACGCTTTTTTCGTCTCCGTAATTAAATGTCATTACCAATTTGGATGAGAAATATGGCTTTGAGGCGTGCAAATTAATCTAGCGTGAAATGCCAGAAGAAATACATAATTGAAAGGTAACAAGCTAGCAAACTTGTCAACAGCACTCACGGATAATCTGGTTATTTTTTTGCCTCCAGACTTTGACCCTGCTGACTTGTTAAGTAACAGTTTATGCAGAGTTTATGACAGTTGATGTGGGATGTGACCTGTGTCAATGTTATACGTGGAATGCAAAACTGTGTTGGCAGCACTTTGCCGTTAGCCGAAAGGAGAACCTTTCCCTGTAGCACCCATAAATCATGATGTGCTTATGCTGACTGATTTCAATATAGCTGTGTGCGTGTCAGGGAGTTGCAGATGGACTCCTGTCCTTTTTGCTGCTGACAAGAAACAAATAATTACAATAAACCGTGCGTGCGTGCGTGTGCATGCTTGTATTACTATACTTCTGAGGACCAAATGTCCCCACAAGTATAGTAGAATATGAGAAATAGACAGTGAGGACCATTTTCCTGGTCCTCACAAGAAAAAAAAAATTTTTTTTATCATTTGAAAAGGTATTTAGAGATGTTCAAAGATTCAGGTTAGGTTTAGGATCAGACATTTAGAAGTTTAGGGATTTAGAGATAGAGTCATGTCTGATTTACACTTAGTTGTGTTGCTGGTATCGTGCACCGAAAAATTGATGACCTACAAGCTCACAACGCGTTGCGCTGCACGCAACGCGTGCATTAGGCTTTAGGCTTACAGTTAACACATTGGGTGCCAGAGGTTTATTGAAATATTATATGTTCAATGCCTGCATTTCTTCCATCCACTTACGTTATACGTTTCGTGCTGTAGAAGCCCCGATGCGGAAGTGCATGTAAACAGAGCGTGCGTGCGAGACGGCGGAGGGTCCCGACTAACGCCTGGAACAATAATATTTCCAACGCGATCCTCCATTGCAGCGTGATCGCCGATCGAAAACGGCTCGCTTCCACCACGTTAAAAAGAAATGGAGATATTAAGCTTTTAGTCAAGGAGATAACATTGGAATGGCCGACCGGAAGGATTTTTGACATGGAGCCACATCCAGCCTCTCCTTCTCAGAAACTCCTTGGATGATCCCAAAGTTTTGTTTTAGCGCCCCACGTGGGCCCTACGTGTAAAAATAAAATTGGATCAGAAGAATCATCTTTAATGTCACATCACAGGTTTACAGGTGTAAAACAGTGGGAGAAATTAGTTTTTATGTGTGTGTCTCCAGGGCTTGCAGACGGGCACCAGAGAGCTGCAGGAGATGGGAGTGAAGTTCTGCCACAGTCTGCTGTCTGTGAGGAGGAACGTTCCCTCTCTGTACAGCTGCCGGAGGCTGGTCAACCACGTCGAACACGACCACAACTCACACAAGTAAGCTACAGACGCCTAGCACACTCTACACACCCATGCTTCTCTGGCTTTTTACTTGTTTATTTGATTTCAAGGAACAGTTCACACAGAGGAGATTGTGTGCACATCTTCTACTGTACCTGTGTTTAGGCCAGGTGTTGGTCCTGCTGGACATCAAGGCAAGAATCAAGGAGACGGTAACATTTGTTTGCCTGATGGAGACCTATATGGTCGAAACGTTGCGAATGACACCACATTTCAATTACATTTTTTCCCATTTTTTGGGGGGGTTTTCTGACCTCAATTACACCCCAAAAAACGTATATATATATATATATATATATATATATATATCTCCGCCCCCTCCCTTCAGCAGAAAATAACGTGCATTACTGCGTTCACATCAGCGCAGGCTGCGCAGCACACTAAAACCGAAATAAAGTAACAAAAAAAGTAACTTTATCCGCGGGAAACCTGAAAAAAATGCGCACGCGCGCGAGGGACACACGCGCACGAGGGACACGCAGGATACGCAGACACACACACACATGCATGCGCGCGCATGTGTGTGTATGTCTGCGTATCCTGCGTAGAGCCCCTGTGGAGTCTAAAGCGGCACTGCACACACACACACAAATCTAAGAATTGTGCTTTTGCTGTGAGGGGGGAAAACAACAACGTTAGGATCACCGTGAGCCTCCCTGAGAGGGTGAGCAAACCTGAAACAAGTGGAATCATATTGATTTGTTCTACAGTAGTATGTCTGCACGTCAGTTCTGGAGGTGAGATGTGTATGCCTTAAAATTCTGAATGTCAAGAGAGTACTGTACAAAGGGGACCAAATGGACCTTTTTTCGTCCTTCAAGTTTTGACGGTCTGACAAAGCCGGATGCACCACGGTGGATTCGAACTCACAACAACCTCCGTGGTGCATGGGCAGGGACTTCACCACTGCGTCACCCGAGCGTACCAAATGGACCTTTTTGTAGTTCATTTGAATCCACACTCTCAGAGTAAAATTGACACTGAGGATTTTACAGTGGATAGGCCTACACGGATGCGAGGAGAGAGGTTATACAGGGATGTCAAAGCCTTAAGGCCCAAAGTACAAAACTCGCTTACTATCGAGTAGCTGTATGGAGCTATAGGCAGGCAGGTATTGCTGATGCGTCGTACACTGATACCGCAGGCTTGTTTGTGAACATCTCAATTCAATTCAATTCAGTGGAGCTTTATTGGCATGAGAAAACATACGTTTACATTGCCAAAGCAAAAGTGGAACAAAACAATAAAAACAAAAACAATGTACTGTATGTACAAATAAATATTGAAAATAAAAGTGTAAACAGAGCTTTCTTAAACTACACAAATTGTGCATTTTCTCTCAGAAATAGTCATACATCCACATAGGAGAGGTTAGCTTGGTATAAACTTTTGAAAGTTGACGAGCAGTATTCCGATGTTTTGCATTCACTTGGTGTAAAACCCTTGCGACAAGTGGCAGCAATGTATTCAAATGTAATTAATTAAAAGTCAGTTGCTCTGTTTATATGAACAGTATTTCTATGTACCGAGGTCGTTTGGTGTAAACAGTGCAGGGATACACACAATAATTAGTAGTCCTGAAGGTGGTTGTATCTCTCTCGCTCGATCGCTCACTCACTCACTCACTCACTCACTCACTCACTCACTCACTCACTCACAAAATGTTTATACAACTACATAGTTTGAGGGACTAGAATGTTCATCAAGAAACTTGTTATTTTTATGTCTCTTTACCTTATATCTTTTCACCTAGTGAGCACAAATCTTAAAGCCACTTAAAATCCACTTCTCCAGTGTATCACCACTTGGTATCAAAGATCAACCGCACTAATAAGCACCACTAATAAGTGCTTGCGTGCTGCGTGCGCAATTTCTCTCAACAATGATACATTCACCTTGTCTGTTTGATTGATATGGTATAGGTCCCCCTGCCCCCAGTTTTATGGCACTGTACTGTATGGAAGCAGTCTGGTTTGTGCATTTTTATGCTTTTTACACTTTTATACTTTGGGCTATTCAAAAATAGCAGATATACAAGCGAGTGCCTCGCTAAGAGCTTGTAGATCTGCGATTCTTTAGTTTTGAAAAATCGTGACAATTTGTGCAAATCTTTGAATATATATACGTTTTTTAAAGCGAACATTTTTTTAACTCAAATCTTTGCTTCTGGGGATTTTACAAATGCCTTCTAAATCTTAACAGTTTCTTTTTGGAAAAAAACGTACAGTATGTTGCTATAATATCAGTGGTTCTCAAACTTGTCAAGGACCACCCAAAATGATATGTATTTGTCTGTGGACCCCCTCATCTCAAAATGTTTTGTTCCAGGAACCCCCCCAGAAACAAAGATTTGAGTTAAAATGTATATATCTATATATTCAAAGATTTGCACCCATTTTCACGATTTCCCCCAAAAAAATAGCAGATCTACAAGCTCATAGCACTGCACTCTGTGCTTGTAGATCTGCTATTTTTTAATATAGCCCAAAGAAATCTAAAGTGACACAGATGAGTTCCTGGATTGAATGGGTTGAACATCTCTGGGAAGCAGCTGCATGGTTTACAGAACACGTAGCTCTAATCTCTACAGTAGCCTATTATATTCCAACCAGCAAAATCAGTCATTAGAAAAGGACTGTGTTTTTTTTCCAGCTGTTGTCACTGGAAACTTTTCGCTTGTTTTGATTGCATTCGCGGGGCAGCTCCTCTACAACTGCTCCCGCATCTCATGAAGTTGACGCCGGGTCCACGGCAGTATAGACATTATTGACTTAGTAAGTCATTATTGGGCTCGTTAACCCATTCAATCCAGGAAGGAACGCATCTGTGTCATTTTAGACTTGAGCTACTATAACCACTATTTTATACTTTGGCTATTCAAATAGCAGATATACAAGCTCATAGCGCGGCACTCGGTGCCGCGCTATGAGCTTGTATATCTGCTATTTTTGAATAGCCAAAAGAAATCTAAAATGACGGAGATGCTTTCCCGGATTGAACGGCTTAATGTGGTCACCGTAATCCTCGTGACAAGCGCATTGGGTATTCGGGCTGCAGGAGATTTGTATTTTCTTCCTCCAATATTGCATTTTTTTTTTCCTTTTTCATTTAGCTTTGCTTCGCCGTTTTTTAAGTGCACTAGTCACCACAGACAGCATTTACATTTCCGCTTCACTGAGTCGGATGCTGGGTTGGTGGTTGTAGTTTTTTTTCCCGATGTTCGTGCGTCAAAGCGTGTGTGGGTCCTTTTGCACCAGTGGCAGAGCGGAAAAGAACCAACCCAAATGTAAAGTGATCTTTTATATTGGGCAAGAACATCACGATAAAAAGAAAACACGTTTTATTGAAAGAAAGAAAGAAAGACATTATGAAATTGTATTGTATGCATTTAGTTATTTATTTAAAAATTGCGTGTAAAAAAAATACAGGGTGGGCCAGCTTCCTATATGGGTGGGTCACGGCCTACCCCAGGCCAACCCGTTGCCTGGCTCGCCCCTGACTCACTCACTCACTCACTCACTCACTCACTCACTCACTCACTCACTCACTCACTCAGTAACTAACTGACTGTTGTTTTCTATCTCTGCTGATTTGTCAGGCAGAAGCTCCTGCTTTGTCTATAGTGCGTGCCCCCCTCTCTCTCTCTCTCTCTCTCTCTCTCTCTCTCTCTCTCTCTCTCTCTCTCTCTCTCTCTCTCTCTCTCTCTCTCTCTCTCTCTCTCTGAGACACTGTCCTCTGTCTGGCTGGCTATGTGTTTTATTTTTTTTACCGCAGCCGAAAGCGTAATGATTACGGAGTGAGCGGGCGATCGATGGCGTTAACCAAAGCATTGAAAGAGAATGAAAAAAAAAACACAGACTGCCTCACAACAACGGCGGTTCAACTTCAACATTCTCAAACTATTGGATTCAGCTTCAGTGTATTTTTTCCCCCTTCAGCCTAAGAATAGCTGCTGATTCTCTCTCTCTCTTTCTCACACACACACACACACACACACACACACACACACACACACACACACACACACACACACACACACACACACACACACACACACACACACACACACACACACACACACACTCACACACACTCTTCCCTTGGTCGTGCTCCAGACTCGGTGTGGCATAGTGGCTCTTGTACCTCTGTGATTGATGTGAGCGTCTAAAATGGACCTGAATGGTTTCTATTGATTTTCAGACCTCCCATTCAATCTCCTCAGTGAACAGTGACAATAGCAGCTCTGCTGCTCTGTCTGTTGAACTGGATGGGATTACAGCTTCTTATTCTTCTGCTTATTCCTCTGCTTATTCCCTGTGTCCTTCTCCCTTCCACACATTGACATGATTTATTTTAAAATCCAATCAGTGGTGGAAAGTAACTACATGTACTCAAGTACTGTACTTATAAAGTATTTAAAGTATATTATAAAGTATAATTTTGAGGGTTTTTTTTGTTTACTGTACCGGAGTATTTCCAATTTTCAATACTTTTATTTCTACTCCACTACATCTCAGAGGCAAATATTGTACTTTTACTCCACTGCAATTATTTGAACACTTTAGTCACTAGTTAATTTGTAGATTTAGATTTCTATTACTAAACATACATTAACCACTTCAGCCCTATATATATACTTAATTACTTAATGAGTACTTATGCTTTTGGTACTTTAAGTGTATTTTGATGCCAATACTTTTCTACGTTTACTTGTAACAGAGTATTCCTTCATTAAGGTATGGTAAGAACATATATTCAATAACATTTATTATAGACACATAAAAAAGGGGAGAAAAAGAAGCAGGGTATTTACCGTACATATACAGCGACAGAAAAAGTTAAGTCACGCAGGAAAAAACTATTTTCGTCGTTCACAGTTGGCAGGATAAACACATTCAACGTCGCGACAAAAATGTTTGATTCATTTTTGAGAGAATGACTCAACCTTTTTCGCCCGCCTCTCCTGCCAACGGAGCGTGGAGATTAGATCGCAAATAAAGAGGGAAGTGGTACAGTTAGGGTGTCACTTCCTCTGACACAATGTCCCCGGCGGCTGGCTGCATTAATCCATTGAGACCTGAAGCCGATTCTACATGTCTCCTAAATCTCAACAGTATTCTGAAAAACGTATGTTTCTATATCAGTGGTGCTCAATCTTTTCATGTCAAGGACCCCCAAAATGATATGTATTTGGCCGCTGACCCCATCATAATATTTTGTTCCAGGGACCCCCAGAAGCAAAGATTTGAGTAAAAATGTTCGCTTTAAAAATAGATATACTCAAAGATTTGCACACATTTCACGATAAAAAAAAAATAGCAGATCTACAAGCTCATAGCGCGGCACTCGGTGCCGCGCTATGAGCTTGTATATCTGCTATTTTTGAATAGCCCAAAGTGTAAAATAATGCTTTTTAGCTAAAAAAAAAATGACACAGTTCCAGGTCTTAATTGGTTAAATGTGTCTGGGTCCACTCTACATTCCCATTCAAAGCACTACAGGTGCTGCTTTACATTGCTGTCGCGGGTGGAAACCTTGTATGTCCAAAACTGTCCCTTTTCCATTATTATTAACTCATTCACTGCCAAGGACGACTTTTACGACTTATTTTTCCCCAAAGGCCCACACCGCCACGGACGATTTCGGCGACTTTTTGTTTTTGTTGGTGTCTCCACTAGATGGCGCTATTCACTAACACACGAGGATCCATTTCATCCCCAGATGCACACAGAACCAGGAGATAACGTGATTTACTGCTCCATTCACTTACTGGTTAACGTATTTGGGAAATCGTCTCTTTATATCTCGCCTCCTGTGTTGTACTGTATGTATTTTTGACGAGACGTCCTATTTTAAACACCCTATAACAAGTGAACAGGGGGTCGCGATGACATTATTTTATGATTATTTTAATTTTTTTGCGGAAGCACAGTGAAACCCCCCCCGCGATTAGCAACCATCAGGGGATCGATCATACTGGAGATAAATATTCTGTGACCTACTTGAAAAGGTAAGAAAAATCGCAAAATCGCTGGCAGTGGGTGATTCATTTATTTATTTATTCCGGCAGTGGAAAGAGTTAATACAAAATTAAAGAGGTGGTGCCATGGTTTTGCACCTTTTCTGTTTTTCATGTGTCTATGAGGTTGATAGAGCTTCATTAAGCCCCCTGGTGGTGTTTTTATGGTGTTTTATGTCTTCTCTGACTATTTAAGGGTTTCTACCTGGAGGCTGAAACCTTGAGGGTCAAACGTGCCAATAGAAAAACAGCGCTTTAGTGACATAGTAAAAACATACCCTCCCCCTCATTATCATAACACAACAGGTGTGGGCGTGAGGAGGAGGAGGGACTAGGACAGGTGGGTGGTGCTAAGGTGGTGGAGGAGGTGCTAAGGTGAGAACCAGGCATACTTAAAGGAGAAATCCGGTCATTTTAAGTGTTATGTCTGATGTGTGTCAAATCACTTACCAACGTATAAATGAAAATCGCGTTACTCCACAGAGCCCCCTATCAACCCCCACCGTTGGCATTATAGGAGGATATAGAATAGCCCAAATTCGCCTATTTTAACCAATGCAAAGTCTGTTTTTTTGCTTCTAGTACTCATTGTTGAGTCCCATGATAATGTAACAGGCGCTAAAACTCCCGACAAGCTAACGGCTAATAACAAACGAGCTAACGCTGGGGCTGCTTATCTCTCTGCATGGCAGCCCCAGGTTGCCAGGTCGGGAGAGAAACCAGCAACCAGCATTAGCTCGTTCTGTTATTAGCCGTTAGCTTGTCGGGAGTTTTAGCGCCTGTTACATTATCATGGGACTCAACAATGAGTACTAGAAGCAAAAAAACAGACTTTGCATTGGTTAAAATAGGCGAATTTGGGCTATTCTATATCCTCCTATAATGCCAACGGTGGGGGTTGATAGGGGGCTCTGTGGAGTAACGCGATTTCATTTATACGTTGGTAAGTGATTTGACACACATCAAACATAACACTTAAAATGACCGGATTTCTCCTTTAATGAACTGGAGGCGTGTCCACATAAAAACATAATTTTAACACTTTCTGTACACTTTTTGAAAAAAATCTTCCTACCAGTATAACCATAATACCTGATGATTATGTTTTAGGGGGGGGAAATAACTGAAAATCACAGCACCCCCGTCTTAAATACTGCAAATAGACGATCTTACAAGCTCACAACGCGTCTCACCACGAGAGTATACGACACTCTTGTATGATGAAATAGGGCATTCATTTCCGGGAAAAAAAAAAAGTTAAAATTGGAGATACGAGGTTTCGCCGGACAGCGTACAATTATCCAAATCCTATTATCTTTGTGAAATACGTGAGTCCAGGTGGAAGCTGTAAGCTGTGATCCCTTAATTCAGTTCACTTATTACGGTATTAGATCAAATTGAATCAATATGCAGATTAAGAAGGAAGTAGGCAGAGGGAGAAGGGCTACGCAAAGGCTGCTGTTACTCATTATGTGGAAGGGCAAACTTATAATGCAGACTGAGAATAGAAGAGAGAGTACAGAGCGGTAGGGCAGGTCCACTGTCCCCACGGGCTTTGCACAATCACTCATTCTTCTCCTGCATAAGTATAATGCCTGTTTTTTAAAACGGATAGTTCCCGTTCAGGGTGAACCATCCTATATTATAACCCGTTCAAACCGGAAACGCATGTCTGTGTAACCACTACGAACCATTATTCTATACTTTTGGCTATTCAAAAATAGCAGATCTACAAGCTCACAGCGCGGCACCGAGTGCCGCGCTGTGAGCTTGTAGATCTGCTATTTTAGAAAAATCTTGTTTTTTTTTTTTTTTTGCAAATCTTTGAATATATATACTTTTTTTTTCAAGCAAACATTTTTATCTCAAATCTTTGCTTTCTGGGGGGGTCCCTGGAACTAAATATTTTGAGATGGTGGGTCCGCGGCCAAATACATATCATTTTGAGGGTCCTTGACATGAAAAAGTTTGAGAACCACTGATTATAGGCAGCAACATAAGTTTGTTTTAGAAGACATTAGAATCTGCCTCAGGTGGTCTGAATGGGTTAAAATCGCCTAGAGTGTCGACCGACGGTTGGTCGACGGTGGGCGTCAAAAAAAGCAACATGCAGACTTGCGAGGCGCATACCGTTGCTCCGATCCGCATCAAACTTGGCACAAACACTGGTCAGGCATCTGCCATCAGGATAAGCCACACTAGGTGTCACCACAGGTGCACCGTTGCACTAGCCTCGATCTCCAGGCTTTTAGTTTTTAGTTTGCTAAAAAAATAAAAGCCTGGACCAGCGCGTTGACGTTCCTGAATAGGAAGTGTTTCATTTCCTACCGGAGTGCAGTGGGCATCTCTCCAAATGTTGTGACGTCAGGGCTGCACATTGAGGGAGAAGGCGGGGCCGGGGGCTGACGGACAGATCGGTGACCAATGGGATCTCACAGAATTTTTCACCGGAGATTTTGAACCCGCCCCTCTAGACCCGTTATTAGACACGCTAGGGCAGTCTACCGTTGCACTAATCCGCAACAAACTTGGCATAAACACGGTTCAGGGTCTGCCATGACAATAGTCTTATCAGGGGCTCCAGGGTCCATGTTTAGGGCCCCAGGCACACTGTTGCTACAATCTGCACCAAACTTGGCACAAACACTGTTCAGGGGTCTGCCATTACAATGGTCTTATCAGGGGCTCCCAGGGTCCCTGTGAGGCCCCCCCCCTAGGGGCCACAGGCACACTGTTGCTTCAATCTGCAGCAACTTGACACAAACACTGTTCATCCAAGATGGGCGCCGCGTACGGCTGCTTCGTCTTGCGCTCCTCTCAGACATTAAGCTTTTTTTTTTAACGTCTTTTAAAAATGTAAATTAAATTAAAATTCCGCGAACGTAGCGAAGCAGTCTGGATGCTGTCTATCATTTCAAATTGCGGTGCATGACCATTGCTCTGATCTAGTGCAATATGGGACTGGATTTGAAGGCCGAATCGGGACCTATATTGTCACACACAAAAAAAGTTCACAAAGCATCGCAACGCAACACGTTGTAGATCTGCTACTTTCGCTACTTTTGATTTACTTTTGAAATTTATTTGAAGTAAAATTTTCACCTGGTGACAATCAGCCCACCTAGTGACTGCTCCTTTCAAAAGAATGGAACACGATAAACATCTATGTTAGCAGGACAATTTGGTAGTGAATGTGGGAAAACCAGGACGTTTTAGAAGGTATGTGTCGGGACTAGGGACACCCAGTGTAACCATTTAAGACCTGAGGCCACTTCTAAAAAAATGTAAATCCTAGCGGTTTTTCGGAAAAAAATATAAAAAAAAACATTTTCATGATTTTTCAAAATAGCAGATCTACAAGCTCGTAGCGCGGCACTCGGTGCCGCGCTATGAGCTTGTATATCTGCTATTTTTGAATAGCCTAAAGATATCTAAAAGTGGCACAGATGCGTTCCCGGTCTTAATGGGTTTAAAACAGGGACAATACCGGCCAAACCGTGACGTCTGGTCACCTTAGTTCCTGTCCATGATTATGATCGGGCTGAGCCAGGTTCGAAGCCCCCCGGACCTGATGTTGAGCACCGTGTGGCGGGCGTAGCGGAACGGAGCCTGAATGAGGAATGGTTGTTTATATCCGCGGCTCTGCGATATATCGCACAGCGTTGGCCCCGCGGTGGCATCTATCAGCTGTCACTCCTGCACCGTGCATGATGGAGGGGTGTGTGTGTGTGTGTGTGTGTGTGTGTGTGTGTGTGTGTGTGTGTGATCACAGCGGCACCACGTTATACCTCACAGAGTCGTGAGTTGTCTTATCTCATTATTACCTCTCCCTCATGGCGCATCACGCCTCTGTCCCGGGTTCAGCCCACAGTGGTTGGAGCTACAGTATAATACGGGGCTCAGCCCACAGCAGTGCATGGTGGATGCTATGTAATACCGGCCTCCCTGTGACACAGATCTGTGTGATAGCATGATGATGATGATGATGACGAGGAGGACCACAGGGCTGGGGTTTGTGTGACTGTCAGACAAATATAATCCCATTACGTATTCCCTTCATTTAGTCCTGATAAATAATCCCATTACGGTTCATTGTGTCGCTCTCTGATTACCACGGTAATGAAATGATTCATGCTGCGAGGGGCTATATAGCCGCTACGTGTGGTCTCCCAGGGGGTGGGGGTGGGGGTGGAGGGGAAGTGAGTGTCTGTGTTTGTGTTTGTGTGTGTGCGCGTGTTTGCGCGTGCGTGCGTGTGAGCGTGCATTCTTGTGTTTGCCGGCTTGTCAGACAAAGTGTGTGTCTGTGTAGGACAAGTTTGAGTGTGTGTGTTTGTGTGTGTGTGTGTGTGTGCATATGAATGTGAAATAGTTTGATCTACTTGTTGTTGACAAAATGCTTTGATCAAACAAGTTTATTGCAGGAAGATTGCAGCGATTTGTACATAATTGAAAGAGCTGTCGTTTTTCCAAACTGTAAGAGCAAGCAATAACAGTGAGTGGTGCTATTTGTATGCATTGTAATTGTATTTGTGTGTGCCTGCACTTGTGTGTGTGTGTGTGTGTGTGTGTGTGTGTGTGTGTGTGTGTGTGTGTGTGTGTGTGTGTGGTAGCTGTGTATTCTTTCTGCTTTATTCAGTTGTATACATCAGAGAGAGTGACAGGAGATGAAGACGTGTTGCTAAAAAGTTTTACACTGATCGATGCAGTTATACTGTAGGTAAAAACATGGTCTGTTACAGCACCACCATGAGGCTGATTTGAACATTTTCAAGTGGCTTTTCTTCCTCGGCCTAGTGCGTGCACAATTTCACGGACATTTCAAGCTGTGTTCGTGATTTGAGGCATTTTGTTCAAAACGGAGCACTCCTGCAAACATTGGAAGCCAATCTTAGCCAATCAGGATAGAATATGAAAAATCTGAAAGACCCGTTTTCGTTTAATGACTATAGTATAGACTATAGATTAACCATCTTTGAAAGTGAGTTTGAGGACCAGTTTCAGAGACGGGGGAAAACTGATGTCCGCCACCACGAGCAATTACCTAGTATCCAGAAAGACTTTGCATCAGATCTCAATAATGCAATCAGTAAGTTCGAAAAGCTGGGGAATCCATTCTCAGAAGACAGTAACGACTTGTATGTGCTTGACACCAAAGTCATTGTGCCTGATGAAGTGGTAGCGACAGTGCGATCTGTGGAGGACATTGGCAAAACACAATTCAATGGACTTGTGGAGAAGTGAATCAAGGATCCTTCTATCAAAGTCTATGATAACATTGCAAAGAACAATCTACCTCTGATCAAATCAAAGCTTAGGAAAACATCTTCAAAGTTGCAGGTGAAGATAACAAGTGTGAAAAGTGACGTGCAGTTTCACAGATCCGTGATTTCATACCCCCCACTTTTTGAAAAAATGAAAAATAAAAACTTTTTTTTTTATAATAAATCGGTAAAATCAGGCAAAAATAAGAATTAAATAACCTAACCCTAACCCTAAAACCGAAATAAAGTAACCAAAACACGAAAAAAAACTAACAAAATCCACCCAAAAAAAATGCAAAATTTGGAAAATACAAAATTTGTTTACATTTGACAGTTACAAATGTTTTTCACGATTTTTCAAAAATAGCAGATCTACAAGCTCATAGCGTGGCACTTGGTGCCGCGCTATGAGCTTGTATATCTGCTATTTTTGAATAGCCAAAGTGTAACATAAGGGGTATAGACCATACCCCTTATTAGTAATAGTCCACCGAAAGTCCATCCCCCCCACCTTCTGAGAGCCTGTGACGTCCCTGCACAAGTGTGTGTGGGGAGGAATCAATTGGCATAAAATAATAAAGACAAATACAAAATAAATAACAATGTTGGAAAGAGTGATGGCAAACCCTAAATATATATATCATGTCATGTTTGCCATATTGGAATTCAAGATGGCAGCAAATCCTTTGGTCCTAACTCTTGGTTCTGGCACATTTTTTATTCAGCACAAAAAAAAAACTTTTTTTCACATATTTCCCTGACTACAAATGGAACGTCACACTACATTAACGTCCTGTCACCCATCGATCAATATTTGACAGTCCAATATCTCCAACCACAGGGCCTACTTGTAATATCCTCATGGCTCACCAGTGGGCCCCAGCCCACAGGTTGAGAACCGCATGACTTTTTGTATCTCTCTCTCTCTCTCTCTCTCTATCTCTCTCTCTCTCTCTCCCTCTCTCTCTCCCTCCCAGCTTTTTTTTCAGTGTCTTAATAGAAAATCTAACACATGGCTCTCCACCGGTGTGAGCCGTGCTGCTTTGTTTGTTGTGCCGTTCCCTCGCCTCTAAAGCTAATGATACCGTCACAGCCCATTGGTTCCCGCCGATGCGGTCACACCTGATTGGTCGCCCCTGACAACAGAGCTAATAGGATCTGAAGTGTAAACACTGGGATAGATATCATTTGGAAGGAGAGGGATTGATTATGAACATTCTGTTTGTCTTGCTCGCTTTGATGAGAGAGAGAGAGAGAGAGAGAGACACACAGACTGACTGACTGACTGACTGTAAGACAGAAAGACAGAAAGACAGACACACAGATGGGAAAATAATCTAAAGCATATTAGACAGACGGAGACAACAGATGACAAACCAGGGCCACAGACAGGCACTGCAGGAGTACAATTAGAAAGATAGACGCAGGCACTGCGTGAATACATTATAAAGACAGACAGGCACTGCGTGAGTACAATTAGAAAGACAGACAGCTCATAGATAAATACAATTTAGAAAGACAGACAGCTAATACATATAATTAGAAATACAGGCAGACACTACATAAATGCAAAAACAGCTGATCCGCAACCTCATTGTGACGCGTTGTGAGCCTGTAGACCGGTTACATTTTGCTGATTTTGCCTGACACTGTATACCAGTGGTTCTCAAACCTTTTCATGTCAAAATGATTATGTAATTGGTCGCGGACCCCCATGTCAAAATATTTTGTTCCAGGGACCCCCAGAAGCAAAGATTTGAGTTAAAATGTTCGCTTTAAAAAATATTATATTCAAAGATTTGCTCAAATATTAACACGTTTTCAAAAATAGCAGATCTACAAGCTCGTAGCGCGGCACTCGGTGCTTGTAGATCTGCTATTTTTGAATAGCCAAAATATAAAAGGTTAAAGTGGTTAAAATGATTGTGATGCTATATTAACACATTTGGCTGGGGACCTCCTGGAACCCCCCCGAAGGACCCCTGGGGGTCCCCGGACCCCACTTTGAGAACCAACGCTGTATACAACACAGTTTAAAATACAACGTTAATTTGTGAAAACATAAAAAGATGAAATATGGAGATACAAGATGGCTGCCTCGCAGACTTGCACTATTCTAATTGCACGGGGCAACAATTCACAGGTGTTACTCTTGTGGCCTTGACAGCCCATTCAATATCGAAGTGAAGTTTAGCCATTTTGCAGTATTGGCTGATAAGAATAAACCAGAACTGTTATCTGCTGCTGGGTTGGCAAGGACACTTGGAACAGCATTTATTTCTGCGCTAACATAGTGTTGAAATACTGTATGTGGCTGTACAAGTTGTTTGACTTATGGATGTGATGTAAAACACTGCTAAGTACAGCATCCAGGGGTGGACAAAGTACTCAACTCTGGCACTTGAGTCAAAGTAGAGATACTACTGGTCAAATATTACTCAACGGCAAGGGAAAAGTTGCTCTGTCATTTGTACTTACTGTAGTTATACATATACATATATTTTTTAACTTGTAGTGAAAAGTACTGGAGTACAATTGCCTTTACACCCCAAAAAATGACTTATTTTCTATCAAGTACACACCCCATAAAGCCTTGAATTCATGGAGATATTTTAGTTTTTGTCACAATCCATGAGCCAATCATTTGATGATGAATAGGAGACTCAGTGGGAGACTATTTGCATCTCTTTGAGTCTCCTCCGCCAGTTATCAAATTATTGCCTTGCGACAAGAACAAAGAATTGTACTGTCTGAGTACAGTATTGCTCAGACTGTTTTCAATACATTGCAGTATTGCTACTTTTACTTAAGTAAAACAAATTAGTACTATTTCCACCACATGGCAAGGTACACAGTTGTGTGTTCTTAAACAGCAGTATAGTGCATTCTCTTGCACCGACACTTGTGTTCATATTCTATTATTTATTGGACAGAGGTGTCAGTAGAGAAGCAGTAATTACAGACATGATTATGTGTTTTGGTTAGAGTTAAGCTCTCATCTAATTCACAGGTTCCAGTTAATACACAGGTTAATTAGAAGTATGGTCTGGCATTTAAATGAGTCTAGACCATTACGGTTATAATTCAACAGACCGTAACCTTTTACCTTTGTTTCTGTCGTATTTCCTTTTTTCGACCATTGTCTCATTGTGGGGCAATGGGAACATTTTTGCCTTGGAAATCCCGTCAAACTTAGTCTTTTTTCAATTATCATGATATGCTTTTAGAAAATTTTGGTCCCATTAATTTTAAAGTGGAATTATTAGAAGTGGGCTTTAGGGCTTCTATAGACCAATTATTAGTTTACCAACATTGCGACTGGACGCACAGGTGACTGTTTCATGTAATCAATTCCCAACAGATCTCCAAACCTGTTGTTTTTGGGGTGCGCTGGTTTCAGTTCATTCAACCCCCTCTGTGTGTTGGATAGTGGGGTGCGCCGTAGCGAGACATATACTTCATCGCGCAACGGTATTGTGTCCTGAGAATAGCTGACATGCAAGATCACAACTGCGTCGCGGATGCGACCGTTGAGAGCTTGGAGGTCTGCTATTCTCGGCCGTTCTCTGCGCGCGACACCTTCGCGGGACGGAGCATTAATTAGGCTTGACGGGCTGCAGCTGCGCGAGCAAGAGCAGGTTCTGTGCCGTGATCATAGAGCGCTCCCTCCGTTCTTATGACAGCCACTGGAGGTGGGGTTTGGGGGGCAACTGCTTTGAATTGTTATTATTGTTTACACACAACAGAAACCAAGGATGATATTGTTCAAGAGCGAGAGATCACAGTAAAAATCCTAAGCATTCTCCCTCCACACTGGGAGAAAAACAGCATCTGAGAGTTTGATGGGATGCATTTTTACATTGAGTGCAGTGACCACTTTTACATTGCATCTTATGAGCGGTGGAGTTCCTTTGGTGCCGGCCTGCGTGCGCATACTGGTTCTCATCAGTGTGACGTTGTCTGTTAAGGGGTCTATAGATTCTACCGAGTGAAGACCCGCCCTCGCTGCGGTTGCAGCCAATAGCAGTCGTTTCCGGTTGCTTTTCGGGAACCGGAAGTTCCATATCCATATATATATATATATATATATATATATATATATATATATATATATTTTATTTTTTATTTTTTTTAGGGCGCTCTAACGCAACTTAGGAATGATCCCTCGACTGTGCTGGAAGGAATCGACGGATGTGACGTCATCCCAAAAAACGTCACGTCCGTCTGCCACAATGATAGGATTTGGAGAAAAACACTTTTAGCTCTGATCCTTTTTTTTGGGTGAAAACCAGCCATTTTCAACGGGCGATCAGTCTGAAATGGACGATCGCGGTAAAAAAAATCTTGTTCCAGTGGATAGACGGGAACGTCCCCCACCCCCCGGACACTTTTTGTTTACATCCGAGTGCACGTTGTGGCTTCTGCGGCTGTCCAAAGACCGTCAAAACACGGTAAAAAACGCTGGCACTCTGAGGATGATTTGGATGCATGGTACCTGGCACTCAATGTGTTTTTGAGATATTTTTTACTTTACTGGAGTATTTCCAATTTGCAATACTTTTACTTCTATTCCACTACATCTCAAAGGCAAATATTGTACTTTTTCTCCACTTCAATTATTTGAAAACTTTAGTTACTTTGCAGATATAAATGACTCTATTATAAAACATCCATTAACCACTTTAGCCCTGTTGTATACATACTAGGGCTTTCACGACTAGAGATTTTTACAGGTCGACTAATTTGACCCAGTGGTAGTCGACTAGTCGACTAGTAAAAATTTACATTTAAAAAAAAAATACAAAAAAAAAGATTGGATGGCATTGTTTTAATGCCATCCTACTACTATATTACTATTATTATTATCCTCCTACCCTTATTTCTATGGCGTTTTAAGGGAAGCGCTTCTGGCACAGCAGCACAGCACCACAGCAGCGTCTCCAAGGATCCCCATTGCCCAATAATAGGCTTTTATTGGGCATACTTTTGACCCCCTTTTGATAAAAAATAAAGTCAGGAGGATAATAATAATAGTAAGGTGGGCCATTACTATGGCATTAAAACAAAAACAAAAAAACTATTCGACTAGTACCAACATGGTCGACTAGTGGTTATACTAGTCGACTATTCGACTAGTCGACTAGTTGGTGAAAGCCCTAATACATACAGTAGGCTATTTGAAAATAGCCGATCTACAAGCTCACAACGCGTCACATCGCGACACGTGAGCTTGTAGATCTGCTGTTTTCAAACATTAGTACTTTTACTTTGGAACATTAAGTACATTTTGATGCCAATACCTTTGTACTTTTACAAGTAACATTTTGAACACAGGCCTTTTACTTGTAACAGAGTATTTTTATATTGTGGTATTGCTACTTTCACTTGAGTAAAATATGTGAGTACTTATTCCACCACCGCACGTGACGGTTCCCTCGTCCATATTTTTTTACAGTCTCTTTTTACGTGCTTCCAACTCGTAAAATGGTTGGTAAAAACACTGAACAAAGGCAGTTACACTGCAACGGGTACACTGTCCACTTGTGCCAGGCTCTCGAGTTCGCTTGTTGTGACCTGAGAAAGCTTAGTTAGAGGACTCCCACTGAAAGCTCAAGCTGCTTCATGTCTTTGTCAACAATAAGTCAAACCAGGCTTGAACAATCCTGCCTTGTGCATGCATTACATAAGCAGGGCCAGAACAGTCAATTTATTGTCAAAAAATATGATATCATGTCGCAAAGTGAAGCCAAAATGAGTGTGTTCTTCCCGGCAGCGCACAGGATATCAAACTCTGCTGGGAACTCCGTGACGAGTTCCAAAGTTGTATTGTTGAAACAATAAGTGACATGATTGACTGTAAATCTCTTTAGTTGTTATAGAGAAACTAAACTCTAAACTCCATTCTCTCTGGAGCATCCAAAAGCCACAGCACTTTTATTTTAACAATGTCAACATGTTTATTTTCAAAGTCAAACAATTGATGACTGACGGTAATGCTAACGGTAATGCTTTACAACACAGTTTATCAAGAGGTACAGCACCCCCCCCCCCAGCCTGTCCCCCAATGTGATGAATGTCACCGGTCACGATCTTACTCAATAGAATGAAAGAGTCACACTTGATTAAATTGGAAGAGATATACTGAAATGTGTGCTATTATATATCTCTGCAAAACTGGGCAAAGCCGTTCATTCATTCAGTTTTTATGATGAAGATATATAGAGAGGGAATAGATGTAGGGACATCACACATAATTCCCCATGGGGCTCGGTAGTAATATGTACGAGGTATTGTCATCTACTTCTCCGTAAGGTGGAAATTATTTGAGACACAGCTGTTATTTATTTATTTATTTGACACAGCTAAATTAATGCTGACAGTTAGCGCGCCATGGAGCAGGGCTTCCAATAAGTCACAGGAATGGAACAGGACTCTAACTTAACCAATTAAACCCTAATTACTTAATTGTATCACACCTGGACTTGTACTAGCCTGGCATGGTCAGACTAATATCAATGTGTAGATATTCTTCTGGAATCTCTGTTTGGAACCTAGGTACATTTCCAAGGGGCTGATTTAAAAAGAAATGCCTCTGGTGATGAACCCGCCCTATATTTGCATACTGGGCCCTGATTGGTGCCCCACAACCTAGGGGGCAGCGAAATCCAATCACAACCGAGCGGGGCCAGACCAAACCTGCCGAGGGCAAATTTGTCTGATTTCCACGCTTGACTTGTACCATGACAAACTGTTTGAAACCACTGTGGTTGAGTGTACAAAGTGGGCATGAGAAGCTGGCACCACGGTACACTGTTTGAAACCACTATAGTAGATAGGCGTGAGAAGATGAAACCACTCTGCTAGAGTGTACAAAGTGTGTACAAAGTGGGCGTGAGAAGATGAGAGCAGAAGCGACACAAGGAAATAATGTTAATAATGTTTATTGTCCCCAAGGGGAAAATTGTCTTCACAAGGTCTGTTCGTTAAGACAACAAGAACAACATAACAACATGACAACAAAAACAACATATCACAAAGACAAAGACATGAGGTCCCCACTGTACACAGAAAACCCTCCTATGGACGGGGCAGTTGGTGATGTCTGAGGGGACAAAACTCCTGCTAACCTTTTTTCCACTTTAAGGTTCTGTATCTCCGACCAGATGGCATGAGGTCAAAGTAGCGATAAGAAAAAAGAAACATGGAGTTTATTAACGGCTCGCCCCGGTTGGCACCCAGCCATTCTGGGAACCGTCAACGGTAGCTGTTTTCCGCCCTGTGCTTTGGTTCCGTTGCGCACAGATAAACGCTCAGCTGTGAATTCTTTTAGACCTTCATTTATACAGGTAAATCCCTTTGAGATACTGTACAACATCTCTTTTTCCAGGGAGCCCCGTCCAAGATAGCAGCACTACAACAAGGTTTCAACAACATGTAATGTCTTGTTTTTTAAACACAGCAAAACAAGACAATAAAAGCAACAAATGACAGTGTAGCAAAAAACAAAACATTAAAACCACCAAACATACAATAAATTGTCAAAATACACTAGCTAGGGAAGAATTTGCAGTCTCTGGGATTAAACCATTTACCAGCAGCCGTTATTATTATTATTATCATTAAGACCGAGCTTCGTCCATGTGTTTCGACTTGTCGAGTTCCTTTGGTTCACTTACTGTACACAAACACACATGTACTTGATTATAGCTATCCTCCCATTAACAACATCAATTGGTAATCACATGTACACGCACATTATGTAAACACATACATGCACACAGGCACAGGCACACACACACACGGACAGACACACACACACACACACACACACACACACACACACACACACACACACACACACACACACACACACACAGTATATCTATCCATCCATCCTTTTATCTACTATAATTGTCTTTCCAGGAGAGAGAGAGAGAGAGAGAGAGAGAGAGAGAGAGAG
Organism: Gymnoscopelus microlampas; assembly: GCF_963454915.1. Lineage (NCBI taxonomy): Eukaryota > Metazoa > Chordata > Actinopteri > Myctophiformes > Myctophidae > Gymnoscopelus > Gymnoscopelus microlampas. Next base: position 16,277,827 of record NC_139943.1, read on the forward strand.
AGAGAGAGAGAGAGAGAGAGAGAGAGAGAGAGAGAGAGAGAGAGAGAGAGAGAGAGAGAGAGAGAGAGAGAGAGAGAGAGAGAGAGAGAGAGAGAGACACATGTGGTCTAGCATGCCACTGCCTCCAGTCTGTTAACACGGGGACTGTGACTCAAATTATCCCCGGCCAACTTTTCTTTTTTAATTACTTAAGACTTGTTCCCCCGAGGAGGTGTTCAGGGAAGCACACTGCAGGACATAAAAGAGATCTGTGTGAAAGGAAGTGATTTCTTTTTTTTATTTTTAAAGTCTGAAGTGTGAGAGTGAGCATGGAGTTATAAAGGCCAACTCCCCCTCTTTATACTCTGTAGTCTCTGGATGAGAGACAAAACAAGCTCTCTCTCTCTCTCTCTCTCTCTCTCTCTCTCTCTCTTGATCTCCATCTCTCTATGTCTCCGTGTGCCCCTCTGTCTGTTTCTATTTATTTTTCCTTTTGTGTGATATTCTTTTCTTTGTCTACTTTGATCACTGATCCTCTCTCTCTCTCTCTCTCTCTCTCTCTCTCTCTCTCTCTCTCTCTCTCTCTCTCTCTCTCTCTCTCTCATATGGTGTACCCAGGAGAGTTCCACTCTGCCTTTGTGAAACGAGACTTTCATGACTCTTGGTTCAGCATCAGGATTCTCAGCTGAAGCGTTGGTCTTGACATTTGTGTCCGTCTGTCAGGCTCCACTACACATCAGCTGGAAGTACAGGACGAATACAATGATTCCCCTGTGTGCAGTGGTAGAACAAACCAAAATTTACTTGAGTAAAAGTACAAAAGTATTCCCTTTAAAATCTTACTATCTTACTACTATATAATTGACAAAAGCTCCGAAGTTCGAAAGCGATTCGCAAGCACAGGATCACTCCACATGCCTCCAAGACCCGTCACAGACTGTTGATCAGAGCTATGGCTATGTTTTAGGCATCTTACCTCACCTCGATCAGTGATCGGACTCTCGGTTTGATTGATTCTCTGATTCGCCTATCAGACCCTCAGCCTGATCTGGCAGGTTGCCATAGCAACCAGATACAGGAAGTCTGACCTCTTTATCACATGACCGAGGTTGGGAGGTTGGGACTAGAGGTTAGGGCCGCAAAGCAAAGCTGGGAGGGAGGAGAGGAGCCGAGAGGAGAGGCCAGAGGGGCCGGACTTCGCATGACGTGTGTGCAGAGTGACTAGTAGGCCAGTGCAGAGTGACTGGACCAACCTCGGATCTAGTATACTTAAGTACTGAAAGTAAAAGTACTTATTTTGCAGAATGTCCCATTTCACAAGCTTCCAAATGTATGAAATTGCTTTGAAAACAGCAGATCTACAAGCTCACAACGTGTCTTGTTGTGAGCTTGTAGATCAGCTATTTTCAAATAGCCCAAGTATGCCAGCAGGTCTAAAGTGGTTAATGCATAACTAACTAACTAATAACTGTAATAATAACTAAAGTAACTAAAGTTGTCAAATAATTGTAGTGGAGTAATATTTTACGCTGAGATGTAGTGGAGTAGAAGTAAAAGTATTGAATATTGGAAATACCCCAGTAAAGTAAAAGTACCTCAAAGTTGTACTTAACCCATTAAGACTTGGAACTGTGTCATTTTTAGATTTGAGCTAAAAAGCATTATTTTACGCTTTGGGCTATTCAAAAATAGCAGATATACAAGCTCATAGCGCGGCACGAGTGCAGCGCTATGAGCTTGTAGATCTGCTATTTTTGCAAATTTGTGAAAATGTGTGCAAATCTTTGAATATACTGTGTATATTTTTAAAGCAAACATTTTTAACTCAAATCTTTGCTGCTGGGGGTCCCTGGAACAAAATATTTTGATGGGGGTCCGCGGCCAAATACATATCATTTTGGGGGTCCTTGACATGAAAAAGATTGAGCACCACTGATATAGAAACATACGTTTTTCAGAAAACTGTTGGGATTTAGGAGACATGTAGAATCGGCTTCAGGTCTCAATGGGTTAAGTGCAGTACTTGAGTAAATGTACAAAGTAAATGCGCAGTAGAATGAACTTAGCGTTGGTCTTTTTTTGTCTATCTGTCAGGCTCCCCTGAACATCAGCTGGAAGTACTGTATACATACAGGACATGTCAAATACAATGGTTCCTGGTGTGCCCACGAGCAAGGGCACCGACCTCCCCCATCTGTATCACAGCCTTTACTTATCCTGAGGAAGGTTCACTGACCATCTATCCTCCATTTATTTCATGTATGTATTCTTCAATGCCCTGCTACATATAACCATGCAGTTCTCAGTCGTGTAAAGTAAGTAAGTAAGTACATTTGCTCAAGTACTGTCCTTAAGTACAATGTTGAGGTATTTTTTACTTTACTGGAGTATTTCCAAATGTTCAGTACTTTTACTTCTACTCCACTACATCTCAAAGGCAAATATTGCACTTTAACTCCACTACAATTATTTGAAAACTTTAGCTACTAGTTACTTTGTAGATTTGGATTATCGTTACAGAAAAATACATTAACCACTTCAGCCCTACATGCATTTCGGCCGTTTGAAAATAGCCGATCTTCAAGCACACATTTACTCAAGTGCATTCTGAATTTCTGAGTGTTACAGAGTATTTCTACATTGCAGTATTGATACTTTTACTTAAGTAAAAAAAATGTAGTACTTTTCCACCACTGGTGTGCCCACGAGCAAGGGCACGACCTCCCCCATGTGTGTCGCTGACCATCTATCCTCCATTTATTTCATGTATTTATTTTGCAATGCCCTGCTACAACTACAACCATGCAGTTCTTACACCTTCACACATGCACGCACACACACACACACACACACACACACACACACACACACACACACACACACACACACACACACACACACACACACACACACACACACACCCACCACACACCTGTATATGTACACTGAGCGCGGTTCCATTGGAGTGATTGGGGGTTAAGTACCCCATTGCTCAGGGGCACGGGCGCCACACTGAGTCAGAGGAGTGCGTTCATCACTCACATTCTGCACTCACACACATCTCCCAATATGGTGTGTGATACAAATCAGTGACCCCTGTCATCCCGAACCTGTTCCTTCTCTGACCTCTATAAGCCATCACTGCTCCCAAAAGATGTGACACTCTCCGGGAATTGCTATCGAAATCATCTAACATTAATTCAAATGGATAAGACAAAACCGCCACTGAATCTGTCTTTAAAATGAACGGTATGAATATGTATCTAAATATCATTTTAGATTTTAATCACTTTAACCATATTTTATACTTTGGCTATTCAAAAATAGCAGATCTACAAGCTCATAGTGCGGCACAAAGTGCCGTGCTATGAGCTTGTAGATCTGCTATTTTTGAAATATCTTGAAAATGTGTGCAAATCTTATATATATATTTTTTAAAGCACACATTTTTAACTCAAATCATTGCTTCTGGGGGTCCCTGGAGCAACATATTTTGAGATGGGGGTCCAAATACATATAATTCTGGTGGTCCTTGACATGAAAATGTTCAAGAACCACTGATATAGCAACATACGTTTATCAGAAAACCGTTTAGGATGTAGAAGACATTTGTACAATCGGCCTAAAAATAATTCATAATAATAATTATTCAATAAGATTTAAATTGAACATTTTCTCAAGTGTAAGTTAATTTACTGTAACCCCAGTCCAGCAGACTTCTGTTTGGGACAGCAAAATATTGGTGTGACATGCTCTGCAGAATGTTCTAATACTGGCTGGATATAACATATAATAAAGGTTAAGAAAATACAAGTTAAGGCAAAAAAAAATCACACCCAGTGTGAAGTGGGCGGTGTGGTCACAGTGGTCATCACAGTGATGGAAGTTGACTTAAAGAAAAGTAATATTTCTGGAGTGTGTGGTGTATACCCTTTCCACCCACAGTGTGTGATTCACTTTTTTTAAGTGCATAGTCCTATTTATAGGGCTATGCACATGTGTCATGTGTTTCACTAGCCAATCACAGTCCTGAATAGAGTCAACCAGTGTACAATGGTGGCCAATCACGGTGCAGGGTTAGGGGGTACAATGGTGGCCAATCACAGCGCAGGGTTGGGGGGGTACAATGGTGGCCAATCACAGTGCAGCGAATGTCGATGTCCAAACCTCACATATAGGGGCGGTTGCACCGCCCAAAAATGATAACAGCAACGAAGTATATAATGAAAGGAGAACAATTTCACAAGTGGGATATGCAGAATACAGTACTGTATGTCTAAAGTACAATAATGCATTGGGTTTTGACCCTAAAATAAATAGAATCAACACATTGTACGCTCTGTTGTGAGCAAAAAGGGGTGTTTATAGATTAAAGGCTGTTTTTGTGTTGTGTTGTGTTGTGTTGTTTTGTTTTGTCATTGTTCATGCAGGGCTCTGATAGTCTAGGGCTTTGTGTGAATCTATTCAAACTCCTTGAATGCAAACAAACACATAATAATCCATTATAAACTATGACCAGAATCTGGTTTGAGCTTGAAATGTTTTTTGGACAGACTGACCAACTGTCTGAGTGGTTTATCGGGAAAGCATCTGAGTCATTTTAGATTATTTTGTGTTGGCTATAAAAAGGTGCAGATATACTTGCTCACTTCATGCCGCACTGTGAGCTTGTAGATCTGCAATTCTTTTTTACATTTTTGAAAAATCTTGAAAGTGTGAGACTGGGGATTTGTAGGCATTTGTAGAATCGTCCTCAGGTCTTAAAGGAGTAGTTCACCCAAAAAATTACTTATTTTCTATCAATTACACACCCCATGAAGCCTTGGATTTATGGAGATTGTTTTGTTTTTGTCGCATTCCTAAGCCAATAATTTGATGACCGGCGGTCTCTCCGGCAGGAGACTCAAAGTATAATGAATTCTAGTAACTTAAGTTTTCAAATAATTGTAGTGGAGTAAAAGTACAATATTTGCCTCTGAGATGTAGTGGAGTAGAAGTAAAAGTACTGAAAATTGGAAATACTCAAGTAAAGTAAAAAATACCTCAACATTGTACTTAACTTAAGTAAATGTACTTAGTTACTTTCCACCACTGCCAGGAACACACAGGTGTCTGTCTGCCATAATTAGATTCACACGTCTCAAAGTACTGTTCTTCTCCAGGCAGCGTTCAAATACGCCCACGGTTTTAAGTAGATATAGCATCCTAATCTAGTTGACATTTTAGTAGTAACCTCCCAGCCTTGGTCTTAAACCCAAGTAATAATTGCAAACTCTAAACATTTAAACTGGGCAGTAATTGCTCCGCAGGGACGCAGGGGTCAATTCATTATAAGTTTGCTTAATTTAAAATGCAATTAGAACGTAGGCTACGTTTCACTTCATAAACCTATTTTCTCAACCAAGAAGTTAATCGAAACTAGTTTAGCTAAGTAAATTGACCGCAGTCAAATATCGTATCCAAAAGTTAAATATTGAATCAAAGATCTTTGCCTTGGAGCTTTTTTGACATGGCCAGCAGATTTAAGCCATTAACACCGGGAACGCATCTGTGTCATTTTAGATATCAGATAGCATCACAATCATTTTAACCACTTTAGCCTATAGCCTTTGGCTATTCAAAAATAGCAGATTTACAAGCTCATACAAGCTCAGCTTGTTATTCTTTTTTGCACATTTTTTTTTTCGATCGTGAGAATTTGCGTAAATCTTTGAATATTATATATATTTTTAAAGCTAATTTTTAACTCAAATATTTGCTTCTGGGGGTCCCTGGAACAAAATGTTTTGAGATGGGGGTCCTTATATAATCATATCATTTTGGGAGTCCTTGACATGAAAAGGTTGTGGACACCACTGATATAGCAACACACGTTTTTTTTCTCAGAAAAACTGGATTTAGAAGACATTTTTTTAGAACCGGCCTCGGGTCTGAATGGGTTAATCGAATTCACTGCTGTCAAACGTTAGGTGAGCGCTGAGTCTGTTACGAGCGCAATGAAAATAAATGGAGTATGAGGGGGAAATCAAAGCCACCATATTTCTCGCGTTGGCTTCAGGGACAATAATAACTGACTCGTCATGCACGATGCATCATTCCACTGTTTTTCTCTCTGTCATGTTTTGGCTTCGAGTCGTTACTCATGCATAAAACATGAACATGTGTTGCCATCACATGCACTTGGTCTTGCGTAGCCAGCATCCTTTCCACACTTCAGTTTACCACGATATACCAGAGCAGCAGTAGAAAGCCTATGGCTGAATGCATTTTATCCCTGGAGATAAGAGAGGGCAGGGGGTGAAAAAAATCCTTCTGGCAGTGTGGTGCATACATGTTTGTAGATTACACACTAATCCTGTGTGGTCCTGAGAAGTTGAGCATTGATGGATATCAACCTTGAATCTGGTATTGACTCGCTCCGTTTTCTGTGACCTATGATGGATTCAGAAGGCAGAGCAAAATCGTTCCTGTCGTCTTGTTTTTTTTGTAAATTAATGCCCTACTTACTTGATGAACACGTCACACAAAGTATCAAATAGCAGATATTTTGATATTTTAGATTTTTGAATCCTGAAAAGTAACAGTTTTGGACATAATGTTAGTTTGACCGGGCTCCACCAGGGGGGGCTCTATACTCGGTCTGCTCCCTTTTTCCCTCTACACCAAATCAATTGTGGATCGGAAAATAGCCGATCCACAAACTGCGATGCATCGTGAGCTTGTGATATTGCATCCAGGCTGGACCTTTTTAAAGATACTCTGTTGAGGTGGATGTATTACCTTCTGTCACCACTCTGCCAAGAACGCTTCATTCATGCTACATTGTCATTCACAGCAGGCAGGCACACACACACACACACACACACACACACACACACACACACACACACACACACACACACACACACACACACACACACACACACACACGTTTGTATTACTATACTTGTGAGGACATCAACACTTTAGGACAGCCATTTTGCCATTTTTAACCGTAAGCCTAAAGCCGAAAAACAGCAGATCTACAAGCTCACAACGCGTCGCGCTGCGACGCGTTGTGAGCTTATAGATCAGCTATTTTTCGGTGCATGACAACTAAGTATAAATCATGTTTAACGCTAATTCCAATTTACTATAAAACAACCAATTTGTCTTGTGAGGACCAGAAAAATGGTCCTCACAATGTATAGTTCTTCAAATTCTACTATACTTGGTCCTCACAAGTATAGCAATACAAACACACACACACACACACACACACACACACACACACACACACACACACACACACACACACACACACACACACACACACACACACACACACACACACACACACACACACACACACGTGACAGGGCATAATGCATGCATGCATGGACACCTTATTGTCTCTCTCTCTCTCGCGCGCACACGCGCGCTCTCACACACACACACACACACACACACACACACACACACACACACACACACACACACACACACACATACACACACACACACACACACACACTCACTCACAGAAAGAGATGTGGAGATCAGCATGCTGGTCATACACTCCCTCTCTTGCTTATTGTCTCTCCTTGTTCTCTCTCCTGCCTCCGTCTCCAGACCCCCTCCCCTCCCCTTCCTCCTGGTCTCCCCCCCCACCCTCTCTCTCTCTCTCTCTCGCCCACAGTGTGAGGTGTACATCAGTGTGCACGTCACACCACCTGCCTCTCTATGGAGCCCTGTCTGTCTGTATGTCTGTCTGTCTGCCTCTCTCTGACGCACGCACGCACGCACGCAACATATAACCAGGTTTTCAGTAAAACTAAAGTTAAATTGTATATATTTTGTGAGTGGCAAATGTTTCACAACACCCACTCCATGAATTTCACCCCTGAAAGCCTTTTATTTATATATTTTCTATTGAACGTCGTTGGGCTTGACTTTCCCTCGAAAATGACGTCATCTGGCCGGAAAATGGAAGCGGAAATGCACCGGGTTCCTGTTTGGTCAGGAACTACTGCACCGGTTTCCTGTTTGGCCAGGAACTACCGCGCTAATAACAAAAGGAAACTCACGCTGATTTTAAGAGATTGTATGATTTGAAGAACGAAAAACAACAGCAAAAGAAAACACAGCTCACGGTAACTAAAGCTCCACTGGCTAAGAGAAACGATCCACAGATCGTATAAAACAATTAAAAGAACGCTTTTTGAAACGCTTCCGTCTTCCGGTGAAAACGAATGGAATTCTGCGTAACGCAGTAATAAACAAACGTCCTGCAGTGACGGTAATGACCAGCAGAGGCTGCTAAAAGTCGTTTTTTGGAAATTTGCACAGAACAACTTTAACAACAATACCTCTTGTAAAATGTTCACATTCTATACTTGTGGAGACATTTGGCCCTCGCTAGTATAGTAATACAAGTGTACACACACACACACGCACACATGCACACACGCACACACATACAGTAAATACACACACACACACACACACACGCACGCACACATGCGCACACACATACAGTAAATACACACGCACGCACACACGCACACACACACACACACACACACACACACACACACACACACACACACACACACACACACACACACACACACACACACACGTATGTCTCTGTCTCCCAAAAGGGTTCAAAACGTGTATATGTGTGTGTGTGTGTGTGTGTGTGTGTGTGTGTGTGTGTGTGTGTGTGTGTGTGTGTGTGTGTGTGTGTGTGTGTGTGTGTATGTGCGTGAATAATTAGATTACCGAGGTTGTGACATTCTGTCAGCTGTCAGTCAATGTGAATGTTGCCCTGCTCAAGGGCAGGTTGTCTGTACTGTAGAGGAGTGTGTGCTGCCACAGGATTCAACCACAAACCCCCAACCCGTTCTGCGTTGTTTTAAAGTGAAACTAATGGTTGGAGGTTGTTAATGTCACACGTCCTCTCCTCCTGACAGCACCATGGAGTCATCATCACAGTAGACAGGTGACATTGTGCTCATATAAGCATATCCGAGGCTGTCGGGCAGAATTAAACCTCTTATCTCCATAATGCAGGAATCAGTAATCAAGAAGGTTTTTATTTGTCACTGACTGAAGTGACACGTGCTGCGAGATGCTGTTTGGGCTTTTTGGGACAAATTGTGCTTCAATCTAACAGGGTCTTCAACCTTTTCAGGCCAAGGACCCCCTCGCTGAGAGAGAGATGAAGCAGGGACCCCCTCTATATTGCATAAAATGATGTATACTTTTTTTGTTTACTTGCTCTTTTTTTCCAAAAATAGCAGATCTACAAGCTCACAACGCCTCGCAGCGCGAGGCGTTGTGAGCAACAGGACCCCCTGTTGAAGACCCCTGATCTAACATAATAATGTATTTAAGCAAAAAAGAAAATAAATAATAATAATATAATAATGATAAAAATGTACAATATGCATATAAGCACACACATTTTATGGATACTATGTTCTCACAGAAAAAGCATTTTCATGTTGGGATATACATTTTTTCCAATCAGGAGAGAGAGCTCACACAGGATGCAGGTTAAACAAGTGATGACACAAAGAAATGAGCAGACAAAATTGGAACTGGAACAATATAAAATTGAAGGTGATAAATGGGGTACTCTCTCCTGATTGGTTGAAAATGTGCAACCCGCCTGAAAATGTATTTTTCTGTTCATTAAACAGCTGGATATATGGGGGAGTTATTGAACAAACACCCTATAGCAATGAGAATAAGGAGCTTTGACCTTTTAACAAAAAACGTACCTACCCTTCCCCTACCTTTAATGGCCTACTTAGTCATACTATAGTGTCACACACAAGTAGCAAAACTAGCCGATCTAGCGTTTTGAGCTTGTAGAGCAGTGGTTCTCAAACTTTTTCATGTCAAGGACCCCCAAATTGACACTTATTAGCCCGCGGACCCCCATTTGAAAAGATATGCCAGGGACCCCCCATAAGAGGCGATTTTTACGGCTCTAGCAGTGATTCTCAACCATTTTAATTTCAAGGACCCCCAGTTTGATTAGGCTACGGACCCCCATTTAATGGCATTTATATCTCTGGGACCCCAATTTATATTGTAAAATCAATGTTAATTTAACTCTGAGAGTGTCCAAATGGAACCAAATGGACCCTAACGGGTCCATTTGGTTCCATTTGTACACTCCCAGAGTTACAGACACATAAGGGTCCATTTGGTTCCTGTCCATCATTTAGCTGGGGACCCCCTGGAACCCCCTCAAGTACCCCTGGGGGTCCCCGGACCCCACTTTGAGAACCAATGTTGTAGAGCGGCTATTTTTGCTATCGAAAATGTCAAAGGTAGCTTCGCGCCGCGTTTCGAGCTTGTGGATATGCTACTTTTGACACTGTTGTTGCGACACTTGACTGTAGTATGATCAAGTAGGGTGTTATAATTTATAAAACACAAACAGTTTTGTTTTTTTTCACTGTTTTGTTTATTTCAAGATTCAGAGAAATAGACAAGATATGCAGAGTCAAGTAATATCAAAAGTAAAAAAATTGTACAATCTTACTCCAGCAAGGAGGAGACTATTATACCCTGAATCAAGTTTTTTCAAAACAAACAAACAAAGACAACACACGGACAAATGTGCACATAGAAAGAGAATAAATAAATAAACAAACATTATACCACATAATACACATCACAGGCACAGCAAAACAACAAAACATGGCTTGATCACACCACAAAGCAAAACATATAATGAACATAATACACCCACGCATAGCTCCCCAATAAAAGACATACTAGAACCCAACTGCGTCAGAGATGTCTCAATATACTCAAATTCATGCGTATACTCAGTCTGGAACAGCATGGAACTGCAAGTTGTTTACCAGTGCAAGGAAGGGACCCCAACACAAAAAAGTGTAAATACTGAGATACTGTAAGAGGTTTCCGCCAGACAGCGATGATATGAATTCTGAAAAGTAACAGCTTTTTGGACGTACAAGGTTTTCCCGCCCGACGTCTGACGAATAATGAAACGCGGGCAGAAAGAGCACGGTGCTTCAGACATAACGCTGCAGTCATTCCTCCTGGCAGAGCGGAGGACATGTGGGACGCCCACCTCCTCCTCCAATCCGTTCGTCCCTCTTCAGTTCACACCACCAGTAATGCCTTTCCTATACTCGCCATTCCATTTCCAAAGTAACTAAGTACATGTACCTAGTTACTTTACCTCAAAATTGCAAGTACAATTTTGAGTGCCTGCCTGCCCATGCCTTCCTTCCTTCCTTCCTTCCTTCCTTCCTTCTCTGCCTGCCTGCGTGCGTGCGTGCGTGCGGGGAAGGGGGGGTGCATTTCCATTTCTCTGCTTTGAAAATTACTGAAGGGTTAAAACGGAAAGCTGCGTGAGGCTGACCTCCAGTACAGTAGCAAGGTGTCGTTATAAGAAACAGCTGCAGCTAATCAAATACATTAGTAATAATGAGTGTTTTAGATGTAGGTGTGGCAGTGTGCATGTGGGCACACGTAAACCTACCACGCTCCTTATTCATTTGATCAGCTGCCGCTGCGTTGCTTACTAGCCTGCCCGTGTTTTAGACCATTATGTAGTTTTTTAAGCTGAACAGAAAAACTATAGGTTTTCATTGATGTCTTCAGTTCCCCTTGCTTCCTCTTCCATTCCTTCCATCCTGTTCTTAATGCACTGTTCTTCTCTTTTCCTGCCCTCTTCTTATGTTTCCCTCTCCTCTCCTCTATTTTCCTTTCCTTTCCTTTCCTTTCCTTTCCTTTCCTTTCCTTTCCTTTCCTTTCCTTTCCTTTCCTTTCCTTTCCTTTCCTTTCCTCTCCTCTATTGTCCTTCCCTTTCCTCTCTTCTCTTCTCTTCTCTTCTCTTCTCTTCTCTTCTCTTCTCTTCTCTTCTCTTCTCTTCTCTTCTCTTCTCTTCTCTTCTCTTCTCTTCTCTTCTCTTCTCTTCTCTTCTCTTCTCTCCTCTCCTCTCCTCTCCTCTCCTCTCCTTTCCTCTCCATAGTTGCTTTGAAGACGACGAGCCTCCATGCGTTGAGGAGATAGAGTATTCCACAGAGGGCTTCTCCAAACTCCAAGGATCCGACTTGGACTCGGACGTCAACGGCAACACGTCGTCCGGCACCGAGGACGAGCAGGAGGAAGACGAGGAAGACGTCCACAAGGGATTTAGCCTCATCAGACGCTGCGAGGGCCAATCGCATCAGTCAAGCCTACGGTCCCGCCTCTACCCTCACATGATTGGCCAGGACATCGAGGTGATAGAGGTGCTGCACATGAAGAGGAGCGCGTGTAACGGTGGCAGACAGTACTTGAGCTAAAAGGATGCTTGGCATCATCGGCAAAATCAAGTATTAAAAGTATATGGTGTGTTCTATCAATCGATTGGAATTCCACACACTTTTGTACTTACCGGTATGCCATGGATGCACAAATTATGGGATATCCTGTCATTTTGATAACAAGCAAAATAACAGCAACAGAGCAAACACATTGCCTGTTTCCCGATGAAAATTGCAAACAAAATGCAAACAACAATTTAAAGCTTCTGATGACAAAACAGAGGAAAATGGAAAGATGGATCTTAAAGAAAGCAATGAACATTTCAATTGAATCAATTGAAGTGACTAATATACCCCTGTAGCACTTACTGTAAAAAATAAGTTTGTATATACAGTATTTGTCAAAAAAAGAGAGAAAAAAACCCTGCTTTACTGTATTTAAATTTCTTAAGTATAATAATTATTAGTCCCTTAGTTTACTCAGTATAACATACTAGTAATGAATCAATTGAAGTGACTAATGTACCCGTGTAGCACTTACTGTAAAATAAGTTTGTACATACAGTATTGTCAAAAAAAAAGAGAGAAAAAACCCTGCTTTTTCATTTTAATTTCTTAATGTAATAATAAGTCCCTTAGTTTACACAGTATAACATAGATGTTTGTTGCTTACTATCTAGTAGGCTCATAGTGAATGCTTTTTACATATTGCTGTTGGTTGGTTGTTAAGCCTTCAATCAGTTCAGTCAGTTCCCTGGCCAGGGCTCTGGGTTGGTCAAGAAGTCTACATGACCTCTTGACAAACCCAGAGCTGACCAACAGCCACATCTATGATGAACACTTTCAACCCAAACGGCAGAGAAGAAACGTTGTTTCTGTTGTACCCAGACCCATAGAGAGAGAGAGTTATGACACGCTTTGATCTCGCCGCAGTTCCAAACATTGGAACTTCCTCATTGAGAGAGAGAGAGAGAGAGAGAGAGAGAGAGAGAGAGAGAGAGAGAGAGAGGGTTTTTCCGCATTCCATTCTTACAATGGGACTAGATCACGCTGGTTGTACCGTTGGAGTTGCATACCGATGGACACAGCATTGTAAATACGTAATACAGTGGTTCCCAACCTTTTCCGGATCAGGGCCAACTTGAAAATCGTGAAAACATTGTGTTCTGGTTTTGATCAATGGAGCTAACGTATTTAAGTCCCTATTTATCGGTATCACAATGAGAATCAATTTTCAAGGATTTAAAGAAAAAATAACATGACATCTCCATAATGTAATACAATGGCCGATCTACAAGCTCACAACGTGTCGATGTAGTTGGCTATTTGAACTATTTTTAAATGTTTTTTCCAAATATAAAAAAAGCATAAGATAGGGCCCTTATACCAGTGTTTCACAAACAATGGGTAACAGACCCATTTTTGTGGGTCGCGAATCAGTCCCTTTTTTTCTTTTCCTATTTTTTTTAAATTATTATTTCAAAAGGAAAAAAAAACGTTTCAGAAAGAAAAAGAAAAAATCATAATTTTTCAAAATAATTTAATGAATGAAAAAAAATAAATCTAAGAAATTCCATAAACATTTTAAGCTGTAGTGAAAATAGCTGATCTACGACTTATCATGACACGTTATGAGCCCGTAGATCTTCTATTTTCACTTCATTTGTCCTTTTAGTGTCTAGCTAAAAGGTTTGGGAACCATTGCTTTATTATATTAAGTATCTTTATTACTTAACTATGTGAGAGGAATATGTTGAAAAAATACAACTTATTTGCTTAACACATTGAGTGCCATAAACGGTCCGGACCGTTTTTGAGAATCCATGCGTCATGTGCCATAAACGGTCCGGACCGTTTTTGGCCCATTTTCTTTTTTATACGTGGGGCCCATGTGGGGCGCTCTAACGAAACTTTGGGATCATCCAAGGAGTCTCTGAGAAGGAGAGGCCGGGTGTGGATCCATGTCAAAAATCCTTCCGGTCGGCGCTCCAATGTTAACTCCTTGACTAAAATCTTAATATCTCCATTTCTTTTTAACGTGGTGGAAGTGAGCCGTTTTCGATCGGCGATCACTCTGCAATGGAGGATCGCGTTAGAAATATTGTTCCAGCCGTTAGTCGGGACCCTCCGCCGTCTCGCACGCACGCTTTGTTTACATGCACTTCCGCGTCGGGGCTTCTACAGCACGAAACATATCAACGTAAGTGGATGGAAGATATGCAGGCACTGAACGTACCCTATTTTAATAAACCTCTGGCACACAATGTGTTAAAATCTAATTAAACTTTTTGATATCCAGCTTTTTTTTTGTTTTGTTTAGTTTCTGTTTTTCTCTTCTTTTTTGCTTAGTTTCTTTCTTTCTTTTATAGACTAAATGACACGTTGGAAGTTTAGGAAAATAAGCATTCTTTTATAAAGTCCTGAACAGGTTGCTCTTAAAGAGAGATTCTATACTTGGCACTTGAAGTGCATGAAACAATAGTTAGGGGGTTCTTTGTCTTACGATAGTTCCTATAATTCATCTATTATGCATTTATTATCTATTATATATTATTGGTATATAATAGAGGGAAATAATTGCATAGAATTAGTATTTCATATAGAAATTATTGGAACATAATGTACGCAACTACTTACATACATACATGTATGTAGTAGTGTGTGTTATTCTATTAAATTCTATGAATTATTCTATGAAATTATATTTCTTATCATATATCAAATGTATAAAATACATTTGAATGTGCTCTAGGGTGGCACTATTATTAGTCCTTGCCACTGGCGTTGTTAGTGTTAGGATGAAGCCCATTGCATCACAACATCACTACATCAGAACAACCAATGTTTCTTCGGTTCGGCTGGGTACACTATGATGTCATTCATGGGTACGGGTGGGCTGGATAATGTCGGGTGTTCTGTGCCTCCGAGATGTCGTGACTACCCGAACAATTCCAGCTACTGTGATTGGTCAGACGTTCCACAATGTTTCCGCATTCATTCAGCCCAGCTTCAGGTTCATTCTGTCAGCAGTGAAGCCACTTCAGCCAGTGAAAAGCAGCGGTAGTTTGGAATAGACCAGTGGTGGAAAAAGTACTCAAACGTTTTACTCAAGTAAACGTATCAATACTGCAATGTAGAAATACTCTTTTACATGTAAAAGTCCGGAATTAAAAATTCACTTAAATAAAAGTACAAAAGTATTGGTATCAAAATGTACTTAAAGTATCAAAAGTAGAAGAAAGTACTCATTATGCAGAATGTCCCATTTCACAAGTTTTCAAATAATGCATGAAATGTATAAAAATCCTTTGAAAATAGCAGATCTACAAGCTATTTGTAGATATTTGCTTCTGAGATGTAGTGGACTTTATAGGCGGGCCGGTGGTCTTCACATTTAGGGGTCTTTGCCCCAGTGTCTGAGAAACCGGAGCCTTCTGTCCCTTTACAGGCGGGCCTTGGGTCTTCACATTTAGGGGTCTTTGTCCCTTTCCAGGTGGAATGGATGATGGGAGGCTTCATTATCGATCCTGTGTGATGATGCGTAGGTGAGGCTGTGCTCTGCTTTACAGTCTTCCTCTTCAGTCGTTCCAGTAAGG
Source organism: Gymnoscopelus microlampas (assembly GCF_963454915.1). Taxonomy (NCBI): domain Eukaryota; kingdom Metazoa; phylum Chordata; class Actinopteri; order Myctophiformes; family Myctophidae; genus Gymnoscopelus; species Gymnoscopelus microlampas. The sequence continues at coordinate 16,293,683 of NC_139943.1, forward strand.
ACAGGAACTCCTCATCAGAGCTCCTGGCCTCATCCAGCTTGGATGGAGCTGAGTGGGTGCTCTCCAGTAAAGTAAAAATGCCTCAAAATTGTACTTAAGTACAGTACTTGAGTAAATGTACTTAATTACTTTACACCACTGCCAGCTTCAAGTGAATTCTGTCAGCAGTGAAGCCAGTGAAAAGCAGCGATAGTTTGGAATAGACGCAAGCCAACTTCCAGGAGGTACTACAAACACCCCGGAAATCTCTTTCACAACACAAACTATCGCTAGTTACCGCAGTCGCGATATCCAGGTGTTAATTTAACCATCTGTTCGAAGTGTACTTTGCCTCAGTCAGAGCAAACAGTGCGAGCCATGGTGGGCCACGGGGTGAGGGTCTGGCTTCCAGAACACAGAAGTATGAAATTATACTTGTCCGTCCAAACTGTCCAGGTTTCTGTCCAGGGGACAGTTTGGTTCGGCTGGGGAGCCCAGGCGAACTGACCTAGGTTGTTCTGATGTAGTATGCAACAGGCTTTATTTACATTTAATCCTTTGTGATTTGAACGACCTTGTCTCAAACAAACATTACATGACGTTATCATGATGACACAAACAGCAGTTAAAATGAATGCGAATTAATTACACAGCAAGCGGTCCCGGTGTTATTGTTAAATATTATAGGAATGAAAGATAGCATTTATTTTCTGATCTTCTGATCTGATCTTCTGATTTTCTGATCCTAGTAAAACATTGTTTGTTTCCATTCCTCAAACCGGGTTGGAGCCCTGATTTCAGTATACGATCCACTTGGTGTTTGACCGACCAGAGAAATCTGACTTGACTAATCCGTCCTTGCACTTGAGCAATAGAGTCATAGCTTGTTGTTTACAGAAAACTGAAATACTGTGGGTCCAACATGAAGAAGAAGGGCCACCTGTTTTGGTCCCAGAGCTAAAACGTTTTTAACAGTTTAATAAATAGTTTGAGTATGTGTTTCCAGTTCAAGCCTTCTGCCAAACAATCACAACGCTGTGGGAGAATGAACAGGAACAGTTATGCCATCTTCTGAACAACCTGGGACTGTATAGTTATACTGTTAGTCTGAGCCGATTGGAATATTCAATATTTAGTTCAGGCTCTACCGGCTCCTCCACAATGAAGGGCACCATGACATTGCCACGATAACTTTACAAGATATTTAAACACCATCTAACAGCACTACTATTTGCAGACACAATTCAAATGACTATTTACCTTATATTAACTAAAGAAATACCAAACAAAAGCTAAACTAACAAAACCAAAACAAATACGCTCCAGCCACACCCCTCTCTCTTCCCTGTGACCACACCTTGTCTGTCAAGGTGATTGACATCAGCTGGAGGCCTGCAGGGCTTCATTCTCGTGTGTGTGTGTGTGTGTGTGTGTGTGTGTGTGTGTGTGTGTGTGTGTGTGTGTGTGTGTGTGTGTGTGTGTGTGTGTGTGTGTGTGTGTGTGTGTGTGTGTGTGTGTGTGTGTGTGTGTGTGTGTGTGTGTGTGTGTGTGTGTGTGTGTGTGTGTGTGTGTGTGTGCGTGCGTGCGTGCGTGCGTGCGTGCGTGCGTGCGTGCGTGCGTGCGTGCGTGCGTGCGTGCGTGCGCGCGTGTGAACTGTCCTTCAATCCAGAGGAACGCATTGTTTCTTCCGGTCATCGGGTGGCAATTTCAAATATTAATACTCTTCCCCACCACAACTGCAGTAGTGCTAACTTTGAGTGACTGCAGTTTCTTCCAGAAAGTGAAGTGCTCCCTTAAGGCAGTTGTTCTCAAACTTTTTCATGTCAAGGACCCCCAAAATGATATGTATTTGGCCACGGACCCCAATCTAAAAAACAAATGTGTTCCAGAAACCCCCCGAAGCAAAGATTTGAGTTACAAAATAGCAGATCTACAAGCTCATAGCGCGGCACTCGGTGCCGCGCTATGAGCTTGTATATCGGCTATTTTTTAATAGCCAAAGTATAAAAGGTTCAAGTAGTTAAAATTGTTGTGATGCAACATTAACACATTTATCTGGGGACCCCCTGGAACCCCCCAAGGACCCCGGACCCCACTTTGAGAACCAAAGCTTTAAGGAAGGTTGTGAGAACCAATAACCAATTAAAAGTGCCTTGAATTCCCCCATACACATAAATGTTTGACAACACAGTATAAGGACACTCCTTCCATAAAAGATGTCACGTTGAATTGTCTCATTCATATCAAGAAAATAACATGTGTTTTGTGACATTTAAAGAATGTGTGATGTTGTTTATCTTAGATAAAAAACAACTACTTAATGCCATGGTGCAAATGTAATTGTTCAATGAGGCAGGTCTGTAAATGGAATAACCTTTTTACTCTGATGTGCAATGTACGGTTTAAGGACAAGCATTTTCCATCAGTCACAATTGTTTGTGTTGACCAACATACAGGAATTGGGTAACTGTTGAGTACCATCCTGTAACCTGTACCTGAAAAACACCAATAAAAATACATCGAAGCTCAGAACAGCCTCTCTTCTCCATTTCTATCTAATAGAATTAAAGGACCACTCTACCCATTATGAACCTTCATAAATGATCCTCACTTGGTCATTATACGATGGCATCATTTCTGTCTACTCTACTGCTTCTGTGTCTCCGAGATGGGCGGTGAACAGTTCAGAAACCTGCCTGCAGTGACTGACGTCTTTGTTAATTTCAAACAAGATTTCATACTTTGTATTGATGCAAGATCAATATTTCCAGCATGCTAACTTTCCAAGAAGAGAACGTTTCTGTAGTTTAGCTTGGAATCCCCATCGGTGATGTCATTGGTAGGCAGGTTTCTGAACTGTCCGCAGCTCGCCTCTGAGAGTCAGACAGAGTTAGTAGACGGATTTGGTGCCATCCTATAATGAGTGAGGACCATTTATATCAGGGTTCCCCAATAGGCGGCCCGTGGGCCATTTGCGGCCCGCTAGAGACAACTGTCCGGCCCGCGACGACTCCTGTCATTAAAAAAAAAAGAATAATAATAATTTTAAAAGATTATCTGTATTACTGTTCAAGCAGGCTAACAAACACATCTGTAAGTAAATTGTTGATTCTGGACTTATTTTGATTTTCAGTGTGTACAACTGGCTGCTGTTAATCAGTATTACTTTTCAAGCAGACTTATTTTGTTTCCAGAGTGCATTTTTTCCCTCAACACAGGATTTAAGAATCCCAGGCCTAAAATAACACAGTGTCAAATTAGCTCGATTAGAGAAAAAAAACTAATAAAAAATGCGATTTCGGCGCCCGCTCGCAGGCACAATGCCCCTGGCCCTCGGCTTGGTACCCGAGACATAATTTGGCCCTTGGGGAAAAGTAATTGGGGAACCCTGCTGTAGAGGTGTTGAGTCATGATTCCTATTGCACCAATGTACTGTATATACTGGGTTCAGTAAGATTTCAGGGTTTATTGCAGCATTCACAGACTGCTCACTGAATGCGCCACATTGTTGTTGGGATAATCTGAAGGTATAAAAACACGGTTGATGCACAATCATACACTGTAAAATCCTCAGTGTTCATTTAAGATTTGAAAACTAACCAAGTTGTGGTTGGGGGTGGGGTTTGGTTAGAGTTTTCAAAGCTTGTTATCATTTTTTTCCCTCTGGTCTGGCTCTTCCTAATCCTGTTTAAGTTCAGATACCATACGCTGGTCCATTCCAATAAAGAATTGCTCCACCAGTGATGCAGTCAAATAGAATTTTGAAGCTGTAGCATAAGCTATAGGTTGGGGTATGATAGGCTTAATATCGTAAATTGCAGGCTAGTACAGTCAGTTGAAGTAAAAAAAAATCACACCCTGTGTGAAGAGGGTGGTGCCTTTGATGAGCCCCGTATTGACCCCCGTATTGATGTTGTCATCAATGTTTGTTTATTGGACAGACATACATACATACATACTGTACATACATACGGACACACGGACAAAGCCAGATATAGGGGTGGTTGGCACCACCCAAAAATCAGTCCTCTGACATGACAAGACAAGACAGGATCAACTATAGATAAATAGATTCAAGGTGAATCTTTTCCTTCTTTTTGAGTGTTTCTGCTCAATACCTTGCATGAAGTGATTGTGTTCAGAATGCCAAAGATTAAATGTCACACGCATGCCTTTGAACGGCGTGGTTGAGACACATCACATGTGTGTGGTTCATTACGTTGATTGAAAGCAGCAGACTGGAATCAATTTACTGTACTGCGGGTTGATTGATACAGAAACCGTGTGTGTGTCTGAAGCCAGGAGATTCAAATGGCGCTGGCCGGGGTGGGGGTGGCTGTAACATACTGTACCACTAGGTTTAAATAGGTTATGGGACATTTGTACTGTAGTCCAAAGGCGACTTTTAGATACATAATAATAAAAATCACAAGCCATTGTCCTCAACATACAGTGGTACGTACTATTACTACTACAAAATGTCTTCTAAATCCTAACAGTTTTTTCGAAAAACGTATGTTGCTTTAGTCAGTGGTTCTCAAACGTTTTCATGCCAAGGACCCCGATTGGCCACGGACCCCCGTCTCAAAATATTTAGTTCCAGGGACCCCCAGAAGCAAAGATTTGAATTACAAATAAAATACATATTATTCAACGATTTGAATTTTGCTATTCAAAAATAGCAGATCTACAAGCTCATAGCGCGGCACTCGGTGCCGCGCTATGAGCTTGTATATCTGCTATTTTTGAATAGCCAAAGTGTAAAATTAATGCTTTTTTAGCTCAAATCAAAAAATGACACAGAAGCGTTTCAGGTCTTAATGGGTTAATTTCCCATAAAATGGTCTCACCCCAGAGCCTTCCAGTGATCTGTCAGGTTATTACTAGGTCTTACACCCAGAACTCACCTAACCCCTCCTCATTATGGCATTATGGGATGGCTCATGGTATAGGACAGAGTATAAGGCAACTTGCAATGGGCCTGGTCTACAAGATACGCGAGAACACAGGGATATACCCATGTACCTGTCGGACTACTTCAATAGCGTAAAAGACACACAGAGGGCACAACACCAGAAGGAGAACCGCACTGATCTCACTGAACCCACGCAGTTTCGCCACAAAAACGGGGTCAAATTCGTTCCACTGCTATGCCACCAGAATGTGGAATGCACTACCAGTCATGAAAAAGTGTGAGTCAAAACCGCTCTAAAAGAGCGCCCACAGGTGGCTGCATTTTGTAACTGCATGGCCCCTGTAAAAAGTTAAAATCACACCCAGTGTGAAGAGAGTGGTGCCTTTGAAAGTGTAACTGGTTGCATCCTTGTGTTGCAATCAGCAACAATATGTTGTCACGTGACACGTGAAGCTTGACAAATCAGCCGTGCTCAAACATACGGAGTATGTATGACACGTGACAACATATTGTCACGTGAAGCTTGACAAATCAGCCGTGCTCAAACATACGGACGGACGGACATACGGACGGACGGACATACGGACACACGGACAAAGTCAAATGTAGGAGTGGTTGGCACCACTCAAAAAGTCTAAGCTTATCACCGGAAATGACCCCCCCCACCACCCAACTGTTTACTCTACATGTCTTTCTTTTGTATTACTACTTGTATATATGATGTTTTTACATATTACTGTATATTATTGTTTGTCTTTAAATGTCTCGATGAATTGAATACACAGACTCGCGACCCGCAAAATTTGGTCCGCGACCCACGTGAGAGTCCCGACCAACTATTTGTGAAACAGTGGCCTAGCCTAATACAGATCAAACTTGGGGTCCTTGAAACACAAAAGGTTGAGAATGACTGCCTTTGTACTAACAGCAGATTGTTGAAAGCCAGTCATTTGGGTCTCTGCAGGGAGCTAAATGAGATTCGGGACGGTGAGTGAATGCAATCAATTCCTTGGTTAAAGCAGAAGAATAGCGCGTCTGGCTTCCCCGGGGATTGAAGTTGATAAACATTTTTATTAGCTCATTAAGACCAGGAACGCATCTGTGTCACTTTCAGATTTGAGCTAAAAAGCATTATTTTACACGTTGGCTATTCAAAAATAGCAGATATACAAGCTCGTAGCGCGGCACCGAGTGCCGCGCTACGAGCTTGTAGATCTGCTATTTTTCAAAAATCTAGAACATTTGTGCAAATCTTTGAATATATATATATTTTTAAGCAAACATTTGTAACTGAAATCTTTGTTTCTGGGGGTGCCTGGAACCAAATATTTTGAGATTACATATCAAATACATATCATTTTGGGGTTCTTGACATGAAAAAGTTGGCCGTCTTATGACGAGGCAGTAGTAAATGTTTAGATAAGGACTCCTAGTCATTATTGGAACCATGCAGATTCCAATTCTGGGAGAATGGGCTGACCTCATGTTTTCATTACAGTGATTTATTGTTGTAATAGTTCTTTAATCCCGGCCAATACCGGGGTGGGTCTTTAACCCTCTTAAGGACTCAGCATGGCCCTGGCTGTAACGACTCAATACTCAATGATTACACAATGTGGTGTGTGTGTGTGTGTGTGTGTGTGTGTGTGTGTGTGTGTGTGTGTGTGTGTGTGTGTGTGTGTGTGTGTGTGTGTGTGTGTGTGTGTGTGTGTGTGTGTGTGTGTGTGTGTGTGTGTGTGTGTGTGTGTGTGTGTGTGTGTGTGTGCGTGCGTGACTGTGTGTACGTGACTGTGTGACTGTATGTATGTGCGTGCGGCGTACGTGTGTGTACGTGTGTGTGTGTGTGTGTGTGTGTGCCTGCGATTGAATGTAGATTTGTATGCATGTGTTCAATTTAATTTGTGTGGATGTGTGTGTGTGTGTGTGTGTGTGTGTGTGTGTGTGTGTGTGTGTGTGTGTGTGTGTGTGTGTGTGTGTTCGTGCGTGCGTGCGTGCGTGCATGCGTGTGTGTGTGTGTTTGTGTGTGTGTGTGTGGGCGGTTGGTTAGTGTTTCTTAGGTGTGCAGAGCGAATGACACGTACATGTGTGGAACTGCATGTGTGTGTGTGTGTGTGTGTGTGTGTGTGTGTGTGTGTGTGTGTGTGTGTGTGTGTGTGTGTGTGTGTGTGTGTGTGTGTGTGTGTGTGTGTGTGTGTGTGTGTGTGTGTGTGTGTGTGTGTGTGTGTGTGCGTGCGTGCGTGCGTGCGCGCGCGCGCGTGCGTGCGTAGTATTGATCAGCTGGACGTTGTGTACATGAGATTCCATTACTCTAAACCCCTGGGAGACTCTTTCTCATTTAGATAGAATCAGAGAGAGAGAGAGTGTGTGTGTGTGTGTGTGTGTGTGTGTGTGTGTGTGTGTGTGTGTGTGTGTGTGTGTGTGTGTGTGTGTGTGTGTGTGTGTGTGTGTGTGTGTGTGTGTGTGTGTGTGTGTGCGCGCGCATGTGAAGGTGAATGTGTCTGGCTGGTGTGTGTGTGTGGCTCTGAAACCCAGCATCAATTGATGGTCAATTCAGGTACAAGAGAGGATGATGACATAAGGTTTGCAGCATGTCTGAAATATATTGTAGATTAGAAGCTAATAACACATGTAAGACAGCCTTTATCAATTTAAAAAGAGTAAAATGTACCGTATGGAAAATCATCAGGGTTCATTTAACTCTCTATTTTTTTTTAAACCCATTTATTCTACCCAATCTAGTCATTACGCCAATTATTTCCTCCACACACACATTTCTTTGTGTGCTTTTGATGATATCCCCATAGCCAGTGGGGATATGTTGTATCCCTGCTTCTGGTCAGGCTAAATTAAATACATGCAAAATTCCTTTTGGGAAATGTAATCTCATATGTTTGAAAATATCACAATTTAACAATTTTATAAAAAAAAACATGTTTTCATTTGTTTGTTTGTTTGTTAGCCAGCTAAGCTTTGCAATTCTAAAACCCTTGAACAATGGAATTTGTTTTCTCCCATGCACCTAACATATGCTTATCCCACATACGTTTGCATACATTCCTTTGAAAGATAGACGTGTTTCAGAAACCGCTTTGCACACCTGCTACACCTGCTGTCATCGATCTCATCTCTGAGACAAATGTTTCTCACTTTTTTTTTCTTTTGAGGCTCATGGTTTGCAGCTTTGTTAAACCCACCAGAACTACTGTAGGCGGCAGCCCAGCCCATGACCATTATGAACATGCCCACAGCCTCTAACACCAGAAGACATTCACTCAATAGCAGTGGTGGAAAAAGTACTCACATTTCTTACTTAACACATTGCCTGCCAATTACGCATTAATGCGATCTAATAAATAGTGCGCTTGGCCGCCAAGATCGCATAAATGCGATCTATGGTCTTTATTGTGGTTTAATATGTATTGTGGTCTTATGCAACCTGTGTCTTCATATCTTACTGCTGCATGGAAAGAAAAGTCATGTGAGCGGAAAAGTCATGTGATCAGACCAAAAAAATACAAAAACAAGCTGTAGTACCAGTTGCTGCCTTGAGAATTCAACAAACAAACACAAGACAGAGAGTAACGACGGAGACAGACGGAGACAGAGCTGATCGAGAGAGAAAGAGAGAGAAAGTGAGAGAAATTGAGTTATTTTGAGTTTAGTTTAGTTCTAGTGAGTTTAGTTTCTTTATTTTAGTTGTACTAGTTGTAAAAACAGTTGAGGGAGAGGAGAGGTGGTGGACCCGGGGTGTCGGAAGGTTTAGGTGAGGGGGGAGGGGAGGGGAGGAGGTGGTGGTCTCGTCTGGTGGACGGAGCCGAGAGCCTGGAGCCTGGCGAGAGATTTAGGTGATTGTCAGGCGAGATTGTAGGAAAGATGGTAGGGAAACGGGGCAGAAAGTCCAAACATGCAGAGCCCCAGAGGGACCAGGGTCAACGGACGTTGGAGGACTGCATGTCCTTTACAGCGCCCCAGCGACCGCTCCAACTCCCGCAAGCACCCCTGCCATTACCCCCGGGAGATAAGCTTGTCGTACCGGAGGACTTGAAGGTACAGTGCCGGTCATCATCACCCGCTGCCCCGCCATTAGAGCAGCGACCTAATCTCGTTGTACCGGAGGACGTGAAGGTACAGCGCCGGTCATCATCAGCCGCTGCCCCGCCATTAGAGCCGCGACCTAATCTCGTTGTACCGGAGGACGTGAAGGTACAGCGCCGGTCATCATCAGCCGCTGCCCCGCCATTAGAGCCGCGACCTAATCTCGTTGTACCGGAGGACGTGAAGGTACAGCGCCGGTCATCATCAGCCGCTGCCCCGCCATTAGAGCCGCAAGCTGAGGCTCCTCCGCATATATTTGAGTACTTGAAGGTACCAGAGGACTTGAAAAAAGAGGTACTGGACATACCGGAGGATGTACCCGTACCACCGGTACCGGATGATGTACCACCACCAGTACCCGAGATCGATACCCCGGCCGGGGTGCGACGGAGCGAGAGACCGAAGGCAGCGACAGCGTGGGTTCGCCCAGGCGATACCTCCGATGGGGAAGACAGCAGTTTTAGCGGCGACGATGTCGGGTCTCTTGGCTGGCAGCCAAGCCCAACGAAGAGTCGGACATCGTTTACTAGTGGTAAGACTTGTTTATATCATCACAACATAGTTTTTATATTGATATGGCGCTATTTCATATTTTGATGAAGTGAATATAGCCGATCTACAAGCTCACAATGCATGGCGATGCGTGGGTGTAAAAAAAAAAGACGAGTCTTTTTTTTTTATCATGTTTTACTTATGTAGAAAGTATTTTATGAATGAATATTATGTATTCTGAATCTATGCATGTGATATATTTGATTATGATGAAGCTTATGACTTCACTATGGGGCAGTAGACTTGTAGATCTGGCTAATGTTTTTTTGGGGGGGGTGTGGGGGCATACTTCAAAGGGAAGAGCGGTTAGGTTGTGTAAATAACAACAAATCCTTTGATGGGGTCATCATAAGGCTATGTCAACAATGATTTTCAAGTCCCTTTGATGTTATTTTCAAATGACTGACGAGTATATACTTTTAGATCAGGTTTGGGGTGGCCAGGTGCACTAGAAGCCCCCACCTCTGATCCACTGTCATTTGTCAAAATCTTCAAAGGCGACTAAGGGACAGGTCATGTAAACAACATTCAGCGTTTTGATCCTGTTTACTAAAGTATTTGATATTTGGTTTCAGATGAAGATGAAGAAAGGGCAGGCAGGACAAAGGATGCAAGACCATCTGTCTTTTTTGGAAAAGGTAACTAATTTCTACCTTCACATTTGCACCATATGTTTATATGTTGAATTGAATATCTAGGACCCCAATGGATTGGTGTCATAGACAAAGTGTTTGAGACATGCTGGCTGTGAACATAATTGTACATTATATTTATCACATTATCTGATGTTTTACTATGATCACAGACAGGGGAGGTAAGGAGAGAGTTTTGAGGAGAAAGACGGCAGCAAAAGCAGGACGAGCATCTGCATGTCTTGGGGAAGGTAATTCATCTCTATATTCACGTGTGTGTGTGTGTGTGTGTGTGTGTGTGTGTGTGTGTGTGTGTGTGTGTGTGTGTGTGTGTGTGTGTGTGTGTGTGTGTGTGTGTGTGTGTGTGTGTGTGTGTGTGTGTGTGTGAGTGTGAGAGACACAGCCAGTCTGTCTGTGTCTCACACACACACACACACACACACACACACACACACACACACACACACACACACACACACACACACACACACACACACACACACAACATTGCCCTAGTGATGACACCAGTCACCAGTTCACTTTCCATGTGTTCACTGTACTACAATTTGTCTCCATACATCCAGTCTGCACTGTAATGATGTATAGACATGCTTGACTGGATGTATGGAGACAAATTGTAGTACAGTGAACACATGGAAAGTGAACTGGTGACTGGTGTCATCACTAGGGCAATGGTGTGTGTGTGTGTGTGTGTGTGTGTGTGTGTGTGTGTGTGTGTGTGTGTGTGTGTGACCTTTAGACCTTTTACCACATTATTTTATGTTTTACTGTGATCTCAGACAGTGAGGAAGAGGAGGAGGAGGAGGAAGAAGAAGAGGCAGCATCACACCGTCAAAAAAAAGAGGTAAGGACTTGTTCTGTTCTGCTCATCACACCTGTACCACACAAATAAAAAAATATGTATTTCATGGTAATTATATATTTCTATAATTTACAGGTGGTGGTGGGAAGCGCCGAGCTGCAGCCACTGTGTGGCAGGACTCCGACTGGCAACCTCCGGTGGACATTCCCTTCACAGCCGTTCCCGGTCCTCGCCACGCTGCAGCTGAGATTCAGTCAGTTCATCCTGTGGACTTCCTGGCTCTTATCCTCACCGACGAGCTGCTAGAGACTATATGCGTGCAAACTAATCTCTACGCAGAGCAGTACATCAGAGATGAACAGAAGGAGTTTCCACATGGCAGAACACAGGCATGGAAACCTGTCAAAGTGGGCCTAATGCAGAAACCTGAGATCGAACTTTATTGGTCCACTGAGGAGCCACTAACCACTCCATACTTCAGTAAGACCATGTCTCGAAACAGGTACCAAATAATATGGAGGTTTCTGCATTTCAGTGACAATGACTGTATTGATGCTGACGACAAGATCTACAAAGTGCGCTCACTGTTAGAGTACTTACTCACAAGATTCCAAGAGCTGTATTGCCCCAGTCAAAACATAAGCATCCAGGTCCATCAGGTCCACTTTGCTGTCTTTCTGATGAAGGGATAATAGCTAATGTTTTGGTCTAGCCTTTCCACTCCGTTCATGTACTTGTTGTAAGAAAGGATACAAACTGGCTTCTCTTGTGGCACTCTATCTCTGTGTTTTTTTCTTTTTCACCATGGCGGTTTCCATCTCATCCTTGTGGATGGTTGTGATCATTCGCACTATTCTCTTGTCTCTCCATGTCAGTAACATGACTTTGCCATTGTGCCGCATCATTCTGTCTCCGACTTTCAGGCTGGAATTTGTCACCTCTCTCAGCACTAGTGGTTCGCCTCTTTTCTTCCTCCATATGTTTTCAGGCCAAGAAGAAGTTCAAACAGCTCCACAGAATTGTAAAAATTGTCCATATACAATCTAAAACCAAAACCCTTCAAGTCAGAGAGGAGGAAAAGAATAGTGAATTCTAGGGAGTCGCCTAGTCTAGTATATGGCTTCATGTTGTAACACCAAGAAAAGACCCTCCGAGCAGGCTGAATTGTGATGTAGCGGCGCATAAGCTTGTCGCACTCCCCCCCACCGCGGCCAAAAGAGTGCAGTGAGGGTGTGCAGGGTCTGTTCCCGAAAGGGAAAGGGGAGCGAGACGAGGTTGATGTGCATTAGCTGTAAGATGCCCCTCCATGCTGAGGAGTGTTACACACTGTATCACACCAAGAAAAAATATTGGTTGTTTTTACCTCCCCTGTCTGTGATCATAGTAAAACATCAAATGTGAACTGGTGACTGGTGTCACTAGGACAATGTTACAGTGTAATACATGCCTGTGTAAAAACAATGCACTTTTCTCTGATGTCTGATCTACAGATTTGTGTCACTGAAGGCTAAAATAAACAGGTCGAATCTCTTTAGTGCTTGAGAGTCTGTTATTTGTGAAACCTTTCTGACATTTTCTATTTCTATATATGACATTTTGAAGTTGAACTTTGAATTATTATTTATTATTTGATGTATATAACTTGAGTTTGAATGAGCTGAAATAATCTTGCACTTTGGAGTGAAACAGTAAAGGGCATAGGTATAAACGGCACCATAAAAGGTAATTCAAACGCATATATATTTTTTAAAACTACTACTTTTGAGATGACTGATGTCACTGAAGGTGCAAATAAATGTCAGATCACTTTTGAAATGATTTTTCTGCCTGCATGTGTCCATTTCACTAAAATGGCCATAACTCTCTTTCTAGAGAAAAAGAGCTTTTTTTGGTGAAAACGAGCTGTATTCAACTACCTCTAGCTAAAAAACGGAACATGTTATCAACTCACTTTCTTTTCATGATAAAAGTAGAGATTCTATTCTTCGATTTGAGATATTCCATGTGTTCATAGTCCTAGCACAAAGTATTCTGTGGGCCTGCGAAGATTGGTCAGAATACTCAAAATAGCTGGCAAGGGCAGCTATGAACGAGGTTTTAACTCTGGCAGTCAATGTGTTAAGTAAAAGTATCAATACTGCATTGTAGAAATACTCTGTTACAAGTAAAAGTCAATAATTCCAAATTTACTTCAGTAAAAGTACAAAGGTATTGGTATCAAAATGTACTTAAAGTACCAAAAGTAAAAGTACTAAAATGTTTGAAAATAGACGATCTACAAGCTTACAACGCGTGAGCAGATCGGCTATTTTCAATTAGCCTAGGTTATAAAAATAAAAATAAAACATCTAAAAAAAATAGGGCTCAAGTGGTTAATGTATGTTTTATAATGTAATAATTTATATCTGCAAAGTAACTAGTAACCAAAGTTTTCAAATAATTGGAGTGGAGTAAAAGTACAATATTTGCCTCTGAGATGTAGTGGAGTAAAAGTAAAAGTATAGACAATTGGAAATACTCCAGTAAAGTAAAAGTGCCTCAAAATTGTACTTAAGTACGTTACTTGAGTAAATGTTGTTAGTTACTTTACACCACTGCTCAAAAGGCAGCATAATGATGTGTAATGTGTAAGTGCATTCAGTGAGCACGCATGGAAGGCCACAGCAGCAATAGGAAACACTGTGTTTATATTAGAGACAAATGAATGGACATAATGCGTAAAGTAAGTAAACACACTTTGTCACAAGCTTCAATATTAGCCTCTATTAATTATATCAGGAACCGAAATATAAAGGAAAATGCACATGCATACAGAAATAAGAATTACAAATATTTAGAGCTCTCCTTATATTTACCAAATGAGGCTTTCGCCGTTGCCCTCTCGTATTTCAAAGCTTGACTTCACTTCTTTGTTGACCAAAGGTCCACAATGGTTACAACACTGTATGTGGCTGGGCATGTGTATACGTACACACATGTACAAGGGCGCGTGTGTGGGTGTGTTCTTATACGTGCATTAACAAGACTATAGCCTCTATATCCAGGCTTTTATTTTCCTTTGCGTTTTAACAAGACTATGGATGGGTTCAAGGTTTCTTTATTGTTATAATACATCTTGTGTATACGGGCACATCAGAGTCACATTGTAGCTGCAATAATAGTAAAATAAATAATAATAATAATAATAATAGCAATAATAGAATAATCAAAGAACAGCAGAAGTATTAGAACAGTTTATCCGTTTGTCCTCGCGCTTAAAGTGTTTGAAGCTGCTGTGTGCAAGGTTCTTACTGTGTGTGTGTGTGTGTGTGTGTGTGTGTGTGTGTGTGTGTGTGTGCGTGTGTGCGTGTGTGCGCGTGTGTGTGTGTGTGCGTGTGTGCGTGTGTGCGTGTGTGTGTGTGTGTACGGATATGGGAGGAGCTTTCATTTGTCTCTTTATCAGCTGAATAAAGTGGTTGAAGCTCCAGCAGTCTATTCATTAAGCCATATAATTACACCGCAGAAGCTCAGTGTTTTAATGACAATAGCTCAGCTAGAGTTTCATCAGTATGGGGAAGACAGCATGAATAATAATTAATTAAAACAAAGTAGAGAAAGAAAGACTTTTTTCTGGGAACTGACTTATGTCTCGTTTGTCTTACATTATGGACAAAATCAACTACCACGATGTCGACTGTCACATTGGGCAGCTCAGCCGCGTCATCCCAAAATCTATACCACTTGTGCATGATTGGCCAATACGCTTGTGCAAGGACGCGCTGTGATTGGCCAGTGACTTTGAGTGGCAGTTGGGGCAAACGCTCTCACCAAAACATGATTTACTCGAACGGCTCATACTTTTACTCAAGTAAATGTTTTATTCCGGACTTTTACTTATAACAGAGTACTTCTACATTGCAGTATTGATACTTACTTAATTAAAACATTTGAGTACTTTTCCCACCACTGCATAATTGCTGTTAGCACAGTCTGCATGCAACGCCACACCAACCTGTCTCTGCTTGTACCTGTATGAGTGAGTGACAAACAAACCCTCGTGAATCTTGACCAAAGTGCATGTGAACTGGGGTTTTACAGTAGCTAAACAGAGAAACGCAACACAGATAAATGCCTTATCTGATGTCCTGCCTTTCCCACACAATATAACAATAGGATTCAGGCTACTTAATGTGCAAAGTGGCCCTTTAAAGATGCTTTAGTCCTGCCTTGAATTGTCAAGCCATCAATCTGCTGCCCCGAGAGATTTCTGTCTTGTATCATAATAGTACTGCATGTGATTTAATGCTCTGTCTGTTTGGCCTGATGGTGTGTCCACATAACATATGACACTATTACACATGACATATATGACTGTGATAACATTATTACACATGACATATGACACTATTACACATGACATACGGTATTATGGCTGTGATAACAACTCTTACACACTATCATATGTCATATGTGTTGTCATATGGCATGTGTAATAGTGTTTTCATTATTACACATCACATATGACTGTGAATAACACTATTACACATGCCATAATGACATACTGTAATGAACCACATTAACATTACATGACATGTGATTGTGAATAACACTAATTACACATGACATAATGACATTAGACAGTGGGGCGTAGAAAGGAGATGACGGTGAAGATTTCCGTCGATCTCTCTGTCAGTCTTTTCTCCCTCACTCCCTCTACCCTGCCCCCCCCCCCCCCCAATATCTTCCTCACGGTCGCCTTTCAGCATTGGTCTTCCTCTTGTATTTTCTCTCTTTCTGCACACCCCCCCCCCCCCCCCCTCTCTCGGCTCCGTTGACTTTGTAACTTATAGAGAAGATAATTCAATTTCATGTTCCATTGACTCAGCCAACGGCCGATCGGAAATAAGCTGTGGCATCCAACTGCCTCAGGAATGATTTCTCTCTCTCTCTCTCTCTCTCCCTCTCTCCTTCTCTCTCTCTCTTCCATCCTTTCTCTTCTTTTGCCCTCCCTCTCTTTCTCACTCCGTCAGACACTCACATTTTATTTTCTCCGCCCCCCTCTGCTCTCCATCCTGTCTGTCTGTCCTTTCCTTCTAGGTTTAGGCCGTGCTGGAAAAAGTACTCACATTTTTCACTTAAGTAAAAGTATCAATACTGCAATATAGAAATACTATATTATACTATATGCTATAATACAAGTAAAAGTCCGGAATTCAAAATGTACTTGAGTAAAAGTGCAAAAGTATTGGCATCAAAATGTACTTAAATTACCAAAAGTAGAAAGTACTCATTATGCAGAATGTCCCATTTCACAACTTTTCGAATGTATAACAATCTCTTGAAATTTAGCAGATCTACAAGCTCACGCGACGCATTGTGAGCGTGTAGATCGGCTACTTTCAAATGGCCGAAATGTATATATAGGCCTATAGGGCTGAAGTGGGTAATGTATGTTTTGTAATAATAATCAAAATCTCAAAAGTAACTGGTATAACTATAGTTAAGCCGGCTGGACAGATGCAGAGGGAGGTGAATCTGGGACACCAGAATACACTGCTGACCCTATACTGGAGACGTCGTGGGGTTAAATCAGCGAAACGTTGGTGAAAGTAGGAACCCATTGTTAATCCCTATGAAGTGTCTGTCCAGCTGTCTCAACATCCCAGTGCTCAAGTCTTCCATCTTTAGGTATGCGGTCAAGTGCAAGCTTGGCTCAGGGAGTAGGACACCCCTGCCATGCAGAGTCCCTTGTCAATGTTGCCATGTCTGCTTATTATAATTTCCCCCCATGATTTTATTTGAAAATAGCAGATCTACAAGCTCATCAACGCGTAGCATCGCGACGCGTTGTAAGCTTGTAGATATGCTATTTGCAAATAGCTGATGTATATGTTAAAGTGCTCGTGTGGCCCATAGTCGCTTCTTTTGGGCTGGTTTTCCTAGACCTGGTTGCTTGTTTCTCTCACATAATCTGGCAACACTGTCCCTAGGCACTCTGGATCTTTAACATCATGTCCTGTGTTTTCGAAAACATTCAAATATTTTTTTGTGGAGTAAAAGTATAATATTTGCCTCTGAGATGTAGTGGAGTAGAAATTGGAAATACTCCAGTAAAGTAAAACATACCTAAAAATGATACTTCAGTACAGTACTTGAGTACTGTAATGTACTTAGTTACTTTACACCACTGGGTGTAGGTCACAGTTGGTCTCTCCTCACCAGCTCTCTCTCTCTCTCTCTTCTCTCTCTCCTCAATAGTGTCCAATTTTCTCTTTCTCACTTTTCCTCTCCCTTGCATCTACTGCTTTGTCCATCCGTTGCGTTGGCAGGGCAACCGCCTCCACTCCAGCAGGAAGAGCCCCAGTCTCTCTCTCTCAAGCACGTCAGCACTTCACAAACAGCCTGTATACGTTCTACTGACAACCTGTCCATGTGAGATCATTGTACACCAGTCATTCTCCACCTTTTTCATTTCAAGGACCCCCAAGTTTGATATGATTTAAGTCACAGACTCCCATTAGATTAATGTTGTATTGTTATCATCTCTGTGACCCAATCTACAAATCCACACTGTGAAATCCTCAGTGTTAATGTGACTCTGAGACTGTGCAAATGGAATTTGGTAAGCTATCAATTATTTTCAATTCTTGTATTATAATTATAAAATTATTTTTCCTTTTACACTTTCGTATATAATGCCAGGGTTAATAATAAAATGGTTAATTCAGGTGTCAGAAAGCATAGGTAGAGAGATAAGTCCAGCTGCCATTCACAGTACAGTAAAAACACAAGGGCCAGACACTGACAAGCAAAGCAATGCATTTAATCACAGAATCAAAGATCAAGCAGTCAGCACTCTGCAAAGATCAACACTTAAACACCCCCCTGTGGCATTATAGTACCAGCCACATTTGAAAGCATTTCTGAATTGCTTTATAGATTTATACAATCACACAGCCTTCCAGGTAATAGCTCCCCCCCCCCCCCCCCCCCCGTTGATAAGGTATTACTCAGGATAAACATTTCAATCAGCCATCTTCAAATCCCTGTATGCATAAATTAATTGACTGTTCTGAATATTGCTATGGAAACTGTGCTTAGAATGTTGGCAAATGCAATATGAGCAGGGTCAGTTGTTATACTGTAGCTGCCTCTTCATCTCTGTTGATACTGGTCATCATTAGCAGTGATTTCCTACTGTAAAAATAAATAAAATAAAAACAACTTTAAATTTAACTGCTAATGATTCACCACTGTGTCATGATCAGTATCATGTCAGTATCTTGTACAGTATCATGGTCAGTATCATATCAGTATCATAGTAAGTATTATAGTCGGTATCCTGGTCAGTATCATGGTCAGTATCATGTTAGTATCATGTTAGTATCATGGTTAGTATCATGGTCAGTATTATGTTAGTATTATGGTCAGTATCATGGTCAGTATCATGTTAGTATCATGTTAGTATCATGGTCAGTATCATATTAGTATCATGGTCAGTATCATGTTAGTATCAGTCTGTCACGGCAGCCTGTCACCGACCCAGCCATGGCCATATTTGAGTAAATGTATTATGTTGGATACTATTGTCTTTTTGGGGGCTTTTAAGTCTATAGTCCTTATCAAAAACCTTGAAAAACCCAGATGATTTATTTACAACAAAAAAGTGTCTACTCAATTGAGACGCCTTAGTTAAGATAACCTGATGAAGGTCTAACAGACCGAAATATTGTTGTATTCCCTTTTATTTATTTTTTTGTGCAGGAGTTTTTCTTTCATTTCAAATAACCCACATGCACATTTTCAATTTAGCGCTAAAAACAAAAAGTAGTTTTACTTTTACTTTTTCTACAAAGTACAAACTACATTTCTCCCAGGGGTACAAATGTAGTTTCCTCGAACTACTGCCATGGTGAAGTAGTTGTAGCTTTACAAGCTAAACTCTCAAAGTAGCTTCCCCAACACTGCATCATGTCAGTGTCATGGTCATGACAGTATCATGGTCAGTATCATGAATAATAAAGGTATCTATCTATCTGTTCGTCTGTCTGTCCGTCCTCTCTATCTTTCTGTTGCAAAACACATCAAGTTAGTAAAATTATCAGCCCTCATAATTTCTTTTAATGTCATGCTATCAATCATTTTGTGGAAGGAGGAGTCATTTGAGTATGTCTCCTCTTTGAAGACATATTGCCCACAAGGGACATGGCAATTAAATGATTAAAGTCTCTTGTGGATTATTTTCCCTGGAAGTAGGAATGCCAGATTAGTTCAATCATACTAAAATCTTCCAAGGGTGGTAGGAGTTATCCCCAGAGAGATGGCTGACTACCTTAAAGCATCCCCCCACTGAACCAAACCCGCACCCTAACCCTAACCGCACGCGGATGCCACATAGTCGGAGAAAAGGTCTGTCGGATTATCGCATGCCTCCCACTGAAGACAATATACCAGTAGCTGATGGTGGCAGCAGATGTAAGCCTGTCTGTTTTAGAGCTGCTTTTACACAAGCCCTATTTAGTCCAGTTGAACCAAACCCTCTAGTCTGGTTCATGTGGGTTAACTACACTGGTGCCCATGCAAGTCAGGAACGATACAAGTCAGGGATACACGCCCATCCGTTCACTCATTGTACCCGCCGTTGTCAGCTCCATGTGCATCGCGTTTTGCTCCGCTTCGCTTTTGTTCGCCGCAGCTTCCTTCACCCATGAACACAGGCAGCTGCCGTACTACTCCGTTCCATTGCGCACGCTGCAACTTATATCGACGATTCATTTTGTTCACAGACCAACGGAGGCCATTTCTGTTTCATGACATCATTTGATGGCACAGTGTGACATCACACACTGCAAATTATTACATGGCCTTGATATAATTTTGTAAATCCAACACATAAAACCTAATCTGTCTAGATCTCTCCTATTTGAACATATATTGCCCACAATATTACTGTACCTCACGGTACCTTGCTATTATAGCAACATACGTTTTTTTCAAGAAGAAACTGTTAGGATTTAGAAGAAATTAGTAAAATCCCCCAGAAGCAATGATTTGAGTTACAAATGTTTGCTCTAAACATATACAGTATAGATTTGCAAACATTTTCCACGATTTCCCCCCAAAAATAGCAGATCTACAAGCTCATAGCGCGGCACTCGGTGCCGCGCTATGAGCTTGCAGATCTGCTGTTTTTGAATAGCCCAAAGAAATCTAGAAATTACACAGATGCGTTCCCGGTTTGAATGGGTTAATATATGAAATAAGGAATCGTCTCCTTATTTGGAAACTACAAAGACGTGTCCCTTATTGCAGTGCATGGTTCCCACACTTTTTGGCTCAAGAACGAAAAGATAAATTAGATTTCTGCCTGGAACCAAAACTTGTGAAAATAGCAGATCTACAAGCTCACAACGCGTTGCTTCGTGTCGCGTTGTGAGCTTGCGGATCTGCTATTTTTACTACTCCTTAAACTTGCTTTAAATGTATTCATGGCAATTATTAGTTTTTTAAAATGTATTTATGGAAATTATTTGTTTCGTTTTTTTCATTTACGAAATATTTTTTATTTAACTGTGGAACTGAGTCAGACTAAATGTTATGCCTCAAAGAACCACTGCTGTGTGCAACACAGTTACTTTACACCATCTTACACCATCTTTACACCATCATGATTTGTGTGCGTGGGGAACTCCTTTGAAACAAGCTCAGTGCTTTAATGAGTCTTCCAGTTTAGTAGACCTCGTATTGTGAATTTGTACTTCCATGTACTGTTGTTCTCATGTCTTACTAAATAAAGTACATCAATCAATCAATCAATGGGACACTGTGACATGAACCCATGTAGTTGTGTTGCACACGGACGGACGGACAGGGGGAAAAACATACTCTCTCGCCATGCCTTTCGGCCTGGCGGAGACAACAAGAGGAGCGTGCTGTCAGACGCGGAATGGCAGCAAACAAACTAACTGAAATCAGCCCCATCTTTACCAGCTGTATGCACATTAAAGTAATGCATTATTAAGAGATGAGCCATTCTGCATGACTACTTTCACGTTTGGCTATATATTGTGTTGCTAATACTTGTAGGCCTACTTTTAAGTAAAAATGTTGAATACATGAAATACTGTTACTTGTAACAGTAGTTCTACATTGTGGTATTCAGTGGTGGACAGTAACGGAGCAAATTGACTTGAGTACTGTACTTAAGTACATCTTTTGTATTTTACTTCACAAATTTGTACTTTACTTGAGTATTAGATTTTTTTTAAATACTTGCTTTCGCTGTATTGCTTTTCAAGTACAATTCCCAAGACAAATATTTTACTTTTACTCAAGTACATGTATTACTTTTAGGTTGACTGTTCTTTTCCCCCGTTTCCCCCCTACTACCACCAATTGAATAAGGCCAATAAAAAAATATATCAAATATCAAAATATGCAGCACAACCAAAAACCAGATGGGATGTTATAACTTTTGGACCAGTAATCAAAAGGCATTTCCAACCATGCGGCTTTTGTCCATACATTTTGGCCTGCTTCATTTTGGCATGTGAAAGCAATTAACAATTTAAAATAGTAAGAAAATAGCCGATCTACAAGCTCACAACGCACCGACACGTTGTGAGCTTGTAGATCGGCTATTTTCACTGCTTTTGTGCGAAAATTGTTTGATGAAGTAAGCCAGACATTAGTTTATGAAAATATATTAAAAAGTTGAAATATGGAGATACAAGGTTTCTGCCAATTGAAAAAAGGAACAAAGCCACATTCTGGCGTGAATCAAAGAAGTCAACTATAAAGGTGTAGTGGCTGTGTGGGCCTCAATTACTTAACGAGAAACAGGTGGCCAGAACACCAAATTCAATCAGGGTATGACAACAGAAAGTCAGGCCTGTTGGTTAATGCGTCTCATTGGGTGAGATTTCAAGGTTAAAGTCATACAGGGGTCTTCTGCGTTTTTCAGGCCAAGGACCCCTTAGCTGAGAGCGAGAGAGAGGTTAATCAGACTTTATTGTCACATCACAGGTTTACTGTAACAGTGGGTGAAATTAGTTTTTGTGCAAGCTCGATCGTTTTGGTTATTTCCGTAAGAGGAAGGGAAGAAGTAGGGGGGCAAGGGGGAAGAGAGGGAGAGAGATCAATAAAAAACAAACAAATTATCCACATAATATATATATATATATATATATATATATATATACAAACAGGAAGCTCTCGTGCACATACATCTAGGGTGGAGGTGCTGGTTTGGCAAGATGATGCATATAATGCATATTTCTTATATATATATATATATATATATATATATATATATATATATATATATATATATATATATATATATATATATATATATATATTAAAATTAGGGCTGGGACTTTAACTGATTAATGTAGATTAATTAATTACAGAAAATTTACGCGGTTAAAAAAAATAATCGCATTTTAATCGCGCTTAGTTTATGCACCACAGAACCTGGACGAGTTTCAGGTGTACCGATCATACCAGTGCACCAACCAACAGCCAACACACCCCAGTGCACGCAATGGGACAAGAAGCCGATCAGACTGCTTTGCTTGGCCCAGGGGATGGGAAATTTAGATTTAAAAAACTCTCTGATGGAAGCGTGGATAAAAACACGGTTGTGTGCAGAACTATTTTTTGTTGCTTAAACTTATGTATTCACTCATTGATTCACTCATATACCAAAATCTGTTTTAACTGAAAATAAATTGCTTCTCAGGTCAAATATTGATATGCGACTAAACATGCGATTAATTTAGATGAATTAATTACAAAGCCTCTAATTAATTAGATTAATTTTTTTAATCGAGTCCCAGCCCTAATAAAAAAAAATATATATATGTATATATATATATATATATATATATATATATATATATATATATATATATATATATATATATATATATGTGAATTATTAATTAGGAATGCATGGAATGTCAGGAATGTCAAGAAGTTAAGTAATGTCAGTAATGTGCTCAACAGCGCCACCACACCCCTAGTGTAAGAATTTTGCAATGAACACCCCACCTATAAGACTACTGGCATGCACTGTATCATGAGAGTTTTCCAGACTTTAAACAGGGGGGCTGTATGTAACACAACATTCCGGCTCAGGACAATGCTGGCAGGACCCCAGGACCCTACTGAGCCCAAAACTACTCTATGCCAACCTGCTGGACATCCCCAAGACAAAGAAACAAACCTGGGGTTACAGGGCTTTTTCGATGGTCGACCCCTCCCTATGGAGGGCTCACATCAAAGCTGCCCTTACCCTTGCTATGTTTAAACCACACTCGAAATGCCTCTTCGCATTCCCTACCTAATCCTCCCCTTTCTTTTACCTTTACTTCTATAGTTTAAAACTTTTTAATCTATTTTTTTCCTAATAAAGTTGTTATTATTTTGTTGCTGTTTTTTTAAAGCGAATTTGAATACTCAGAAAAGCGCATATACATTGTATGTAGTATTATTATTATTATTATGTGTGAATGGAAGTGGCGATTGTCCTATGAATTTACATTCAGCGAGTGGACGTGTTGATGACGCTTCTATTGTCCCCTCCTCCCGAGGTGCTTGGAGAGAGAGATAGTTAACTGAAATCCAGTTTAATTCTGCTTTTTATTAACGTTTGAGTTGGAAATATTCACCGATTGAACTTCCATGAAATGCCTCATAAGCAATACAAAACACAAACATCTCTTGAGCTCCACCTGATGCTTCCCTGCGTGGTGCCGTCTGTACATAAAGACCAATGTTCATTTTCCAGCTCGTAGGACGGCTCGTTTTGATAGGTTGTAGCTCGTTGTCGACAACATAAAACAATGACTGCATTTGATCCTCGCATCTCCCTCATGCTGTTATATTTAAGTGGGAGTAGCTAATGTGTGCCGCTACCCAGACACCACCGCCCCTTCACCCTATCAAACGGCCTATTTACCTTCATGTGTGAACACATCTGAAACGGACGTTCTTCTGTTGCATGCTATGTGTGAAAGGACAATGTCCGGACAATGTCCCAACCTGATTCCCGGACATTTTCTAGTGTGTGTGTGGGTGTTTTAAAAAAAATAATATCTTGTTATTTGTTTTGATAATTTAAGAAAATTATATTCAATAATTAACCAACCTATCGTGTGAAAACCAGGATCTTTACCAATAATCAAATACCTTAAAAAGATATATAAAAAGGACACACAACAATGTTTTAAATATAGGTTATTTGTATTTCAATTACTTAGCACAAAACAGAAAAGATGGAGGCAAGTTACAAAAAGTTAGATCTAAAGCGACCAGTCGTCTGTAATGAAAAGTCTCTTCTGCCTTCCAAAGCGCAGAAAGTTCATGATATTAAGTGGTTTGTTTACCACTTAATATCATGAATACCTGATACCCAAGGTAGTTGAATTGTTATCACTTCAAGGAGCCATGATGACCTCGTCTGGTGTACTTCGAGCACCCACCGCCGGGGTGCTCAGGCAATGTTGTAGAATGGAGTTTACGGAATTCACAGCCATCCACGGTGGGTAGACTCCAGGTGCCAGCGAGATGAATCAACAACATTTCAACTAGGCTACTGTGTACTGACTGAAGTAAAGTTCGAGGCCCTCCATACAACCTTCTTTCTGCCAAGATTTGTGTTGTTAAAATGTTTTACACATATTCCAAAATGTTCATATTTTTTCCCAGCTATAAAATAGCCGATCTATCACAATGAATGTGTCGCATCGTGGTTTAAATTAGCGAAAATAGTGGATCTACAAGTTCAGAACGCGTAGCGCGATGTGACCCATTGTGAACTTGTAGATCGGCTAATTTCACTCCTTTTTGTATGACACCCTTGAGCGATGAAGTAGGGCATTAATCTGTAGAAAAAGAATATTAAAGTAGTGTGGAGATACAAGGTTTCTGCCCGACAGGGACGAAATATGATATCCTGTGGTTTTTTAATGCCTGTTAATAATTAATGATCCGGCAGAAAGAAGGTTGTCATACAGAAGCTGCATTTGAATTCAGGGACATTTAGTAATATTGTATTATATTTTATGACTACTACACCAATAATGTTACAAGCTCATAAATGAGCCAACTGATTCGTGTCGTTCTGCTCTTATAAAATATAAACATTTACAGGCGTGTCACACACACACACACACACACGCGCGCGCGCGCGCGTGCGCGCACGCAGGCAGAACAGCACACACAACACACACAGCTGCACTTGTCTTGTACACACACACACGCACATGTACGTGCACATGCAAGCAGAGCTGCACACATGCATGCGCACACACACATAGGCTACACACAGACACCACGCACACACAAAGGAAAACATCTCCTCCTGTATCTAAACCGCGGGTGCACACACACACACACACACACACACACACACACACACACACACACACGGCTAAGTGCTCCTTGCCAGGGTTGCTCCACAGTCGGATAGGTGGTAAACCAGCCGTGAAATTTTCCTGGAGCGGTGCGGTCTATTTGCTGGAAGGCTGAATGGGGGTTAATGGGGCCTGGATGCAGGTAGAGTAGCTAACATCCCCCATGGGAGATGGGTGGCCGCTCGCCAGGATATAGACTCCTCAACAAACCCTATTCCTGCTCTGGTTCCCCCCTACTACTACCCCCCCGTCCCCCTCCCCCAACCACACACACACACACGCACACACACATATTGTGACACACGCGAGCGCACACACACACACACACACACACACACACACACACACACACACACACACACATTGTGACATACACACACGTTTGTATTACTATAGCCTACTTGTGAGGACCTCAACACTTTAGGACAGCCATGTTATGAATGCCATTTCAAAAACAAAGATGACATTTTTAACCGTAAGCCTAAAGCCAACTCTAATTCCAATCCCTAAACCTAACCTCTAAATGTCTAATCCTAACCCGACTGTTTTTCTAAATGTAAATGTATCTCTAAATTATTATTTTTTTTAACTATAAACAACCATTTGTCTTATGAGGACCAGGAAAACGGTCCTCACAATGTAGATTTCTTCAAATTCTTCAATACTTAGTCCTCGCAATTATAGTAATACACACACACACACACACACACACACACACACACACACACCGCTGCAAGCAGTCTGCTGCCATTAACCACTGAAGCCCTATTTTCGAAAATGTTTTTCCTTTCCCTTGTTTAAAAAATAGCAATAGCGAATATTCTTCCAAACATCGTCAACGATTTTGTTTTGCCTACGACATGCTCAAAATAGGGACGCCATGGGGTTAAAGGGGTTAACACATGCATGCATGAACACACACATGCACGCAATACCCTTGTGTCGTTAATTGCCGTCGGGGCTGAAATCTTGTACGTCCGCATTTCAACGTTTTATTACTTGGATCCACATTAGCCCATTAAGACCGGGAACGCATCTGTGCGTCATTTTTAGATTTCTTTGGGCTATTCAAAAATAGCAGATATACAAGATACATATCTGCTATATATTGCTATGTATTGTATATACAAGATATACAAGCTCATAGCGCGGCACCGATTTGCACAGATTTGAGTTACTAATGTCCGCTTTAAAAAAATATATATATATTTGTTTAAATTTTCCTGATTTTTCAAAAAATAGCAGATATACAAGCTCATAGTGCGGCACTCGGTGCCGCGCTATGAGCTTGTATATCTGCTATTTTTGAATAGCCCAAAAAAATCAAAAAATGACACACAGATACTGCGTTCCCGGTCTTAAAGGGTTAACTTACATTGGATCCATTTCCCGCAAAGCAACATGTGGACATACAAGGTTTCCCCCCAACAGCGAAGATATCAGTATAGATCTGAGGGAGTACATTTTCCCCATCTACAAGAAATGCCTCATGTTTGCCTTGAATATTACTTCCCAGTTGGGGTCGCCAGCCAAAAGGTGAAGCACAGGAAGATTAAACTTGGTCTTGAAGTTATTCTCAAGGAAATGGTCCCATAGCTTTAAGTAAGTCCTTGCAGGGCCTGCTTAAAGGCATGGAACCAACGAGGCTGGCTGGACGTACTGAATGAAATATTTACTGCATCTAAACAACAAAGCTGATCTAAGCAACACTATGTTAGGGACAGAGATGTATAAATAAAAAGTATTTATACACTTGCAGAAAAAAAGTATTTTATCACAAATAAATACTGGGTCAAAAAGATTATCACCATATGAATACAAAATACTAGTCTGAGAAACGTATTTGATATGCAAGGGGATTTAAAACAGAATTTAATTTAAAACAATCCTCCTCACCTACAGTACAAAGCTCTGAATGGTCAGGCACCACTGTGTCTTAAAGAGATCATTGTGCCTTATGAACCTGCTTGAACACTAGTGCGCTCCCAGTATGCAGAAAAGGCTTGTGGTTCCAAAAATATCCAAGATTAGAACAGGAGGCAGAGCATTTAAGCTTCAGGCACCCAAAGTGTGGAACCTAATTCTCCAGGTTTCGGTCCGTGAAGCTGACACACTCTCTATATTCTAGACTAGATCAAAAACCTTGGTCTTCAACAGGGGGTTGGGGATCCCTAGGGGGGTCCTCAGAGTTACTACAAGGGGGGGCACCACATGTTTGTGTGATAGGAACTTTTTTTCTTTACATTAACCACCTGAACCTTAGAATTCCCTTTTTGAGGAGAACATTAGCCGAAAATAGCAGTCGAATCTACAAGCTCACTCCAGCTATCTTCAGCAAAGAGGTTTGGTGTAGGGGGAAAAAGAGCAGATCATGTACAAGTGTTCTAAGTATAGAGGGTTTAAGTGGTTCACTGTGTGAAAGCTAGCTACACATTAACATGAATCCAACACTGATGACAGTGCTGTCAAACAAGTCTATGAAGCTATATGAAAGGGGGTAAAAGACCCCTGGCCTATATAGTGAGGGCTGTAATAGGCTCAGATTGCTGGATGACTACCTACTGTAGGGCTTCCTTCGACCCCACAACTCCCCCTCTCCTCGACTCTTCTCTCCTCTCCCCCTCCTTCCATGCCCTTCCTCTCTCTTCTCCTCTCCCCTTTGACTGTGTGTGGGTTCACGTCCCATCAGTACATGTAATTTAACACTTGTATGGATTCATGCTCCAGCAAGGCCTGCCACTAACTCAACATCCAGGGACCTGCTCCCCGGAGTTCTTGTGCCTCCCCTCCCATTCCGCGGGTTAGGTTGACTGTGATTACGGACCCCCCAGCTGCAGATAATCAAGGGTGTGATTGCGGACCAGGTCTCTCCACGGAGCACGACTGTGGATTGCTATACCATTATATATTTTCTTAACATGCTTATATTATACCATTTATATCCTATCAAACATTATCGTCACGCTATATTATATGATATCATTACAATCTATCTTACACTATTACATGTATTATTATATAAATGCTTGTATCTCCCTCTCTGTGTCTCTCTGTCTCTCTCGAGAGTAAAGGATCTCTCTCTCTCTCTCTGCAATATCATAACGTGACACATCTCGCCATCCATCCTCCAGATAATGTACTGTATAGCTCTATGGGTAAAGCGCAGCATGCTTCCGACTCAAGGGCCTCTCCCCAAGGAGTGCCATTATCCAGATTTCCTTAGACCGTGCTGAACCCTTTAACTGTGCCGAACAGATTTTCAGCCTGATAGAAAAATCTGTCTTGAGAGATTATTTTGTGGTGGTTGTTGGTGCGCAGCTTGAGTCAAGCCCCGCCCCAGGGATAACCACTGTGGATTTGAGTTGTGTAGTGTGTGGCGTGCCTGCGCGTGCGTGTGTGTGCGTGCGTCCTTGCCTGCACACGTGTTTGTGCGCACATCTACCTGTATATCGTCGCTGTCGGACAGAAACCTCTTATCTCCATATTTTAACTTTGTGTTTTTTTTGTAAATGAACGGCCAACTTCATCACACTACAGCGTCACTCAAGAGCATCAAAAGCAGCAGATCTACAAGCTTGAAACGCGGCGCTTTTGCGCCGCGTTTCGAGCTTGTAGATCTGCCGCTTTTGATGCTCTTGAATTTCAATCCTGAAAAGTAAGTTTTGGACATATAAGGTTTCCACCCGACAGAGACGTGATGCATTTTACATGTTTATGGAGCAGACTAGAACTTTACATTTTACTACAGTAGCATGGTGGCAGCGGATGTAGTGACAGGAATTAATTATTGAGGACACGCATGCAGCACATTCTAGGTCACATAAATTAACCACTACTGAGGAACATACAGTATGCAATGCATATATAGCAAGAATTTGAAGTATGTGTGCTGTGTTACTGCAGATTAAAGATGACGCGAGGCATAATCATAGTATAACTCTGTGGTGTAAAGTAACCAAGTACATTTACTCAAGTACCGTACTTAAGTACACTTTTGAGTTTTTATTTTTTACCAAATATTGTACCTTTAGATTTTGATTATACAAAACATACATTATCCCTTCAGCCCTGTTTAAACTTTGGCTATTTGAAAATAGCCAATCTACAAGCACACATTGTGAGCTTGTAGATCTGCTATTTTAAAAAGATTTTTATATTTGAATTATATTATTAGTGTGAGGGCAACCAGACTATTGTTCTAGTGGAAAAAAAGCTGCTTTATTTCAAACCGCTACTCCTCCCACAGTTTTTGTCAAAATGACCGGCTTGACCGGGAATCGTGCGCTTGTATTTTGCTAAGAGATTGGTTGCATAGTTTAATTGATGTTAATCTATTAGTGCATTAAATTTCCCCATCCACTTTAATGGGAAAATGAAAAAACTCGATTTCAAGTATTTTTTTCTCAGAAACGGTAAGGGCTAGAGTTACAAGACTTGGAAGGGAGGTTCATAATTTAGTACGCAATTATCAAAAAAATAATTACACTAGTCGGCCTCATGGTGGCGCTATAAAAGCCCCCTTTACGTTTTGGCCTATAACCGTAGGTCGTAAAATAAAAATCTTTTTTTCCCTAGATTCCTTGGGTCAAGACGCAACTCCCCATATAGGCCACGCCCATTTGCGTCATTTTCTTCGAAACACACTTTTAGCTCCTCCTCCCACCTATTTTGTCCAAATTTCACGAAGATCGGTACACATAATCTCTGGGGTATAGAGTATTTCTACGTTGCATATTGATACTTTTACATTAGTAAAACATTTGCGTACTTTTTCCACCACTGAGTATAACTCTGTGGATGGGGTGGTCTAAAGAGTCTTTATAGAGAACTGACAGTAGTAGTGTATGGTACAGTACAAAGGGATGCTGTTGAGCAGCTCTTCTGCCATTTTTAATGATTTATGATGGGGGCCAGTGGTGTAAAGTAACTAAGTACATTCAAGTACTGTACTTAAGTACAATGTTGGGGTATTTGTACTTTCTTAGTATTTACAATAATGTTCAATACTTCTACTTCCACTGCATCTCAGAGTAAAATACTCTACGGTTACCCCGTTATAATTATATGAAAACTTTAGTTACTAGTTACTTTGTAGATTTTGATTATTATTACAAAACACGGTAGCACTTTACAATAATGACCCGTTATAAAGCATTTATAAACGTTTATAAGTAGTTTGTAGACTATTAACAAATCATTAACAACCTGTTGACATTCGTAAATGATTACTAAAACCTTTATAACTACTGTTACAAATCATTTGTAAAGTATTAGTAAGTAGTGAACTATTCATGAATAAGCCATTTATATACATCTGTAAAAGATTATTAAATCATTTGTAACGACCCATTCTAAAGCATTTATAAACGTTTATAAGCAGTTTGTAGACTATTAACAAATCATTAACAACCTGTTTATTGACATTCGTAAATGATTACTAAAACCTTTATAACTACGGTTAAAAATCATCTATAAAGGTATTAGTAACTATTCATGAATAAGCCATGTATAATACATCTGTAAATGATTATTAAATCATTTGTAACTGATGTTACATAATATATACAAGCTATTGGTAGCTTGTTCATGTTTAACATATGCTTTGTTAAACATTCCTAAAGTATCTATAAATCCTTAGTACATGTTATTATGTGCCCTACAGTAAAGTGAAGACAGTTCATCATTTATGACGGTCTGTTAATGTGGACTTTCTCCTTACCTGTTGCAAACTACCTGGCTTTCATGAATGCAGACACCAAACAATTACTAGAATTATCATTCATGTTAAGCAAATGATGCGTAAGACATTCGTAAAGAGTATGTAAACCATTTGCAGACGTTATCATGAGCCTGAGCCTAGTTGCTTCTTTTGGGCTTGTTTTCATAGACCTGTCCGCTTGTTTCTTTTGCAAAATCTGGCAACACACTGATTACCTGCATTACACCTGCAGTAGCCTACTAGGGAGGAAGTGAACAGTGATGCAGTTGCAGACTGGACAGAAATATGTCTAATTCATGTTTTATGTGTTTTAACTGTCTTGTTGCAGGTGATCAAGGTAACATAAAATGGCTAATCTTACACACATGAAGTAGCATTATGACTAGGGGGTATTTTGATGGTGGCTGTTTGTATCCACAATGTTTGTTTTGATGTGTAGGCTAGTAATGTCCTCCATGCTTAGCAGTTTAGCTTAGCAGCTAAAGCTAACTTGCACTGGGAGGTGGTGACTGCAGAGGCTCCAAGCTGCTACTCTGTGATTCTGTTGTGATTAATTTCTTTGTTTAAATGTCAGTGTGTGTGCTGTGGCCAAGAGTTGCTACATTTTATATCTTAATAAATTGTTGTATACTTGTATACTATATAACGTTACTTTTGCCACTTTTTGCCATGAGCCAGAGAGGAAGGGGTGGAGCTAGAGAGAGGAAGGGGCGGAGCTAGAGAGGCGGAGCTAGAGGGGGAAAGGGCGGAGCCAGATAGGAAGGGGCGGAGCTAGAGAGAGGAAGGGGTGGAGCTAGAGGGGAAGGGGCGGTGCTAGAGAGACACTATAATATAGACACTATATTATAGTGACACTAACACTATAATATAGTGACAATAACACTATAATATTGACACACTAACACTATAATCTATAATATAGACACTATTAGTAAGTATATTAGTTAGTTATATATTAGTATTAGTAAGTATATTAGTTATGCGATAGTAGTTAGTTATATATTAGTATTAGTAAGTATATTAGTTAGTTATATATTAGTATTAGTAAGTATATTAATTAGTTATATATTAGTAAGTATATTAGTTAGTTATATATTAGTAAGTATGTTAGTTAGTTATATATTAGTATCAGTAAGTATATAGAAAAACAAGTTAAAACCGTTTCGGTGAAATAAATTTTACCGAAACGAAAATTACCAATCGACTCTAAATTGCCTGAAACGTACTCCTAACAGTTTTTTGGGGGGACGATTTTGGCCTCCACACTTAGTGATTTTTTCGGATTTAACTTTCATTTCTGTAAAATAAATTTTACCGAAACGAAAATAACCAATCAACTCTAAATTGCCTGAAACGTACTCCTAACAGGTTTTTGGAGGGAGTATTTTGGCCTCCACACTTAGTGATTTTTTCGGATTTAACTTTCGTTTCGGTAGTGACAAACTTTCGTTTCGGTAGTGACACAATGGTAAAAAAATAAATTTACTAAGTCCAGAGCTCGATGAATGTTAGGGACCAAAGAAGTCACTACAAAGTACTACCAATCAACTCTAAATTGCCTGAAACGTACTCCTAACAGGTTTTTGGGGGGACGATTTTGGCCTCCACACTTAATGATTTTTTCGGATTTAACTTTCGTTTCGGTAGTGACAAACTTTCGTTTCGGTAGTGACACAATGGTGAAAAAATAAATTTACTAAGTCCAGAGCTCGATGAATGTTAGGGACCAAAAAAGTCACTACAAAGTACTACCAATCAACTCTAAATTGCCTGAAACGTACTCCTAACAGGTTTTTGGGGGGACAATTTTGGCCTCCACACTTAGTGATTTTTTCGGATTTAACTTTCGTTTCGGTGGTGACCAACTTTCGTTTCGGTAGTTTGATTACAAAATGTAAGTTGTGTAAAAAATAATCTGACTATACTAAGTTGTTATTTGTTTGTTTAAGTCAGGCTATACTCTACTCAGAGTCATAAGTTTACAAAATGTACTAAAGTACAGTGAACGTCTGTGCGGTTTGTCTTCATCACTGAAAATAACGTACATGTAAACTGATAAAAAACTGCTGTCATGTGCAGTTGGGGTGAAGAAACACAACCATTTCACTCCTAATAATACCTATTTGATTTGACATCCTGACTTGCTGCTGTAGCTGAGGCTTGAACCTGTTACCTGCGGCTCACTAGTCAGTGACTCTATCCATTCACCTACAGCTGTTTCCTTGGAATCTGTGGTTCTGAAACATTTTGTTGTCAACCCCCCAAATTGACATGTATTTGGGCAGTGGACCCCAATGTGAAAAGATGTAGTGTCAGGCTCCCCCATGAAAAAGATTTATATTTATGCTGTAACACATTTTTTTTTAAGTTATTTGTCTTGTTTGTTGTTCAAGTCAAAGCACCAGGAAGGCTGTACTTGTCAGCCATCTGTTAGCTCAATGGGTTGAGACGCAGTATTCATGATCCAGAGGCCATGAGTTCAAATCCCATTGATGTCTTTCCTATGATTCTTTCCTTTGCAGACTGGCTTCCAGAAGATCAAGTGAAAACTACCAGGAAGGCTATATTTGTCATCCAACTGTTAGCTCAATGGGTTGAGACGCAGTATACATGATCCAGAGGCCATGAGTTCAAATCCCATTGATGTCTTTCCTATGATTCTTTCCTTTGCAGACTGGCTTCCAGAAGATCAACTGAAAACTACCAGGAAGGCTGCACTTGTCAGCCATCTGTTAGCTCAATGGGTTGAGACGCAGTATTCATGATCCAGAGGCCATGAGTTCAAATCCCATTGATGTCTTTCCTATGATTCTTTCCTTTGCAGACTGGCTTCCAGAAGATCAAGTGAAAACTACCAGGAAGGCTATATTTGTCATCCAACTGTTAGCTCAATGGGTTGAGACGCAGTATACATGATCCAGAGGCCATGAGTTCAAATCCCATTGATGTCTTTCCTATGATTCTTTCCTTTGCAGACTGGCTTCCAGAAGATCAACTGAAAACTACCAGGAAGGCTGCACTTGTCAGCCATCTGTTAGCTCAATGGGTTGAGACGCAGTATTCATGATCCAGAGGCCATGAGTTCAAATCCCATTGATGTCTTTCCTATGATTCTTTCCTTTGCAGACTGGCTTCCAGAAGATCAAGTGAAAACTACCAGGAAGGCTATATTTGTCATCCAACTGTTAGCTCAATGGGTTGAGACGCAGTATACATGATCCAGAGGCCATGAGTTCAAATCCCATTGATGTCTTTCCTATGATTCTTTCCTTTGCAGACTGGCTTCCAGAAGATCAACTGAAAACTACCAGGAAGGCTGCACTTGTCAGCCATCTGTTAGCTCAATGGGTTGAGACGCAGTATTCATGATCCAGAGGCCATGAGTTCAAATCCCATTGATGTCTTTCCTTTGCAGACTGGCTTCCAGAAGATCAAGTGAAAACTACCAGGAAGGCTATATTTGTCATCCAACTGTTAGCTCAATGGGTTGAGACGCAGTATACATGATCCAGAGGCCATGAGTTCAAATCCCATTGATGTCTTTCCTATGATTCTTTCCTTTGCAGACTGGCTTCCAGAAGATCAACTGAAAACTACCAGGAAGGCTGTACTTGTCAGCCATCTGTTAGCTCAATGGGTTGAGACGCAGTATTCATGATCCAGAGGCCATGAGTTCAAATCCCATTGATGTCTTTCCTATGATTCTTTCCTTTGCAGACTGGCTTTCAGAGGATCAACTGAAAACTACCAGGAAGGCTGTACTTGTCAGCCATCTGTTAGCTCAATGGGTTGAGAAGCAGTATTCATGATCCAGAGGCCATGAGTTCAAATCCCATTGATGTCTTTCCTATGATTCTTTCCTTTGCAGACTGGCTTCCAGAAGATCAACTGAAAACTACCAGGAAGGCTGTACTTGTCAGCCATCTGTTAGCTCAATGGATTGAGACGCAGTATACATGATCCAGAGGCCATGAGTTCAAATCCCACTGGTGTCTTTACTGTGATGCTTTCCTTTGCAGACTAACTTCTAGAAAAACAAGTTAAAACCACCAGGAAACCTGTAACTCTCAGCCAACAGCTTAGCTCAACTGGTAGAGCGTCTGTCCAATAACATGACTTGACCTGACTTGAGTGGGTTCGATTCCCACTCGAGTCAAGTGTCCCCGGTATCTTGGGGCAACGGATAAATTGACTGATATCCTTAGTGATGCTTCTCTTTGCAGACTAACTTCTAGAAAACAAGTTAAAACCACCAGGAAACCTGTAACTCTCAGCCAACAGCATAGCTCAACTGGTAGAGCGTCTGTCCAATAACATGACTTGACTTGAGTGGGTTCGATTCCCATTCGAGTCAAGTGTCCCCGGTAACTTTGCAGACTAACTTCTAGAAAAACAAGTTAAAACCACCAGGAAACCTGTAACTCTCAGCCTACAGCATAGCTCAACTGGTAGAGCGTCTGTCCAATAACATGACTTGACTCGAGTGGGAATCGAACCCACTCAAGTCAAGTCTCTCCAATAACATGACTGGACTTGCCTCGAGTGGGAATCGAACCCACTCAAGTCAAGTCTCTCCAATAACATGACTGGACTTGACTCGAGTGGGAATCGAACCCACTCAAGTCAAGTCTCTCCAATAACATGACTGGACTTGACTCGAGTGGGAATCGAACCCACTCAAGTCAAGTCTCTCCAATAACATGACTGGACTTTACTCGAGTGGGAATCGAACCCACTCAAGTCAAGTCTCTCCAATAACATGACTGGACTTGACTCGAGTGGGACTCGAACCCACTCAAGTCAAGTCTCTCCAATAACATGACTGGACTTTACTCGAGTGGGAATCGAACCCACTAAAGTCAAGTCTCTCCAATAACATGACTGGACTTGACTCGAGTGGGACTCGAACCCACTCAAGTCAAGTCTCTC
Source organism: Gymnoscopelus microlampas (assembly GCF_963454915.1). NCBI lineage: Eukaryota > Metazoa > Chordata > Actinopteri > Myctophiformes > Myctophidae > Gymnoscopelus > Gymnoscopelus microlampas. Next base: position 16,329,726 of record NC_139943.1, read on the forward strand.
CAATAACATGACTGGACTTGACTCGAGTGGGAATCGAACCCACTCAAGTCAAGTCAAGTCTTGTAATTGGACAGACGCTCTACCAGTTGAGCTATGCTGTTGGCTGAGAGTTACAGGTTTCCTGGTGGTTTTAACTTGTTTTCTAGAAGTTAGTCTGCAAAGGGAAGCATCACTAAGGATATCAGTCAATTTATCCGTTGCCCCAAGATACCGGGGACACTTGACTCGAGTGGGAATCGAACCCACTCAAGTCAGGTCAAGTCATGTTATTGGACAGACGCTCTACCAGTTGAGCTAAGCTGTTGGCTGAGAGTTACAGGTTTCCTGGTGGTTTTAACTTGTTTTTCTAGAAGTTAGTCTGCAAAGGAAAGCATCACAGTAAAGACACCAGTGGGATTTGAACTCATGGCCTCTGGATCATGTATACTGCGTCTCAACACATTGAGCTAACAGATGGCTGACAAGTACAGCCTTCCTGGTAGTTTTCAGTTGATCTTCTGGAAGCCAGTCTGCAAAGGAAAGAATCATAGGAAAGACATCAATGGGATTTGAACTCATGGCCTCTGGATCATGAATACTGCGTCTCAACCCATTGAGCTAACAGATGGCTGACAAGTACAGCCTTCCTGGTAGTTTTCAGTTGATCCTCTGGAAGCCAGTCTGCAAAGGAAAGAATCATAGGAAAGACATCAATGGGATTTGAACTCATGGCCTCTGGATCATGAATACTGCGTCTCAACCCATTGAGCTAACAGATGGCTGACAAGTACAGCCTTCCTGGTAGTTTTCAGTTGATCTTCTGGAAGCCAGTCTGCAAAGGAAAGAATCATAGGAAGGACATCAATGGGATTTGAACTCATGGCCTCTGGATCATGTATACTGCGTCTCAACCCATTGAGCTAACAGTTGGATGACAAATATAGCCTTCCTGGTAGTTTTCACTTGATCTTCTGGAAGCCAGTCTGCAAAGGAAAGACATCAATGGGATTTGAACTCATGGCCTCTGGAACATGAATACTGCGTCTCAACCCATTGAGCTATCAGATGGCTGACAAGTACAGCCTTCCTGGTAGTTTTCGGTTGATCTTCTGGAAGCCAGTCTGCAAAGGAAAGAATCATAGGAAAGACATCAATGGGATTTGAACTCATGGCCTCTGGATCATGAATACTGCGTCTCAACCCATTGAGCTAACAGATGGCTGACAAGTACAGCCTTCCTGGTAGTTTTCAGTTGATCTTCTGGAAGCCAGTCTGCAAAGGAAAGAATCATAGGAAGGACATCAATGGGATTTGAACTCATGGCCTCTGGATCATGTATACTGCGTCTCAACCCATTGAGCTAACAGTTGGATGACAAATATAGCCTTCCTGGTAGTTTTCACTTGATCTTCTGGAAGCCAGTCTGCAAAGGAAAGAATCATAGGAAAGACATCAATGGGATTTGAACTCATGGCCTCTGGATCATGAATACTGCGTCTCAACCCATTGAGCTAACAGATGGCTGACAAGTACAGCCTTCCTGGTGCTTTGACTTGAACATCAAACAAGAAAAATAACTTTAAAAAAAATGTGTTACAGCATAAATATAAATCTTTTTCATGGGGGAGCCTGACACTACATCTTTTCACATTGGGGTCCACTGCCCAAATACATGTCAATTTGGGGGGTTGACAACAAAACGTTTCAGAACCACAGATTCCAAGGAAACAGCTGTAGGTGAATGGATAGAGTCACTGACTAGTGAGCCGCAGGTAACAGGTTCAAGCCTCAGCTACAGCAGCAAGTCAGGATGTCAAATCAAATAGGTATTATTAGGAGTGAAATGATTGTGTTTCTTCACCCCAACTGCACATGACAGCAGTTTTATATCAGTTTACATGTACGTTATTTTCAGTGAAGACAAACCGCACAGACGTTCACTGTACTTTAGTACATTTTGTAAACTTATGACTCTGATTAGAGTATAGCCTGACTTAAACAAACAAATAACAACTTAGTATAGTCAGATTATTTTTTACACAATTTACATTTTGTAATCAAACTACCGAAACGAAAGTTGGTCACCACCGAAACGAAACTTAAATCCGAAAAAATCACTAAGTGTGACGAAAAATGCTGGTGACGAAAAATGCTGGTGACGAAAAAATGCTGGTGACGAAAAATGACGAAAAATGCTGGTGACGAAAAAATGCTGGTGACGAAAAATGACGAAAAATGCTGGTGACGAAAAATGACGAAAAATGCTGGTGACGGAAAAATGCTGGTGACGAAAAATGCTGGTGACGAAAAATGACGAAAAATGCTGGTGCCGAAAAATGCTGGTGACGAAAAAATGACGAAAAATGCTGGTGACGAAAAAATGCTGGTGACGAAAAATGACGAAAAATGCTGGTGACGAAAAATGACGAAAAATGCTGGTGACGAAAAAATGCTGGTGACGAAAAATGACGAAAAATGCTGGTGACGAAAAATGACGAAAAATGCTGGTGACGAAAAATGACGAAAAATGCTGGCGACGAAAAAAATGCTGGTGACGAAAAATGACGAAAAATGCTGGTGACGAAAAATGACGAAAAAGTGACTTTTTTTCCCGTCCCTAACATTCATCGAGCTCTGGACTTAGTAAATTTTCTTTTTACCGAAACGTTTTGCCGAAACAAAAGTTTTGGAAAATCGTCCCCCCAAAAACCTGTTAGGAGTACATTTCAGGCAATTTAGAGTTGATTGGTAGTACTTTTTAGTGACTTTTTTTTTCGTCCCTAACATTCATCGAGCTCTGGACTGGAAAAATGCTGGTGACGAAAAATGACGAAAAATGCTGGTGACGAAAAAATGCTGGTGACGAAAAATGACGAAAAATGCTGGTGACGAAAAAATGCTGGTGACGAAAAATGCTGGTGACGAAAAATGACGAAAAATGCTGGTGACGAAAAAATGCTGGTGACGAAAAATGACGAAAAATGCTGGTGACGAAAAAATGCTGGTGACGAAAAATGACGAAAAATGCTGGTGACGAAAAAATGCTGGTGAAAAAAAATGCCGTTTCGGTAGTGACACTACCGAAACGAAAAAAAAAAGTTCCCCCAAAAACCTGTTAGGAGTACGTTTCAGGCAATTTAAAGTTGATTGGTAGTGACTTTTTTGTGACTTTTTTTTTGGTCCCTAACATTCATCGAGCTCTGGACTGGAAAAATGCTGGTGACGAAAAATGACGAAAAATTCTGGTGACGAAAACTGACGAAAAATGCTGGTGACGAAAAAATGCTGGTGACGAAAAATGACGAAAAATGCTGGTGACGAAAAATGACAAAAAATGCTGGTGACGGAAAAATGCTGGTGACGAAAAATGCTGGTGACGAAAAATGACGAAAAATGCTGGTGCCGAAAAATGCTGGTGACGAAAAAATGACGAAAAATGCTGGTGACGAAAAAATGCTGGTGACGAAAAAATGCTGGTGACGAAAAATGACGAAAAATGCTGGTGACGAAAAATGACGAAAAATGCTGGTGACGAAAAAATGCTGGTGACGAAAAATGACGAAAAATGCTGGTGACGAAAAATGACGAAAAATGCTGGTGACGAAAAATGACGAAAAATGCTGGCGACGAAAAAATGCTGGTGACGAAAAATGACGAAAAATGCTGGTGACGAAAAATGACGAAAAATTGACTTTTTTTCCCGTCCCTAACATTCATCGAGCTCTGGACTTAGTAAATTTTCTTTTTACCGAAACGTTTTGCCGAAACGAAAGTTTTGGAAAATCGTCCCCCCAAAAACCTGTTAGGAGTACATTTCAGGCAATTTAGAGTTGATTGGTAGTACTTTTTAGTGACTTTTTTTTTCGTCCCTAACATTCATCGAGCTCTGGACTGGAAAAATGCTGGTGACGAAAAATGACGAAAAATGCTGGTGACGAAAAAATGCTGGTGACGAAAAATGACGAAAAATGCTGGTGACGAAAAAATGCTGGTGACGAAAAATGACGAAAAATGCTGGTGACGAAAAAATGCTGGTGACGAAAAATGACGAAAAATGCTGGTGACGAAAAAATGCTGGTGACGAAAAATGACGAAAAATGCTGGTGACGAAAAAATGCTGTGTTGGTCCCTAACATTCATCGAGCTCTGGACTTAGTACATTTTTTTCCGTTTCGGTAGTGACACTACTGAAACGAAAAAAAAACGTTCCCCCAAAAACCTGTTAGGAGTACGTTTCAGGCAATTTAAAGTTGATTGGTAGTGACTTTTTTTTTGGTCCCTAACATTCATCGAGCTCTGGACTGGAAAAATGCTGGTGACGAAAAATGACGAAAAATGCTGGTGACGAAAAATGACGAAAAATGCTGGTGACGAAAAAATGCTGGTGACGAAAAATGACGAAAAATGCTGGTGACGAAAAATGACGAAAAATGCTGGTGACGGAAAAATGCTGGTGACGAAAAATGCTGGTGACGAAAAATGACGAAAAATGCTGGTGACGAAAAAATGCTGGTGACGAAAAATGACGAAAAATGCTGGTGACGAAAAAATGCTGGTGACGAAAAATGCTGGTGACGAAAAATGACGAAAAATGCTGGTGACGAAAAAATGCTGGTGACGAAAAATGACGAAAAATGCTGGTGACGAAAAAATGCTGGTGACGAAAAATGACGAAAAATGCTGGTGACGAAAAAATGCTGGTGACGAAAAATGACGAAAAATGCTGGTGACGAAAAAATGCTGGTGACGAAAAATGACGAAAAATGCTGGTGACGAAAAAATGCTGGTGACGAAAAATGACGAAAAATGCTGGTGACGAAAAAATGCTGTGTTGGTCCCTAACATTCATCGAGCTCTGGACTTAGTACATTTTTTTCCGTTTCGGTAGTGACACTACTGAAACGGAAAAAAAACGTTCCCCCAAAAACCTGTTAGGAGTACGTTTCAGGCAATTTAAAGTTGATTGGTAGTGACTTTTTTTTTGGTCCCTAACATTCATCGAGCTCTGGACTGGAAAAATGCTGGTGACGAAAAATGACGAAAAATGCTGGTGACGAAAAATGACGAAAAATGCTGGTGACGAAAAAATGCTGGTGACGAAAAATGACGAAAAATGCTGGTGACGAAAAATGACGAAAAATGCTGGTGACGGAAAAATGCTGGTGACGAAAAATGCTGGTGACGAAAAATGACGAAAAATGCTGGTGCCGAAAAATGCTGGTGACGAAAAAATGCTGGTGACGAAAAATGACGAAAAATGCTGGTGACGAAAAATGACGAAAAATGCTGGTGACGAAAAAATGCTGGTGACGAAAAATGACGAAAAATGCTGGTGACGAAAAATGACGAAAAATGCTGGTGACGAAAAATGACGAAAAATGCTGGCGACGAAAAAATGCTGGTGACGAAAAATTACGAAAAATGCTGGTGACGAAAAATGACGAAAAAGTGACTTTTTTTCCCGTCCCTAACATTCATCGAGCTCTGGACTTAGTAAATTTTCTTTTTACCGAAACGTTTTGCCGAAACGAAAGTTTTGGAAAATCGTCCCCCCAAAAACCTGTTAGGAGTACATTTCAGGCAATTTAGAGTTGATTGGTAGTACTTTTAAGTGACTTTTTTTTCGTCCCTAACATTCATCGAGCTCTGGACTGGAAAAATGCTGGTGACGAAAAATGACGAAAAATGCTGGTGACGAAAAAATGCTGGTGACGAAAAATGACGAAAAATGCTGGTGACGAAAAAATGCTGGTGACGAAAAATGCTGGTGACGAAAAAATGCTGGTGAAAAAATGCTGGTGACGAAAAATGACGAAAAATGCTGGTGACGAAAAATGACGAAAAAATGCTGGGTTTTTTTTCGGTAGTGACACTACCGAAACAAAAAATTGTTCCCCCAAAAACCTGTTAGGAGTACGTTTCAGGCAATTTAAAGTTGATGGGTAGTGACTTTTTTGTGACTTTTTTTTTGGTCCCTAACATTCATCGAGCTCTGGACTTCCGTTTCGGTAGTGACACTACCGAAACGAGAAAAAAAAAGTTCCCCCAAAAACCTGTTAGGAGTACGTTTCAGGCAATTTAAAGTTGATTGGTAGTGACTTTTTTTTTTGTCCCTAGTATTCATCGAGCTCTGGACTTTTTTTCCGTTTCGGTAGTGACACTACCGAAACGAAGAAAAAAAAATGTTCCCCCAAAAACCTGTTAGGAGTACGTTTCAGGCAATTTAAAGTTGATTGGTAGTGACTTTTTTTTTGGTCCCTAGTATTCATCGAGCTCTGGACTTAGTACATTTTTTTCCGTTTCGGTAGTGACACTACCGAAACGAAAAAAAAAAATGTTCCCCCAAAAACCTGTTAGGAGTACGTTTCAGGCAATTTAAAGTTGATTGGTAGTGACTTTTTTGTGACTTTTTTTTTGGTCCCTAACATTCATCGAGCTCTGGACTGGAAAAATGCTGGTGACGAAAAATGACGAAAAATGCTGGTGACGAAAAATGACGAAAAATGCTGGTGACGAAAAAATGCTGGTGACGAAAAATGACGTAAAATGCTGGTGACGAAAAAATGCTGGTGACGAAAAATGACGAAAAATGCTGGTGACGAAAAATGACGAAAAATGCTGGTGACGAAAAATGACGAAAAATGCTGGTGACGAAAAATGCTGGTGACGAAAAATGCTGGTGACGAAAAAATGCTGGTGACGAAAAATGACGAAAAATGCTGGTGACGAAAAATGACGAAAAATGCTGGTGACGAAAGAATGCTGGTGACGAAAAATGACGAAAAATGCTGGTGACGAAAAATGACGAAAAATGCTGGTGCCGAAAAATGCTGGTGACGAAAAAATGCTGGTGACGAAAAAATGCTGGTGACGAAAAATGACGAAAAATGCTGGTGACGAAAAATGACGAAAAATGCTGGTGACGAAAAAATGCTGGTGACGAAAAATGACGAAAAATGCTGGTGACGAAAAATGACGAAAAATGCTGGCGACGAAAAAATGCTGGTGACGAAAAATGCTGGTGACGAAAAATGACGAAAAATGCTGGTGACGAAAAATGCTGGTGACGAAAAATGACGAAAAAGTGACTTTTTTTCCCGTCCCTAACATTCATCGAGCTCTGGACTTAGTAAATTTTCTTTTTACCGAAACGTTTTGCCGAAACGAAAGTTTTGGAAAATCGTCCCCCCATTTACCTGTTAGGAGTACATTTCAGGCAATTTAGAGTTGATTGGTAGTACTTTTTAGTGACTTTTTTTCCGTCCCTAACATTCATCGAGCTCTGGACTGGAAAAATGCTGGTGACGAAAAATGACGAAAAATGCTGGTGACGAAAAAATGCTGGTGACGAAAAATGCTGGTGACGAAAAAGTGCTGCTGACGAAAAATGACGAAAAATGCTGGTGACGAAAAAATGCTGGTGACGAAAAATGACGAAAAATGCTGGTGACGAAAAATGACGAAAAATGCTGGTGACGAAAAAATGCTGGGTTTTTTTTCGGTAGTGACACTACCGAAACGAAAAAAAAATTGTTCCCCCAAAAACCTGTTAGGAGTACGTTTCAGGCAATTTAAAGTTGATTGGTAGTGACTTTTTTGTGACTTTTTTTTTGGTCCCTAACATTCATCGAGCTCTGGACTTAGTACATTTTTTTTTCGTTTTGGTAGTGACACTACCGAAACGGGAAAAGAAATGTTCCCCCAAAAACCTGTTAGGAGTACGTTTCAGGCAATTTAAAGTTGATTGGTAGTGACTTTTTTTTTGGTCCCTAACATTCATCGAGCTCTGGACTTAATACATTTTTTTCCGTTTCGGTAGTGACACTACCGAAACGGAAAAAAAATTGTTCCCCCAAAAACCTGTTAGGAGTACGTTTCAGGCAATTTAAAGTTGATTGGTAGTGACTTTTTTTTTGGTCCCTAACATTCATCGAGCTCTGGACTGGAAAAATGCTGGTGACGAAAAATGACGAAAAATGCTGGTGACGAAAAAATGCTGGTGACGAAAAATGACGAAAAATGCTGGTGACGAAAAAATGCTGGTGACGAAAAATGACGAAAAATGCTGGTGACGAAAAAAAACTGGTGACGAAAAAATGCTGGTGAAAAAATGCTGGTGACGAAAAATGACGAAAAATGCTGGTGACGAAAAAATGCTGGGTTTTTTTTCCGTTTCGGTAGTGACACTACCGAAACGGAAAAAAAAATGTTCCCCCAAAAACCTGTTAGGAGTACGTTTCAGGCAATTTAAAGTTGATTGGTAGTGACTTTTTTGTGACTTTTTTTTTGGTCCCTAACATTCATCGAGCTCTGGACTTAGTACATTTTTTTTTCGTTTTGGTAGTGACACTACCGAAACGGGAAAAAAAATGTTCCCCCAAAAACCTGTTAGGAGTACGTTTCAGGCAATTTAAAGTTGATTGGTAGTGACTTTTTTGTGACTTTTTTTTTGGTCCCTAACATTCATCGAGCTCTGGACTTCCGTTTCGGTAGTGACACTACCGAAACGAGAAAAAAAAATGTTCCCCCAAAAACCTGTTAGGAGTACGTTTCAGGCAATTTAAAGTTGATTGGTAGTGACTTTTTTTTTGGTCCCTAACATTCATCGAGCTCTGGACTTAGTACATTTTTTTCCGTTTCGGTAGATACACTACCGAAACGAAAAAAAAATTGTTCCCCCAAAAACCTGTTAGGAGTACGTTTCAGGCAATTTAAAGTTGATTGGTAGTGACTTTTTTGTGACTTTTTTTTTTGGTCCCTAACATTCATCGAGCTCTGGACTTCCGTTTCGGTAGTGACACTACCGAAACGAGAAAAAAAAATGTTCCCCCAAAAACCTGTTAGGAGTACGTTTCAGGCAATTTAAAGTTGATTGGTAGTGACTTTTTTTTTGGTCCCTAACATTCATCGAGCTCTGGACTTAATACATTTTCTTCCGTTTCGGTAGTGACACTACCGAAACGAGAAAAAAAATGTTCCCCCAAAAACCTGTTAGGAGTACGTTTCAGGCGTGAAGAGGGAGGCGGGCTGATTCCACGCTCCTCGCCTTAAAAAGAGCAAAGATAGAGATCTACCAGGACCAAGATTCAAACCCCCAACCTTCCACCTGCGAGGCCTCTCCTTTTCTCCTGCGCCACCAGGCTTTTCACACTAATTAGAAACTGGAGTTATTTGAAGTTTAAGGGAGAGGTGGCAGGTCAAAAGTTGAAAGTCTACAGCAAACTCCCCCTGACAGAATGACTGAATCTACTAGATTCACTACGAATATGGAAAATCTGAAAGACCTGTTTCGTGTAATGATTATATAGATACTGTGTACCGATTCGCGTGACGTTTGGGCAAAATCTGTAGGAGTACTGTCAAAAAATGTGTTTAGCAAAAAGCGGCCTCCTGGTAGCGCTATAACAGGCCCATGTAAAATAATTGGGGCAAAGGTTCTGAATTGGCATCCAGGGAGTGTGTGTGCACAGTTTCGCTGCGATCAAGCCAACGGTGCCGGAGATTACCTGTTCACAGACGGACACACGGACGGACGTACACACACACACACACACACACACACACACACACACACACACACACACACACACACACACACACACACACGCGCGGACGGACGGGACAGGGTGCAAAACATACTCTCTCGCCATGCCTTACGGCCTGGCGAGACAAAATGATTTTAAAACCTTAAAAAAAAAAGAAAAAAATCATTGTGATACTGGTCAATACGAACTTAAAGTATTCTACATTGGTTCCATTATTCTAAGCCGGAACACAATCGATGAACCTAAATCATTAAAATAAGCGCTTTTGAGATTTGTCAAGTGGGCCTCTGATCCAGAAAAGGTTGAGAACCACTGGTATAAAGTATAAAGATTGGGAACTATAATCTGTGTGAATATCCAATTCATTTTAACCTTTCCATGTACTCTTATCCTGCGCTTGGCCTAAAAAAAGGTTGGATGTGCACACAGCTACTTTACTGGGCAGAGTGCTAGTGGTACCATAAATTGTTAATGGAGAGTTTGTTCCAGAGGAGGCTGATTTGACAAATCGGCAGTGAGGCAATGCAGATGCAGAGATATTGCATTTAGCGGTGATGGGGGGATTGGCCAGTTTTTCTTGAAACAAGAAATATTATTCTGCCCTCTAGGCGGAGTGGTACAGCAGCTCACGCACCCACTCTGTGATTAAGTGTCCCCTGCTGCAAGTCTGTGCTTTTCAGAGTTTTGCCAGCCTTTGTTATGGCTTTCTTTCCTTGGCTCTGAAGAAGCAGCAGGAATTAAAAAGACATTGTTTAGAACCAAATCACATCAATCTGTTATCAAGCTGCATTTTGCTTTGCTTTGTGTGTATTACAAGTACTATGAAAAGTTTTTTGTAAGAGTGGTTGGTGCCTTGCCCTTGTGTCTTCACAAAGCTTTCATCCTTGTTAAATGGCATTTTTTACATTTTGATGTCTATTTAAACACCTTTAAAAGCCAGTGTAATTACTGTATATTGACACATTTCATTTCCTTGTCCTCCAAGCCATTGGAAAATAGCCGATCTACAAGCTCACAATGCGTTGCGATGCGTAGGCTTTGACTTTTTACAGGGGCCAGTTTCGAATTGCAGCCACCTGTAAGTGCTCGTTTAAAGCGGTTTTGAAGGAGAGTAGGGATTTACACTCCTTTACGACTAGGGCGCTCCACGTTTTTGTGGCATAGCAGGAGAACAAATGTAACCCCCTTTTTGAGCCAAATTGGGGCTGAACGTGATTAGTGGAGCTCCCTCTGGTGTTGTGATTGTGGACGTCATTGACATTTTTGAAGTAGTTTGAAAGGTACATATGTGTCTTTGTGGTGTAGTGTATCTTGTAGACCAGGCCCATTGCAAGTTGCTGTACTCTGTCCCACCCTGAGCCATCCGACCCTAGCAAAATGAGCAGGGGTTAAATGAGTTCTAGATGTGAGGCCAAGCAGTAGCCTGACCAGTTTTACTCAAGTGAATTTTGAATAACAGACTTTTACTTGTAACAGACGATTTTTACAATGTTGTATTGATACTTTTACTTAACCCATTAAGGCCGAGAAAGCATCTGTCATTTTAGATTTTAACCACTTCAACCATTATTTTATACTTTGGCTATTCAAAAATAGCTGATAATACAAGCTCATAGATGAGCTTGTATATCTGCTATTTTTAGCGGTGCCAACCGCTCTATACGTGGCTTTGTCCGTATGTCCGTCCGTCCGTCCGTCCGTCCGTCGTATGAGCCTGGGATGAGCACGGCAAAGAAGAAACACATACAAACACACGCGCACACACAGACACACACACACACACACACACACACACACGCACGTGGACACTGCCTATGTCATCTCTCCTCTCATTGCCCACACGTACCACTGGTTATCAAAGAGGGGTCCAGGGACCCCCAACGTATGTTATGTCCGAGCACGGGATGAGCACGGGATTTTAAACAGCTATAACTCCAGTTCGCAGCATGCCACCAACTCCACATTTGGTATGTGGACTTAGACCACCAATAGGGACGGGCATGAATTGCTGACGTTCTCAAAGAGGGGTCCAGGGACCCCCAGCGTCTGTTATGTCCCTCCGCCCGTATGAGCACGGGATGAGCACGGGATTTTAAACAGCTACAACTCCACTTTGCAGCATGCCACCAACTCCAACTTTGCAATGTGGACTTAGACCACCAATAGGGACGAGCATGAATTGCTGAAGTTCTCAATGAGGGGTCCAGGGACCCCCTGCCCCCGTATGAGCACGGGATGAGCACGGGATTTTAAACAGCTATCACTCCAGTTTGCAGCATGCCACCAAGTCCACATTTGGTATGTGGACTTAGACCACCAATAGGCACGAGCATGCATTGATGTCGTTATGAAAGAGGGGTCCAGGGACCCCCAGTGCCCGTATGAGCACGGGATGAGCACGGGATTTTACAGAGCTATAACTCCACTTTGCAGCATGCCAGCAAGTCCACATTTGGTATGTGGACCTAGACCACCAATAGGGACCAGCATGAATTGCTCATGCCCCGCCCCCTCTGTCTTCCCATTGGCTGGCCTTCAAACAGCCATAACTCAAGTTCGCAGCATGCTATGGAGTACAAATTTTGTACATGGACTAAAGCCAGCAATAGGGACTAACTGTCATTACTTAAGCCCCGCCCCCTCTGTCTGCCCATTGGCTGGGCTTTAAACAGCCATCATTCCAGTTTGCAGCATGCTACCAAGAACAAATTTGGTATGTGGACTCAGACCACCAATAGGGACGAACTGAAATGAGTTAAGGCCCGCCCCAAAGGCACCGCTTCCTTCACACAGGGTGTGATTTTGAAAGATTTGTGCAAATCTTTGAATATATTTTTTATAGCGAACATTTGTAACTCAAACCTTTGCTTCTGGGGGTTTGAGTACTTTTTCCACCACTGGAGAATACCCCCCCCCCCCCCCCCCTTGGCGAGGAGCAGGATGTGAACACAGAGCAGTGCCCTAAGGAGCGTGAACATCAAGGCGGGCTGGGCAGCCAGCCCAGACTGAAGACCCCAGGCAGTGTGTTCTCCAGACCTGCGTGGACCAGTTACTGTAGCTCCCTTGCACCTCACCTCAGTTCACCCAATAACGCCCCAACACAACCTTTCCTGGATCAGTGCCCACTTGAAAATCTCAGAAGTGTTTTTGCGGAGGTATTTGGTCAAATATCATGATATTGTTTACAACAGGGGTCTTCAACAGGGGGTCCGGGACCCCCTCAAAGTTACTACAGGGGGTCCCCCAAATCTTTTTACCTTAACCACTTGAACCCCTGGCATCCCTTTTCTGGGGAGAACTTTAGCCAAAAGTAGCCGATCTACAAGCTCACAACGCCTCGCAGCGCGAGGCGTTGTGAGCTTGTAGTGAGCTTCGGTATAGGTGTAGAGGGAAAAAAGAGCAGACCAAGTAAAAAAAAAAAACATAATCTGAAACAAAATTGTATACAATATTAGAGGGGGACCCTGCTTCGTCTCTCTCTCAGCTAGGGGGTCCTTGGCCTGAAAACGTTGAAGACCCCTGGTTTACAATATAATGACTGATAATATTGTAATGTGATGATAATATTTGTTCAAATATTTTCAGAAATAGTGTCACGATACAACGCGTTGTGAGCTTGTAGAAAGATTTTTGAAATATTTCAAAGTATAAAATAGTATTATACCAGGGAAATCTGTTGATTGCTCATCTTTGTGTTCGGATTGTACTGTCCTTAGATCTATCGTATTTGATCGATTTTTTATTTTTTATGTCTACGAGAGTCTTAGAGAGTCTGGATCTAAGGCTTGGATGGTGCCATTACTTGCTTTTTCCTATTCTTAAGAACTTAAAGTACAGAGCACACCACAGCAGACACGGACACCCATCCTACTGTGCACATGCACATGCACATGCACATGCACATGCACATGCACATGCACATGCACAAAAGTCTTGCTTCTTCTGCTGCACAAGCATGCCGCGACAAACAGGATCTCACTTTCTGGGACACACAAATGTTTGTGATTTTGGCACGCTAAAGTAGGGATAGGACTCTGAAAATGTCATGTCATGATTATTCTGGTTAAAATGCCCCTTTTATAAAATTGCATTCCAGCATTCATATTCTTGGGGTAACATTATCCAAAAATAGCAAATCTACAAGCTGCAAGCTTGTAGTTCTGCTATTTTGGGCGAAGAGACTTGGTGTATAGACAGACAAAAAGCGGTCCAATTGCAGAGCCAACTCTGGTACAGTGAATGATGAAACAATTTCAATGAATTAAATCTCTATATGATATGATTATTGATTGTTGTGAGCGTTCTTTATTGTGGTAAATCATAATAACAATTATTGTCCCAATTATCGCATACTGCAGTGACGGTGCAAAAATAAAGTTAATATTTTTGCACCGTCACTACAGTATGCATGTCACTGCAATAATAACTGCATGTGACGAATATAACTTAAAAGAAAATGTTAACAGTGAAATGAACTGCTAGTGCCATAAGGACACTCTCTGTAATCTAATAAGTAAACCACTGTTAAACCATGACCTCTTTCAGCACTTTTCACCGCAACAATGTTCACATTTTCAGTTGAGTGAATTAAACTTCCAACCTCCCCATTTTACATTCAGACACACAGTTTATTGATTTACCTATCTGACGCACGCGCACACGCACACGCACACGCACACACACGCACACACACACACACACGCACGCACACGTGTGCACGCGCACACACATTTAATACACTATAGTATAAGCCCTTTTTCAATGAGCTGGCTCCCCAACCATAGACATCAATAATTCTGGACATGCATTTTAATTATTAATGCATTGAGTTATGGACTGTGTGTGTGTGTGTGTGTGTGTGTGTGTGTGTGTGTGTGTGTGTGTGTGTGTGTGTGTGTGTGTGTGTGTGTGTGTGTGTGTGTGTGTGTGTGTGGGTGTGTGTGGGTGTGTGTGGGTGTGTGTCCACGCACGTATGTGTAAGTGCGTGTGTGAGTGATAGCCTTGCTGTAAGGTGGATGGAGAACAATCAACTCTAGTGGTTAGGTCATGTTCAACCTATGTGTGTGCATGTGCGTGCGTGTGTGCGTGCGTGCCGTGCGTGATTTTGCTACGCCTTTAATAACTAAAATGAAACAAATTGTTTTCAAGCCTATCATGCTTGTTTTAAAATATTCATGATGGAATTATCTTTCTGCGCTCCATATTAAAAAGACTATCTCGCAAACCACTGGACTGATCAGCACCACATTTCTTGTGCACCCTGTCAGTACAGTGAAGTGTAGTGAAGGTACTATGTTAGACTCAACATAGAACCGTCACTACCCCTCCCCAAACCACCCCACCTTTTTCTTTTTAAAATAATTAACTTTACATTTATAATGGAAGTCAATGGGGCTCAGATTGGACTGAAACCATTCCCCAAGTTTGTAATCTCTTTTCAAATACTAGAACTAAGTGACCCATTCTGTGCCATGAAACATATTTCACAGGTTCTGGATTTGTTTCCATACGCTACGGCTGGGTTTCAGATTGGGCTCTGTTCAGGAGGTAGTACTAACCCTTAGTTCTGGGAACCCAGAAATGTGAACTTTTTCTAATATAGCAAAAATCCAAAAGCCAATCCACAAGGCTTTTTTTTAATGCGTTCTCTCTCATATGACTACCTCGTCCTTCAGGGGTTTTTGTGGTGATATTGGAAACAAAAACCATCACAGAACTTCCCAGGGTCTGGAACATTTCAGGCTGTGGAAGGTTCTGGGTTACCGTTCATAGTCTAAATAAGCCTTTACCACGATTCACGTCACAGCAAGCTGGCCACATGAAGTCTGACATTCACATCACAGCCACAACATTCCAGAGATCCATCCACATGATCTGCTTTTCTAAACCTTGTAATGCGAGTTGTACTTCAAGACATTCTGTAGGGCTCTAATTGGCGCTTCTTAATTTTGACTGCAAGTATGGGCTGATTAGGGGTACCAATGTGATCTATTCTGTTCAATGAGCAACAGCATTGACGTAGAATGTGCATGCTTCCATTAGGTCAAATTGGTAAGCCCAATTATATAAAATGGCAGATCTATGTATTCTCTAAACTCACAACGCATCACATCATGGCACGTTGTGAGCTTCTAGATACTTTATTTTTGACACTTGACATGGCACGAAGCAAAGTATAAATTAAGCATCCGCTTGCTCTGCTATCCAAATGAGCCATTACTGTGGGTCTTTATCGCCAAAACCTGGGAAGGCCACTATCTGTTGCCGAGGCATTTGTCAGACATGAAAGGATAGATGGCTTGTTACTGCAATGTATCTTTTGATGTGCAGTAAGCTGCTTTATGCTGATCTCATCCTTAAATTAGTTTTGCTACTAGAAAATGTTTTTGATTTTGATTTGGGTAAGAAAATCTGCACAAAAAGAACTAACTAATTAACTACCTACCTACCTACCTACCTACCTAACAACCAACCAACCAACCTAGTATTTATAAGTTCTACAAGTGCTTCCTTTTGGGACGCACAGCGTCGGGCACAGTGCCCGAACATGCACCACAATAGTGACGGCTGAACCAGCCTGCTTTGTCCAGAGCCACGATATTGACATTAACTTCATCCTGTGGGATTCATCCAACATTCAGCGTATGTACTGTATCATATCCAATGTTGCTGGCCGGCACAAAATCCATAACATTAAGATGGGTGCATGACTGATGAGTCATGATTCCATCGGCCCACCCACCAAATGACACGCCCCGTCCAAAAGGACAATCACTGCAGCGCAAACTGATACTTCTCGGCCTAAACCCACCTAATTCCAACACACTTTGCTAGTCTGGGATGGCTCAGGGTAGAAGACAGGGTTAATCAATAAACAATGGGATCTGCCACCAAAATGTGGAATTTTCCCATAGAAAGGTGGTCATTCACTGCTGAAGTTTTTTCCCTTTTCTCCTTTGTACATAAACCGCTCACAAAATGTAAGGAAACTTGAATTTGAGCCATTATATCTCCCCTTTACTAATACCAATCAGTAAAGTGTTACATATCATTTTTATCGTTGATTAGTCACCTTTACAACGAGGTACAGCTTGTAAGCATCGGGCATTCATGGAATGAGCAACACAAGCAAACGTGTGGGTAGCGCCGAGCAAAAATGTGCCAAAATGGCCTGTTAGACTTTTCTGCTGACATTCAATGTTGTGACATTCTTGACATTCAATGGGCTTCAGGTGTGTGCCAGTCACAGGTGTGTGTGACTGTCTCACAGGTGAGTGACTGGCACCTGAACATGGGTTCTGCAACTTTGTTGAGTTTGTGTATGCTCCAAGCAGACCCCTTGCTTCACTGAGGAACCATAGATTTACAGGCAAGATTTTCACAACGGTACCAAAGACAGATGTCAAAGTTGCAGGGCCCATGCTCAGGTGCCAGACACACACCTTTGACTGGCACACACCGTCCTGCAAATGCTACCAGGGCTGACATCAAATAATGCGTAATCTGCGTAATGGAACACCAGCTTCACTTGCCCTATTGCACGGGCCTTATCCTGAAGGGACAAACGTGGCATCTTTCCATGGGGCAGTGTTGCTGCTTGGAGCATACACAAACTCAACAAAGTTGCAGAACGCAAAGTTGCAGAACCCACCTCTCAGCAGGTGTGTGCTGGCAGGTCGTTCAAAACAAGAGCGATTACCAGCAAAAGCATATTGGGTGATTTTGGCACATTTTTGCTCGGCGCTACCCACACGTTTGCCTGTGTTGCTCATTCCATGCATGCCCGATGCTTACAAGCTGTACCTCGTTGTAAAGGTGACTAATCACCGATAAAAATGATATGTAACACTTTACTGATTGGTATTAGTAAAGGGGAGATATAATGGCCCAAATTCAAGTTTCCTTACATTTTGTGAGCGGTTTATATATACTGTAGTGTTTTGTATTTGTTGATGACATTTCTTTATGCTATGTTGACTAATTGAATACGTAGGACCACAATGGAAACAAGTCCCCAGGACTTTTTTGTGTTATCGTTTTAGCCTTAATGTCTAACTGTACCTCGTGCTGTTTACATTTCTGATTAATAAAGTTTTCAATCAATCAATCCAGCGCCATCCAGTTGTAAGAAAGTCTCTTATACAGTACCAGTGGTTCTCCCACTTTCTTGTCAAATTAACATGTATATGGCTTTGGACCCCCATCAGGAAATAATGTTGTGCCATGGAACCCCCAACCCCCCCAAAAAATCTTTCATTATCTTTTAAAAGAAAAAATAATTAAATAGCCAATGTACAAGGGTTAAAGCGCTTAAACAATGTTTTATGCTATATTAACTCATTTTGCTGGGGAACCTCTTCAAGGACCCCTGGGGACCCCACTTTGAGAACCGACTTATACAGTCAAAACTATTTTGAAAAAAGGCACACAACTACAAACTGAGACTGGAATCAAACCGTTGTTTATCATCATTTGGTGCATGGGGGAGGCTCATTAAAAACACATTCATGTCACCAGGAGGGTCACACATTTATATTTCAAGGCACTTTAAAATCCTCCAGTGAACCCTCATTATACATATCGGTCCCCAAATCAATGACAGTTTGTCCAAACATCACCAAAAACGTTATTTTTGCCAAATGGTGTCGTTATCTTTAAAAAAGATCGCAGCCTTCCACTTTTAAATGAATGAGCATTCGTCCAATCTTTTAAAAAGTTTAAAATATTCAACTAGACCTATTGTAGCCTTCTACGTTTAAGGTCTGTGTTAGCTTGAAACCCTGAGTCACCGTTTGGCAGTTATATGTTATGTGATTTGATTATAGCATATTATGATTCCTGTATGTAAAGCATTGTGTAAAGGACTGGCCCAATAAGCGGCTGGAAACAGCACTGAGTCAGGAGGTAGATCGCAACCAAAGGTGCTTTTATTCATCCAAAGTGCACATACAGGATAAGGGCATCAGCAGCAAAAGGTGGCATGGTGGTCAGCAGCTCCACCATGTCCTAATACTAAAACTAAAGCTGAGTGTGTTTGTTTCTGGCAGCCTTTTATACTCAGCTGAGCCAATCAAGTGTCAGTCAATCAATTGTGGGTTCAACCATGTTGCAGGTTACCTCAAACATGCAGAGATCTAAACCACACATTCCATTAAACATCTGCATCAATACCCCTGGTAAAATACATATAATTTAAGCACCCTATTGCAAAACAAACTTTATCACATTATTAGCAGCTTCCAATATACAACACAAAACTCTTTAGCCCGAACACCCTGGAACAGACAGACATAAGCAGTATTAAAATCACAATCCAAACATCCCATATATATTGCCAAATATTATATTGCACTAAAACATATTGCACATTCCTCTTATGGTATTGCACTGACTATATTGCACTTGCCCATCATGATCCAATATTCTTGTGTGCAAATATACTGTGCAAAAGAGTAAAGTGCAAAATACTGTGCAAATATAAATAAATCCTGTACAATATATGTGTAAAATAAGTGGTGTGCAAAATAGCGCCAATTATAAGTAACGGAGGACCTCTTCGTTACACATTGTTTCTCAACATCGGGTCCTGGGACCACCAGGGGTCATTTTTAAAAGCAAGTACTCCAGTACTTTGACTCAAGTACAAATTTGACAGAGCAATGTTCACTTAGCTGTAGCTAGGTAATATTTGACTAGGAGCATCTATACTTTGACTCATGTACTCGGGTTGAGTACTTTGTCCTCACTCACACACACATACATTCATTCATACACCAATGGCGGAGGAAACCATGGAAGGCACCAACCTGCTCATCAGGAGCATTTAGGGGTTCAGCGTCTTGCTCAAGGACGCTTCGAAACCAACTCTGGGGGAGCCCCGGGATCGAACTGGGAACCTTGCGGTTTCCATCCCGCCGCTCTACCGGCCACTCTACCCCTGAGCCACTGGCGGCAGTGGCAGTCCCTCAGGGCTCTTTACTAGTGTTTTTTCACTTTTCTGTTATTGTGGGGAAAGCTTTTTGCAGAAAATAGCCGATGGACAAGCTCACAACGCGTCACAGCTGGGGTTTAAGTGGTTAACAAACATAAGTACAAGCAGATTTTTGAATATTTTCTCAACAAATGAAAACATCAGACGTGCTATTTTGCTAGTATGAAACTTTGATGAGCGATATCCAAGGACACCAAATAGCTCAATAAATCAGCTGTGTTTTTCAGCCTCCCAGATGACTCTGTGCAGTGGAACAAATGGTGGCACATTGGCCTCCCGTCATGAATTATGAACAACTATGATGGCTTTGTGATTTAATGGCCTTTTACTTTTGACATCACAGGCACAAGGAGCACTGCAGGGAACGCTAAAGCTTAGGGTTAGAGAGCAGTATACCCAACCTTTTCTGGATCTTTTTAAGCGGTCAAAGACATCTATCGGTCATCGGTCAATGACATCTATTGTCATTTTTGCAAATAAATAATCGCAGAGCAGTCTCTCCCATCCAGGCTTTGTGATAAGTGTCCCGCAAAGCTTGGAACTAGCCAATCGGACACAGCGCCGCGTAATCAGCTTGTCTACGATATAAAGGTCAAGTTGTGTTTCTGTCTGGCTGTCTGCGGTGGGCGGGCAGGTTATGCCCAGATATGGACATGCCCCACGGCAGTGCAAATTACCCCGTATTTGATTGGCAACAGCTTTTGTTGTGCATGATGTCAGACCAGAGCTCCATCAGCGCACGCGTGTGCGCGCGAGAGAGAGAAAAGCTGATCTACATCTATGTAATATACTGTGTATGTTGTCGCTATTCGATTGTTAAGACGTGACGTTGCGCCCCGCTAGAATAACTTCCGGGTCCAAGTGTTTTAATGTTAATAATAATAATGTTAAATCATAATAATAAATAAATACTTTGTACTTCTATGATATTAGCATTAAGACCCTTATTAACCCTCAATGGTTCATTTCTGAAAAAGGAGGTTATTGTAAAAAGATTTACGGGTTCCAACATGTTGTTTACAATGAAGAGTGGACGGCGCTGGTGCCTTTTGGACCCGGACGTGACATCGGACTACAAAATTACGTCAGACTTAAGAACCGAATCAGGCAGAAACCTTGTATCTCCATATTTCAACGTGTTATGATTTTTTTCATAATTCAATACCTTACTTCATCATATAGTGCCACACAAACGTAGTGACAAACGTAGTGACACATCGTGACACAATGTGTCACGATGTAACGCGTTGTGAGCTTGTAGATCTGCTATTTCCGCTATTTCTGAAACACTGTGTGTGTGTGGGGGGAGGGGGATCATGACGCAATCCCATTTCCCGAAGGGTGACCTTATAGCCTTCCCTAAACGGAGTGTAAACATGATCTAGAGTGTTTGATCCTTACGGTGGGCAGTCGACATGTTATTTGTAACTTGGCAGGACTTTCTTCAGGTTGATGCGGTTTAAATCAGCAGCCACAATAAAAGCAGCCCTCTGGGTGTGTAGTCACATTAAGTGGGTTTGGAGTTCTGGTAATGCTCTTAAACTGTTCTCCTCTTGCAAGAACCTTTCATACTGACTGCTTTATAGACGGGTACGCGAAGAGCCGCTTCGTCAGCTTGCCGGGCATTGCAGGGTTTACGGGTTATTGCACTTACATGAAGCGCCGAAAGGCATGTTGAGGTTTCGGTACCCAGCATTGGCCGAGTTATTTGCCTTTCTTATTGTCTGACTGCCCATAAAAGCACAATCGGCCATGTTTGCGAGTATGGAGGCCGGGTGGGGAGGGCGCTACTTGTTGTAAAATTTTGGGGCAATTAACCAAAAACATATCAAAACCGATATTTAAAACAAATACAATGGCGGTATGCAAAAATAGCCAATCTATAGGCTCTCAACGGGTCTCATCATGACGCATTGTGAGCTTGTAGAATTGCTTATTTTCACACAAAAATATTTGGAATCGAGGCAAAAAGTGGAAATAATTGTGATTGTGATGTGTTTGAATTCATATTGCCCAGTCACACAAGTGTGGGGAACTCGGGAATTGGCAAAGCGGAAATGACAAGGACGGACCACAGATATTTTTCAAATCTGTTAAAAACAACTATAGATGCAAAACATTTTTAATTCATAACCGCAGAGCAATCGTCCCTCAGGGCTATGGGATAAGCAACCCGCCTGGCTATGGTCTGGAACAGACCAATCGCAGCAGGCTATGGGATTAGCATCCTGGGAGGCTATGGTCCGGGTTGTGAGTTTGTAGATCGGCTATTTTCACTATTCAAAAAAGTTTTTGAAATAATAAAAAAGGAAAGGTTTTGGACAAACAATGTTTCCACCTGACAGCAACGATATATATCATTCCCCAAAACGTATCTCATGCTCCAGTATCAAGTGACCAGAGCACCAAAATCTGACGTATAATTTACGTGTTCCAAAAATAAACAAATGAGCCCGGTGGTGGACTCATATGGAGATGAAGCATCAATTGACGGTGAAAAAACCCTAACGTTACCGCCGCCAAATTAATATTTTTTTTCGACAAACGATACAGAACCACCTCCCTGTCAATATCGCCAGGACAATTTGTTTATTTTTGGACCACAATTCTTATGAGATGATTCTAAGATGACCATAGATAAATTACTTCCGTGACCCAGGGCAGGGGACAGTGGTGTAAAGTGTAAAGTACATTTACTCAAGTACTGTACTTAAGTTAAAAATATATATATTTTTTTACTTTACTGGAGTATTTCCAATTTTCAGTACTTTTACTTCTACTCCACTACATCTCAGAGACAAATATTATACTTTTACTCCACTACAATTATTTGAAAACTTGAGTTACTAGTTACTTTGTAGATTTTACAAAAAACATACATTACCCACTTCAGCCCTATATACATTTCGGCCATTTGAAAATAGCCGATCTACAAGCTCACAATGCATTGTGAGCTTATAGATCTGCTATTTTCAAAAGATTTGTATACATTTCATACATTTGAAAACGTGTGAAATGGGACATTCTGCATAATGAGTACTGCTTTTGGTACTAGTACATTTTGATACCAAGACTTTTGTACTTTTACTCAAGTCAATTTTTAATTCCAGACTTTTACTTGGAACAGAGTATTTCTACATTGCAGTATTGATACTTTTACTTAGGTAAAGAATTTGAGTACTTTTTCCCCCACTGCCAGGGGATGAGCGAGTGACGTCAGGACTTCGGTACTCCATATCTTTCAGAACAAGCATAAGGTGAGAGAGAACCAACTATGCATCACGGGTCACTTTCCTAGTTTACTATAGGGAACCAAATGGCAGCGGCGTTTGTCCCCTGTTGTGAATTACGAGGAGCTATGATGGCTTTAAGATCCTAAGACAGTGTGTGGCTGGGGACGGACACGTTGCAGAGAGGAGAGGGGGTGGCCAACTGTGAAGGAAATGCCATCCTGAAATATCGAGGGGAGAAACAAGACTGTCTGAGTGTCTGACTTTAAGTGTCTCTTTCTAAGTCACTTTCACATAATCTCTCCAAGTCCCTGTGTCTGTGGAGGAGACATGAGATGGTTCTTTGAATTTAGATCAGTATGACTTACATTCTTTGGTTAGTTGCTTGGTGGTTTGGGCCAATTGTTTAAAAAAAAATCACACCCTGTGTGAAGGTAGCGGCGCCTTTGATACATTTTGTCATCGATATGTGTTTATAATGTGTTTATAGCCACGTGTCACGTGAAGCTTGACCAATCACTTTGTTGACGCACCTGACCAATCAGAACGTTGACGTACGCACACGGACAAAGTCAGGTATAGAGCAGGATCCGCTCTATACCTGACAAAGTCAGGTATAGAGCGGCTAGCACCGCTAAGAAAAATCACACCCAGTGTGAAGAGAGCGGTGCCTTTGAAAGTGTAACTGGTTGCATCCTTGTGTTGCAATCAGCAACAATATGTTGTCACGTGACACGTGACAACATATTGTCACGTGTCACGTGAAGCTTGACCAATCAGCCGTGCTCAAACATACGGACGGACATACGGACGGATGGACATACGGACGGACGGACATACGGACAAAGTCAAATGTAGGAGTGGTTGGCACCACTCAAAAAAAAAACGGCCATGTTTGCGAGTATAGGCCGGGTGGGGAGGGCGATACTTGTTGCTGCACCAAATATATAAAATATCCATGGCTGTGTCTTTGTCGAGTTGGCATAGTATGAAAATGTGTATAGAAAAAGTTACTGGATGTGTGCGTGTTTGCGTGTTTGTCTGTTTGTCTGTTAGGTTTCGTGTTTGTCAGTTGCATGTTAGGTTTCGCTTTTGGTTTGCGTGTTGCAGTTAGGTTTCGCTTTCGGTTTGCATGCTGCAGTTAGGTTTCGCTTTTGTTTTGCGCGTTGCGATATCATGTGTGCGAAACAAGCACCGGTGTTGCAAGGAACGTCTATACGCTCTTCTGTCTCTGTCTCCGATGTGCGGGCCTCTAGTAGCCTACATTCGGCAACATGATGTTAGCCTTGCCTACTTGCTGTCAATTATGAGCTCTTGTTTTATTGGATCTTGTTTATTTGATACACTTATTTTTTTGATATATTGCACTTTTTACCTTAGAGCTAGGTATGCTTTTAGTTGCTTGTTTTAGAAGAGAATGCACTTAAGACTTCTGGTGATAGTAGTTTTCTTGCCTATGTTGAATGCACTATAAGCTTAAAGTCGCTTCGGATAAAAGCGTCTGCTAAATGACTGTAATGTAATGCAATGATGTGATGTGTTCTGAGTTTGTAGATCTGCTATTTTCCCCTCTACACCAAATCTCTTTGCCAAAAATAGCCGCTCAAAACGCGACGTATTGTGAGCCTGTAGATCTGCTATATTCCGCCTATTTTCGCCGCTAGGGTTGATATGGTTTATGTATTTCTAGATTAGACTCATCAACTGACTGCTGGAGACGGTGTGTCGGGTCAACTCTTTCTCCAGCCTGACAGCAATGTTCTTTCTGTCTAGACACAAGGTGCTCAACACGATGTAACCATGCAGAAGAAATGGAGTTTAATGTTACTTACGTGCTTCACCTGTAACTAAATTGTCACAGAGGGGTGCAGGAGGTATTTGAGAAATTTTTCCTTTATGCAGTTTCTGATTTGCGTTTAGAAAACCCAGTTTATTAGCTTGTATGGTGGGTTGTGAAAAACAGGGCCGTTTGTCACAACCTTTATGTCGACTTTTGAGAGAGAAGTCAATCAATCTAAACAGCTCACCTTTTGAAAGAATGTTTGATGCAACAGGACAATCAAAACACTGATTACTAGCTTTTTAATTTTACCCCATTAAGACCTGAAGCCGATTCTACAAATGTCTTCTAAATCTTAATGTCTTCCTAAAGGAAAACTTTTTCATGTCAAGGACCCCCAAAATGATATGTATTTGGCCACCGACCCCCATCTCAAAATATTTTGTTCCAGGGACCCCCAAAAGCAAAGATTTGAGTTAAAATGTTCTCTGTAAAAGAATACATATATATATATATATATTCAAAAGTGTGCACACATTTTCACGATTTTTCAAAAATAGCAGATCTACAAGCTCGTAGCGCGGCACTCGGTGCCGCGCTACGAGCTTGTAGATCTGCTATTTTTGAATAGTCAAAGTGTAAAATAATGCTTTTTTAGCTCAAATAAAAAAACGTGACACAGATGCGTCCCAGGTCTTAATGGGATAAATGTTGTGTTTTTTAATTTTGTATTATTTGCTACAATGACTTGCGCATTTTGGACATATCACTTGGGGATACCAGGTTGAAAGTGCCCAGCCCCACCTCACACAAACACACAAAGGACTTTATAAGGTTACAGGGGAACCCAGATTGTGTGCATGAACATTTCCCACACAGCTATCTCACACATGCAACCGCCCGCCTCGCTCTGAGGTTAATAACACCACGTTGTTCTATAACCTTTTGAAGCAGAGTGGGGTTTTTTTTTGTGTGGAAGTGTGCTGAAACGGCGGACCCCTGAACCTTGTAATCACAGCACCATGTGTGGAGCGGGTATACACTCCATCATCCTACAGCCATGCAGCTCTCTAAAACACTGGTTCTCAACCTGAGGGGTCCTTGGGTGGGATCCCTAGCGAAGTTAACATAGCATCACAATCATTTTAACCACTTTAACCTTTTATACGTTGGCTATTCAAAAATCGTAGATATACAAGCTCATGAGCACGGCACTCGAGCCAAAACACTAAAGCCAAAACACTAAAGCCTTAGTGTTTTGCCAATTATTTGTGGGCCCACTTACAGTATCCTCCCGGCCCTCCGCGGGCTTCCGTTGGCTATTCAAAAATAGCAGATATACAAGCTCACACCAAGCGTGCACATCTGCTATTTTTGAATAAAAAAAATAAAATCTTTAAAGTGTCTAAAAAATGTTGAATGATTTTGCATTTTTTAACACAAATCTTCTCTTCTGGGGGTCCCTGGCACAAAACATTTTCAGATGGGGGGGGGTCCGCGGCCAAATACATATCAATTTGGGGGCATACTGATTATAGAAGGCATTTGTAGAATCGGCCTCAGGTCTTTAAGGGGTTAACCGAATGAAACGCCACGGTGGAAACAAAAAGGCCCTTTTTTGATCCACATACAATAGAGTGGCTCACAGCAGGGGGTCCGCCCCCCCCCCCCCTCCTGAACCCTGCAATCATAAAGCCAATACGGACCGGCATACCCCGAGATCATCTCTCTGCCGGCTCTGTTGATGAAAGACTAGCAGCGCTGACACATAAGCCATCATCATCTTCATCATCACACGGAATGAGAGAGAGGAAGAAGGGAGGCTCATGGGGGAAAGGAGTGATGGAAAGAGGGCGAGAGAGGGGGGGGGAAACAAACGACGAGACAAACGAAGGTGACAGAAAGAAAGAAATTGAGAGAGGAAAAACTAAGACATGGAGACAGAATAAATGACGGGAGTATAAATATATAGGGCTGAGCAAACGAATAGAAATGTGACATGACGGGGCGAGAGAGAGAGAGAGAGAGAGAGATACAGAAGAGAGAAATGCAGCTCAAAGCGCAGCGACTCATCATCACATACCACCAGCGGCATGACCTTCTCACCTCCCAATCTGTTCTCTGATTGGTTCAATCAATTCCGCGGAGACCAATCAGTTACACCATTGACCTTCATTTCCTGTTTCCAGGGGCCAAAGATATGGGGGAGCGTCAAAGAGATCGGGGGCTGTGACAGAGGATAGAAACAGGAGGGCCCTTTTTCTTCTTGACACTGCAAAGAGGCACACCATTTACCGCTCTGGTTGCGTGGGTGGTGAGGTGTGGGTGTGTGTGTGTGCACGCGCGTGCGTGCGTGCGTGCGTGCGTGCGTGTGTGTTACTATATTAGTGAGAGCCAAATGCCCCCAAACGTGTAGTAGGTCAGTGGTTTTCAACTAAGGTTGTGCGGTTTAACGGTTTAACGGTTTAATACGGTTTTATAAAATCTTGACGGTCCGTCAGCCAAACCGCATGTCACGTGACATGTGCGTTGCGCTTATGTTAAAAAGTGTTTACGTGTATGACCAGCGCTGTTTTGTCCCCCCTCATTGACTTAACTCTCCAAAAAAAGAAGGCTCTGGTATGTGCACGTGAAAAGGTGTCACGGAATTACGGAAGCACAGCAGCAGAAATCAGCTGGGAAGCGGCCACGCTTTGCAGCAGTAGTATCCTACTCGAGAAAATGGCAGCGAGTCAAATAACAGCTGAAGACCTGGTCTCTAAAAGTAAAACAACAGCCCCAATATGGGAACACTTTGGATTCATAGCCAACGAAAACGGAGACCCAGAAAACCTAAACAAGCCGATATGCAAGCTGTGCTTGAAAAAAGTTGCCGCTGCCGACGGTAATACGTCAAACCTAAAACATCACCTACAAAAGAACCACCCGCTAACCTACTCGAGGATGGCTCCAACTCAAGTGGGCACAAAGCGACCTGCAGCTGGAGGACAGCCAGGAATCTTATCTGCCTTCGCTAAATGCACAAAATATAGCAAGGACAGTGCGGGGTGGAAGTCACGCACCGCAGCTGTAACCAACTACTTAGCGAGGGGAATGGTGTCATTCAACACTGTGGAAAAAAAAGAGTTCAAAGACATGCTGAGCAAATTGGATCCACAGTATGAGCTGCCAGATAGAAGGTATTTTTCAAAGACGGCCATACCTGCCCTATACAATAAAGTGAGAGAGGACGTGCAGGTACTGGCGGCGGCATCTGACTTTTATTCACTGACAACCGACATGTGGTCAGCTCGTAACATGACACCATATATGTCGCTGACATTCCATACCATCACACCGGAATGGAAACTGGAATCTAAAACCCTCCAAACTAGCTTTTTCCCCGAGCAACACACCGCTGACAATCTTGCAACTGCCCTGGAAGATGCACTTGTAAACTGGGGCTTAGATGCAAGACAACTCGTGGCAATAACCACAGATAATGCCAGCAACATAAAATCTGCCATCGACAAACTTGGATGGCAATGGTTGAACTGTTTCGGCCATAACTTAAACCTCGCAGTCACCAACTCAGTTTCACAACATAAAAGGATAGTGGACCGCGCGATTGGAGTTTGTCATTGCATCACTACTGCGTTCTCTCACAGCTGGCGTAGACAGCAGGAGCTACACAAGAAACAAAAGGAGCTGGACCTACCAGATCATCGTCTCATAACGGTAAGATGTAGCACTAAATATGTTATTTATTTGGGATATTAATGATTACATATATTTTCTCATTTAATTTATTTAATGGCCAATAAATTATGCCTAGTGTAGGCCGACAAACGTGTGCTTATCTTTTATTATTTTCGTGACTTATAATGTTCTCGTGTTTTTTATTTTTTTTTACTTTTAGGAGTGTGTGACCCGCTGGGGTTCCCGACAAGCAATGATCGACCGTATCCTAGAACAGGGACCAGCAATTCGAGCAGTACTGGCAGCGGACAGAACATCCAAGGTGAAATTCACGTGGAGTGACGAGGATGTTTTGAAATCTATAAATGCTGCTCTCAAACCTGTTGCTGACTTCACAGACATACTGTCTGCAGAAAAATATGTCACAAGCTCCTGTATCCTACCCCTGTTAAACCACTGCCGAGATGATGTGCTGCATGTCACAGAAGATGATGTCACACTAACGAAGGACATCAAGTTGGGAATAGTTGACAGGCTATATGACAAATATGACTCTGACAAGGCTCAGAAACTGTTGCGCAAGTGCACCATTGTTGACCCTCGCTACAAGGATCAGTATGGGGGAGGGGCAGTTCAACTTGCTTTAGATGATACGAAAGCTGATATACAGGCGGAGATGGTCGCATTGGCAGGGAGGGAAGTCAGGGAACGTCCTCCACCACCTCCAGTGGCTATGGAGGAAGATGAGGAGACAGAGCGTCGCGTTGCTGCTGCACCACGACAAAGGATCTCGCTGGGTAGGCTGCTCCAACAAAGACCTGTTGCAGCCGACCAGCCTGCTGCGACCCCAGAGCAAAAGGCAAAAGAAGAGCTGGATAACTATTTGAGAGAAGCTGTCCTACCCGGGGATGAAGAAGATCCCCTTATGTGGTGGAAACGCAATGCAGTCCGTTTTCCACAATTGTCGATCGTTGCCAAGAAATATCTGTGTGTTTGTGCCACAAGCACGGCCTCTGAACGAGTCTTCAGCACAGCTGGTAACATAGTGTGCCCCACACGAAATCTCCTTAAACCAGAAAAAGTTGACATGCTATGCATGTTTTTGGCTAAAAACCTAGAGTAGATGAAGAGCAATTGATTTTTGTGTACACAACGTTTATTTTGAAAGAGAGTGAGACTTTCATTTCTGTTTAATTTATGTTTTATTATTTTAATTTGAAGAATGTTCAATGTTGTAGCCTGCAGCTACTTGCACTGCACAAAGTGACCTTGTTATAAAGCCTGTTGGGCTAAGTATGCGCTGCTACTTAACGTGCACAATCTGCACATGCACATAGGCAATAGCCTACAATGTTATATTGTTTACAAACCTCAGAGTTGTTACAAAGTTTGCACTGACTGAACTTGAAGTTGCCTTTGGTATTAAGCCTACAGTACAGTTAGGCTAAAAAAACTTGCACTTTGTAAAATATTCGTGTTTATTTTGTAAAAAGAAAAAACGTTTTTTTTTTGTATTGAATACTTTATTAACAGTTTACATATTGTACACAAAAAGCCCTAGGGGCTTTCTTGGTATTGTTGAAATGTTTATTGTTGTTGTTCTTGAAGGTAAAACATCATACCTACCTAATAGCCTATGGCAATCAAATGTTTTGTATCCGATGTTCTATCTAGGCCGAGGCATCAATACTTTTGTACTTCTACTCAAGTAAATTAGTTCAGTACTTTTACTTGTAACAGAGTATTTCTACATTGCAGTAATGATACTTTTACTTAAGTAAAAAATGTGAATACTTTTCCCAGCGCCTGGAGTCCGTTAATAAAGTGCAGTTACTTGTTTCTCCCTATAAGAATCTGTTTATTTCTTTAAACGCACTGAAAGAAAACTAACTGCTTTAATTTGATCCTTTAGCGATAGCAGCAAACAATGGTAATGTTGTCAAATGTTGGTTGGAAACGTAACGTTACTTTGTTTGAATGGGTCGACATTAACGCTCATTAAATGGACAATTGTGCGTTCATTTTAGAGTGTGGTAATTATGCAATCAGAGTGACTGCTAATCTGCTATTACAGTCTGTCGCCACCAGACGTCGCTTTTGCCCAATACCACTGTTATTGGGGAAAAGGAGCTCTCTGGTGGCTACAGACTGTAATATCAGTCTCTGTTTGCATTCATTTAACAGCCTGTCATATCAGACCAGGTTACGCGGCCGCTGGCCACTTAAAATTAATTAAACGGTAAAACCGAATACCGTGGTATTTGGGGGGGCATAAACCGTGGTTTAAAAAATTGGAAACCGCACAACCCTATTTTCAACCTTTTCAGGCTGTGCCCCCTCAAAATAATCATATTTGAAATGTGGACTTGGAGTGTAGGAGTTGGGGTATTCAATTTAGTTTCACTCGGTTCCACTGATAAATATTGTGAAAATAGCAGATCTACAAGCTCACAACGCCTCGCTATTGGCTATTTTCACAAATGTTGCAAATTACTTTTGATGCCGTAATGTTTTTTTTTCTTTTTCCTTTTTTTTATTAAAAAGGTCTTAAAAGTCCTTAAATTGTCACTTCGCTGTCATCTGGGGACTCCCCCAAAATCATCTGGGGACCCGACCCATAGGTTGAGCACCACTGTAGCAGGATATGAGAAATAGACATTTTGAGAGCCATTGTCCTCGTCCTTACAAGATGAGTGGATGTTTATGTTTTATGGTTAAAAACATTCTAGAGATTTCTAGATTTAGGCGTTTAGTGAGGTGTTGGGCTGATAACCAATATAGTTTCTACTATTGATGCAAACGTCATAAATGTACATATAGTACCATCTATACAGCCCTCCTTTTTGAACTTACAAACGACATAAAAACTATACATTTAGCAGAAGAAAATGTACAATTTAGGCATTTAGCAGATGCTCTTAATTTAATCCAGAGCGATTTACAGTAAGCAAGGACAACACCAGGTAATACATCAAATGCATAGAAATAGTAATCTAGGATCATAGGTAAACCAAGAACCTATCATCAGTCTAACAGTAAAATATATTAAAAACTTGGCATCTGTCTACATAACATGCTATCTAATGACATTTTAGCCGTTGCATTAGGCGGGAGATTGGGAGTTCTAATTGCAATGGGGAGTTTGTTCCACAGTTTAGGAGCCAGAAGGGAGAAGAGTCTGGGACGTTTGGAGCGAAGGTTCTGTACTCATTACCTAAGTACAGCAGCAAATAAGAAACGAGACGAAAAGAGACGCTGAAACAATCTAGACCCTTACAGGTCCATTTGGTTCCATTCCGAAAGAAAGCAAATCTACAAACTCAAATCTACAACCAGCATGTCGTGATGCGACACGTTGTGAGGTTGTAGATAATGCTAACCTAAATCTCCAAAGTAATTACTAAATAACTAGTAACTAAACTTTTCAAGTAATTGAAGTGGAGTAAAATGCACAATATTTGCCTCTGAGATGCAGTGGAGTAGGACAAGTGTAAAAAGTATCAAAACAAATTAAATACTCAAGTAAAATAAAGGTACCTCAAAATTGCAGTACAAGTACAATACTTGAGTAAATGTACTTTCCCACCTACTGCCCCCCTGTGTCCAAAGAGCTGAACTATTTCTTTACGAGGCAGACCACTGTACACGCAGCGATCCATTTAGCTGTGGAGTCAACACGCCCAGAGCTGCAACAGTTCTCTTGTTACCGTGGCAGTTAACTAGGTTGGTCAGGAGGGAGTTTTATTGATCGTCTCACTTAATTGGTCGTTTAACTGCCCACTCCCATAGGTCCAGTCACCAACATAGCTACTGTTACAGTACACACACGCACAGAGAGGTGTGGGGCCGAATTTGTGCGAGGATTAGTTTGCAAATGTGTGTGTGGGCACGCACACTCAGGGTTACACACAAAAACCACAGCACCCACAATGCACCAGCTTCGCTAACAGCCCTGATGAGGCCTCAATGTGAATATTCTATTTCATTTAACAAAGATATTGATTCACTGGAGCCCGGTGTAATCCCACTCTAAAGTGGAATTCGCACGTTGACCTGATTTAGATTCACTGCTGCTTATTGGGTCTCGAGTGAAGAAACCACAAGGGGGGAATCGGATCTGTACACGACTTACACATTACACTGCTGTTGCTCCATTTAGGCTTTGACCGTCGCCTATAAATCTGTGTACAAATCTCCCTTCATACCAACAAACAAAAAAGGGGCGAAGACTCCAATATGTGATCAATTTCAGACATTAATAATGTAACCACTTAAGCCCTATTCAAAACACTTTTAAGAAATTGCCTATCTATCTATATGCTCACAACACGTCGTGATGTGAGCAGACATGTTACAATTCTGTCTGGGCAAAATAAGGTCTTTGTTTTCCTTATTTCGTACACGATCGGTGCCACACCCTAATATTTCCTGGCTTTTGACACTATAGGAGTAATACTATACTGTAGAAATATGATATAGAATTAGGTGTATGATGTACCGATTTCCACTTTTGTACTAAACTAAAATATGCTCCAATTAATAATGTGGCGGAACGCAGAGTTTGTGCTGAATCATGGTCCAGGTTGCGCACGCCTCTGTGAATATTTATCTGTTATCCATTAACTACACCGACTTCAGAACTGTGTGTGTGTGTGTGTGCGCGCGTGCGTGCGTGCGTGCGTGTGTGCGTGCGTGCGTTCGTACTAGCGTAAGTGTGTGTGTGTGTGTACTAGTGTAAGTGTGTGTAACTGCACATCTAACTGCACGTGTGTGTGCGTGCGTGCATGTGCAGGAGCACACGTGCGTGTATACTAGTGTGTGTAACTGCGTGTGTAACTGCGTGTGTAACTGCGTGTGTGTGTGTGTGTGTGTGTGTGTGTGTGTGTGTGTGTGTGTGTGTGTGTGTGTGCGTGTGTGTATGGACGTGTGTGTATGTGCGTGCGTTCGGGCGTGTGTGCGTGCGTACGTGTGCCAGTACGCAAGAGAGTCTGTGTTTTATGACTCTATCAGATTTCAACAGAGACTAAATCAATTCAGTTAGAGTGTGGTGTGTGTGTGTGTGTGTGTGTGTGTGTGTGTGTGTGTGTGTGTGTGTGTGTGTGTGTGTGTGTGTGTGTGTGTGTGTGTGTGTGTGGTACATGCATGCATGCTCTTGAGATTACCTACATTATACTTGCCAAGTACAGTCCAAGTGTGTACGCATACACACACACACAGACACACTAGACACTCACGCACGACAAATGACAAAAAAGAAAGAGGGAACATAGTAAAGGAGAGGGAGGGCAGAAGCGAGACAGAGAGGGAAAGAGAGACACATTGGTGGGTAGGGACAGAGACAGACACAGTGGAGTGGATGGGGGTGGGGTGGGGGGATAGATATCCTGTGGTCCCTCAGTGAGTCCTCATATCACCTATATCAGGTTTTTAACAAAACAAAATATGAAACTGGAGCATGCGGTATGAAATCCCTACTATGATTTGTGATTATTGAATTATTTAGTAGGCTGAAAGCCTCCCTACTACGGTAAAGGCTATATTGCCCAGGGGCTTTGTGCTTCGCGTAAATATAATATCGCCCCAACCTCAATAACTGAACAACGGATAAAAAGGAAAATGAAGTCACGGTGGTCATTTGATGTCCCCTCTCTCCGACTAACTTTTACATTTACATTTTTTCTAGCTTGTTATTTTCCGATCTCGTGGGGCGGAAAAAGTTTCTGTGCCTGTCGTTCAGTTCTGGGCATAGTTGCGACTAACAACCAACAAGTCAATAACAATACTTTGTTTGTTACAATTTTTATTTCACTATATTTTATAAAAAATAGATTGTGAACAATGCCAGTTAATATAAAGTTATGACCTGTAAAAAAACACAGCATTTTGTGTCTCATAGATGTTTTGCATAGCCTTTTACTCTATATTTTTAATGAGTGACATGCTCCTTTTGCCCTGACAAAAGCCCTGACAAATTCATACTTCATCGTACAACAGGGTTACGCACGGATAATAGCAGATTTCCAAGCTCACAGTGCATCGTGGCTGTGGCACGTTGGGAGCTTGCAGATCTGATGTGTCTAGCACACGACACTGCCCTAGAGCATTAAAGCATAATTTAATCATTAAGAAATTGCACAGCCGTCTGAATTACCCATTAGAGATTATTTCCTCTCTTCATTCTTAATGAAAGTGGTTCCTGTTTTCAATGAGCACCTAAGTACCCTTTTGTTCTTACCCATAAAGGCACCAGGTTTTGCATTCATTTTCAAGCTATTACCCTTTCATTCATGCAATGGTAATAATGTATTGTGATTTGAAGGTCAACCTTATGAATTATTGAACATTATTGAAATTCACACCAACAAACAAATTAACCATGAGCCCAACATGAACCAAAAAGCTAAACTTCTCCAAGTACCAATGATATTTAATTTACAAAGAAGGACAAATAATAATCAGTTCTCTCTCTATTCGTTGAACAGTCACCCAAGAATTAATCTCTCAAGACAGATTCAGAGCTCCGCAGCTGAATCTGTCGGGTTCTCCCGTTACAACGTGTATAGTTAGAAATGTTAGGAATGTAAACAAAGACACGTGGACCAGAAGTGGAGGGCTGAGGGAGGACCTAACGGCCAACATCCTGTTATCCACATTCTATTGGGAGGTCCCTCCAGAGTCAAATTCAAAGGAAGAAATCAGCAGAGGGCGCTGTTTTTTTCCCCCTTTTAGGACTATGGGTTCCCAGATTGCCCAAGAACAAACAAGGCAGCATAGAGGTGTGCAAAGTTGTGCCACGTCGCTGTGTTTCAGCTAGAGTTTGTTAACCATCTGTAAAAAGAAACTGTTACTCCGAGCAGTCCTCAAAAGACTAGGTTTTAGGTGCGCGGTGGCGCAGTGGTAAAGTATCTACCCACCACCGCGGAGGTTGTGGGTTCGACTTCACCACGGTGCATCCGGCTTTGTCGGGTGTATAGACGAACACAATTGGCCCGTGTTCGGGAAAGGGAAGCCGGGCGCGGAGGGTGTGTCTGTGCATGTACTCCTATGAGCTGGGGCGGCACCTGTCAGCAGGGAGTGTTGGGCGGGAGGAGTAGGAGGAAGGCTTTACATCAGGGGTCTTCAACGTTTTCAGGCCAAGGACCCCCTAGCTGAGAGTGAGATGAAGCAGGGACCCCCTCTATATCGTATAAATTGTGTTTCAGATAAACTTTTGCTGTTCTTTTTTTCCCTCTACACCTATAACTCTTTTCCAAAAATATACGATGTGAGCTTGTAGATCTGCTATTTTTGGCTTAAGTTCTCCTCAAAAAAGGGATGCTAGGGTTCAAGTGGTTAAAAGTTAAAAGTTAGTGGTTAAAATTCATATCACACAAAGATTTTGCGGACCCCCTGTAGTAACTCTGAGGACCCCCTAGGGGTCCCGGACCCCCTGTTGAGGACCCCTGCTTTACATCCTCCCGGTGGGGGCTCCTCACTGGCAGATGAGTCAGTAGGATACAACAGCAGTGACAACACAGAAATGTGTGTGGGGAGGAATTCATTGGCATAACGACAAAATTGGGGAGAAAAGGCTAAAACTATTAAAAAATAAAGATCACACTTTTACTTAAAAAATATTTGAGTCATATTTAAATAAAGCAACAGTACTTCTGTCAGTTATATCCCCGAGATGCAAAAGGTGAAAGAAGACCATAGAAGCGATTAATATTACTGAGCTGGAAGAAATGTATGTTTGGAGAACTGTGTACAAAAACAGAATCTCTTCTCATCATGTAGGGCTGGAGATTATATCGATCTACTGTACTGTATATCATCTGGGATTTTGGATATTGTAATATCATGATATGGCATACAGTAAGTGTTTTCTTTGAATTACTTAAGCCCCATTTTATACTTTAAAAAATGTTCTAAAGTGGCAAAAATAGCCAATCTACAATCTCACAACTCATCACATTGTGGTGCGTGTGAGCTTGTGATATTATTTTTTTTATCACAATTTCTATCATCACAATTTGATATTATTGTCCCGATATCAGCTCAAGATACTGTATCTGGTAAAATAAATATTGTGATATTTCATTTGATTAAATGGAAATTTGACTTCAGCATTCTGGCCACAAAGGACAAGCTAAAACACACAGTATACATAAAATGGTACCCCGGTAGAAGCTGTTCACAAATCTGGTGGTCTTGCCTTTGATACTGGGGTGATGATACAGTGAGCTTTGACTACGCAACACTTCTCGTCGCTTGTTTGTTTGAACTTTAACTACGGATTTTGCTTATTTGTGTGATATTATTGCAAGTTTTCTGTATAATCTCCATAGTGAATGTAACTGCTGTCATCGTTTATAAGTTATAATTTGTTTTATTTCTCTAAGACTAAATCCACGTTCATGATAAGGCTGTATTTAAGTTAAAGGAAGGGTAAGTGATTTGCTTTGGTTAAAATAAGTGTTAAATATCTCTATATTCTGATAGTACTCATTGCTATATAGTGTTTGTTCAGTGAAAGGAGTCTCCTTGTCTCTCCACCTCTTTACAGAAAATGCTTTTTCGTTTCAGTTTCAGTTTCATTTCCAATTTTATCCAACCAGGACAGAGAACTCAATCAGGATACAGATTAAACAAGTGAAATTGGAAGTGATGACACTAAGAAATGAGCAGACAAAATTGGAACTGGAACACTATACAAATTAAGCTTAAAAATGGGTACTTTCTCCTGATTGGCTGAGATTTTGACACCTACCGAAAAATGTATTTTCTGTTTATTAAAGAGCTGGAGAGACAGGGAGACATCTGTTACTGAACAAACACTCTATAGCAATGATTACTATCAGAATATAGAATTTTAACCTTATAACAAAATACTTTTTGTTTTAACCAAAAAATATCACTTACCCTACCTTTAATGTGTACATTATTTCATGTCTTTTGAGTCAAGTTGCAGTAATGCTTTTATTTTGAAGTGTCAAAGTCCTATTCTGTGTCTCGTTTGGTCTGCTCTCACGTGAAATGGGGTTCACACAGGACTTTTGCATTAACTAATTAAGCAGCAGCAAACAGCAAGGTGCAGAAGCTCCATGTCATGCTGGGCACAAGATCAGTCTGTCTAAACCTAAGGTTAAAAGAAAGGTTACTGTCTAAAGTCATAAGAAAGGGTTATAAGGACCTGAAGACTGAAGAGTACAAGAGCACTCCTAAAAAAGAAAAGAAATGAAAAAAAGACCATTACTGCATCAAAAGTAATCAACACACTATATTATAAAACATTGGCCAAATCGTCAAATAATAAATAAGAAAAAAAATAAGAAGAATAAGAAAGAGGAAAAGATTGTGAAAATAGACGATCTACAAGAGCTTGTAGATCGGCTATTTTCACAATATTTATCTGTGTAACCGAGTCACACTTAACGTAATTCCAAGTGCTTGTCAGGGTAGTGGCCTGAAAAGAACCACTGGTGTAGGCCTTTTCTGGATCAGGGCCCACTTGAAAATCTCAAAAGCGTTCGCGGCACCAATTAATTTCCTACTACGTTGTATGTTGCTCATATTCACCCAGAGAGCTGCATGCTCCCTTAATGGACATTTTGGCATGGCATTTTGGCAGTTACCAGCGTGAAGAATTAAGCCGACATGGCAATATCCAAACCCAACGTGTTTTCAATTAGAGACATGGATGAGAGATGCTATAAATTGTGTGGCAAATAAACAAACAAACTAACCCAAACATGGCTGTTCTTGCGTTTGCAAAGAGAAGGTTGCCGAGTCACAAGGAGACCAGAACAATTTGAATCCTAACATGATTTGATAAAACATTTACCTGGTTGTGCATGAAAATCCCAGTAGATCATCTGTTTCTGAAATACTCAGACCAGCCCGTTTTGCACCAACAATCATGCTATGGCAAGGAATTTGGCCATAGCCTCTGGCGGTGGCCCCCCTATTGCGAAATGGATTTGAAGAAAAACTAAAATAGCAGATCTACAAGCTCATGAGCTTGCAGATCAGGCCCCCACTTTGAAAACCACTGGCCTAGTGAAATGGAGCGTACAGATAGCCTCGCTGATGCAGTGCGCCAAATTCACAGCTGAATACAAGACTAAACAGACCTGCAGAGATGATTGTCCTTGTTTGAGGGGAGTGTGATGACAGGGAATCTCAGCAAAACTAAAACACAGGCCTCTAGTTTGAAGGCAGTAGATATATGGACTAAAAAGTTGTTTTTGCGTCGGTTCTGTGGAACCGAGTCAAACTAAATGTAATGCCTGCAATTCGTGCTTGTCAGGGTGCGGGGTCCCCAGTTCAAATATGATTATTTTGGAGGGTCACGGCCTGAAAAGTTTGAGAACCACTGATATAGAGCAGGGGTACCCAAGCTTTTCCATGCCAATTAAGGACAGACAAATAGTCATGCAGCCCCCCCTATTGCAAAATAGCTTGAAAGGAAAAAGAAAAAAAGAAACAAACATTTCAGAAAATGTTTGAAAGGTAATGATGAGCAGGTGTTGTGGTTGGGAGTGAGCAGGTTTGTAAACGCAGCAAGCTGAGCAAGTTCAACAGGTGGCTCTGCTTCCTTCACCTCGCTGTGGGGGCTACAAATATTGGCTGGAAAAGAGGCGCTTTTCTCTACATCAAGTCACAACAAAGACTGGTACGAGGCTAAAACAATTCAGCAGAAAACGGTGTGCCTGGAATTACTTGCAGCTGTACTGTCAGAACATTGTCGGAACAAATGGCTCCCGAGAGGATTAAGCGTTCAAAAAGCACAGGTTGTTTTTTTTATCTGACTACAACGCTTTCGCCAGTAAATGGTGTGCGATACTGAACAAATGTTCTTTGACGAGGATTTGGATTTGATGAGGTCTGAAGTCTGAACTCAG
The DNA here is from genome assembly GCF_963454915.1 of Gymnoscopelus microlampas. Lineage (NCBI taxonomy): Eukaryota > Metazoa > Chordata > Actinopteri > Myctophiformes > Myctophidae > Gymnoscopelus > Gymnoscopelus microlampas. The sequence continues at coordinate 16,368,812 of NC_139943.1, forward strand.
GTTCAGCCGTAGACGTTATTATCCCCAAGATGAGTATGAACTTAATTTAAGCTACTAAATGCAATATTGGAAAAACTGAAAGAAGAGATTAAAGCAAATAAGTTCAAGAACTTTCACCTTTCAACTTTCTCAGAGACTGTGAAAATAGAATAAAAGCAACAAGCAAGTTTGCTCTGAGGAATCGGCAACAGACTCCAGTAATGAAGAACAACAAGAGGGGAATCAGAAGTGGAATAGAACGAAGGGACAAGTTCAGACACAGAGGAGAATAGTGGTTCAGATTCATCACCACTACCAACATGGACATCCCAGTAGTACACTTGTCTAGTAAGACACTTAATGAACCTCAGTGGTGCTTTCAAAAGCAGGAGGGGCGCTCCCTACTGCTTAATATAATATATATAACTAGAGTTTCGGGGGGCTACGCCCCCCTCAACCCCAGCCGCGCACGGGGCCCAGCGTGGCCGTGTGTATATTGGGGGACCCAAATCGCCGGAGTGAAACTGTGGAAAAGTTTTTTTGAAAAAGGAAAAAATTTGAAGAAATAATATTTGTTATGTTTCAGGGGGTCCACAGGGGGTCCGCGGACCCCCTGATGGTCCACTGACCCCCTGTGGAGTGTTGGGACGCGCGGGGACACCCCTGGAACATTGCGGACCATTTCGGTGTTTTTTTTTTTTTCATGAAGGTGGTTGCTTGTTTCTGGCGCAGGCTGTGCAAACCTGGCAACCCAGCGCATGCTGCCGCACGTTTAAGTGGCGTAGCGTCATGAGGGTCAGTGGGGCCGTGGCTCGGTCAGTGAAGACCCTGTAGTGCGGATGATATGTGGCATAGAGGGGCAGATTGTAAATCCACAGAGGAAACATCCGTGGGCTACCATTGGTTCAGCGATGTGTGCGGTCGCCCTGCGGCCCCTCCTCCTCCACCAATGTGCAGTATTGAGAGCCCTGACGTCACAACAATTGGAGCGATGGGCACTGCACTGTGGTTGGTTAGGGTACACCTAGGGCCCAGGTAGAACCCAGTTAAAGCCTGCATGGGCAAACCCAGTTAGGACCCGCCTTGGTCCCACATAAACATGGCGAGTTGGGGCCCACCTAAGGGCCAGGTAGAAGCTACTTATAGCCTGCATGGGCATCGCAGTTGGGACTGAAGTGGATGCCGCTGACATTGCTGACATGGGGTCCATATGGTTTAGCCCACCTTGAAACCATATGGGAACTACGCTGGCATGCTGGCTGTAATGCAAACGCTGCATCATACCTGCAGTGTGTAGTTTGATGTTGTGTGTGTAGCAGATATACCTGCAGTGTGTAGATCAATGTCCATAGGAAAGTCAATGGCCAGCAGTGTTTTTTTTCCCCAGCAGAGTTTCTAGTGTCTCTGTGTCTCTCTGGAAGAGGTTGCACATGAACTCTGCAGCCGCACTGAGGCGCTCCAACACAAACACTCTGACATTAAGCTGCTTCACACAACAAACATCAGCACCACGCTGCTGTTTGTCCAGAAGACACAATATGTCCTCTCCCACCGACGTCATGTGTTCATTTATCGACAGCCATACAGACTCCTTTTGACACATTTTACGTCGTTTATCCAGCTCTCACTGACTCTCCACATCGGGCTGTTATTTTGCTGCGATCAAGTCAACGATGTGAGAGATTAGCTATCACAGACGGACGGACAGGGGGTGAAACATAGTCTTGCGCCATGCCTTTCGGCCTGGCGGAGACAATAAAAAACCGAAAGTAAAGGAAATGGCCATTTCTGCAACAGAAGTAGTCAATAAACTATGCTATGAAAACATGGGCCACATTGGCAAAGAATGTAAGAAAGAGGAAATCATGTAGAAAATAGCCGATCTCCAAGCTTACAAAGCCTCTCAACGTGAGGCGTTTCGAGCTTGTAGATCGGCTATTTTCACAATATTTACTTGTGGAACGGAGTCAAACAGAATGGGGGGGTCCCAGATCAAGTACGTGTATTTGGGGGGGGGGGGGGGGGCGTGAAAGGGTTGATAAACACTGCTCTAATCGGAGCGAAATTATCTGAAATTACTACATGACCATAATGCAGCCTAACATGCGTTGCACGGGGCGGTCCTGCCATTACGTTAGTTAGTGTAGTTGCTGTGGAGCTACATAGTTCTCCAGAAGACACACACAAACATACACCATCTACAATGGACGAACTGAGCAGCAATATAGACATTCACCACACGAACGTGCATTGTTGACAAAGTGATTGCACAGCCGCTGCAGGCATGACAACCAGGTTAGCGTTAGCGACATGGCAGCTATCACAGCGCCCTGTCCGTCGTGCTGCAACAGCCTGTGATGGCTACAGCAGTAACAGCAAGCTGTCTGCGATGCCATTGTCTGGAGACTGCTGTTAGCGTGACACGACCAATGAGAGTGAGCGCTGTAGTTGTTGCTAAGATACGGTGGCGTCTCTGCCCCATAGCTTGTAGATCTCTCACACATGATTGGCGTAGGCTGCGTTGCCAGGTCTGACTTTGTGTGTAAGCAATGGTCGGCTTATTTTTGCGCGCCTTTGGGCTCGTTTGCATTGTGCGCACGGCAGCGCTTGTTTAGCGTACGTCAGCGCGACGTGGCAACGGACGTGGCAACGTGAAAGGTGATTGGCTGGTGAAAAGAAACACCCGACGTTACACCAGAAATGGTGCCTGGAGAAAATGGTGACCAAAAAAAAAGTTTGGAAAAAAAGGAAAAAACCCCCGCAGCGGCTGCCTGCTGTTGTGGTGATGAGGTCGTGCGCACGGTAAACGGTACGAAGCTGCCTCCCCTTCCGTTTTGTCCGACATTTGGTGAGTAGAATTAATTATGTTGCGCGGTGGAAAAGGTGTAGTGAACAGTGAGATGTCCCCTACGCGAGGCGTAAATTCAGCGCGGCCGCCGTGGCGAGTCAGTTGGCGACATGTGGTCTGGCGGTGCGTTGTTTATTCGATAACAGAGCTGTGGGGTGTCGCACCCAGGGTGCGGAAGTTGCTCGCCATTTATATAGTTAGAAGAGACTTTTTGGGGGCAATTTCCAATCACTGTATGAGTATCACCCTCATAGTCCTTTTTTAGAGTCCAGTATTCCTTTTGTCCAAGCCAATTTTGTCTAAAGAAGAAAAACATGCATTTTCTGCAAGTCACTATTGATAAATATGTCATTATACAGGGACCAGATATTTTCTGTCATTGTGTTGTCCCTTGTTTTATTATTTTTATACTTTTTTGGGGCCTCGTCTTGGCCAGCTGTAAATGAGGTCTTGAACCTCAATGTGACTCTACTGGTTAAATAAAGGTTACATACATAAAGGTACATAGTTGTCCAAGATTATGACTCATACAAAACCAGAAGACTGAGACGATCATCAGACCATTGTCTCCCATTGTGAAACTGGGCAGGATCCCCAGCGCTCAATTACAGCAAGAGATAGAGGATAGCTAGAGGGTTATCAAATGGTGGGGATGAACGACAGAGGATTAATTTGGAAGTTTTACTCTGCCGCTATACTACACACACACACACTCCTGATTATACATACAAACAAGCATCCAGTACCTGGACAGCCCCATAGTGTCTAGTCTAGTAATAATTATTCAAACGTCTCTCTCAATTTGTACTTGAAACCATAATTCAATTCAATTCAATTCAATTTTATTAAAGTGTCAAATCACAACAAGTTGTCTCAAGACACTTTACATGTAGAGAAGAGACCCAACATCCCACCCTGAGCAAGCAATTTTGCGACAGTGGCAACGAAAAACTCCCTCTTAATTCAACAGGAAGAAACGTCAGGCAGACCCTAGGCTCTAGGGCGGGGGCCTTCTGCCTCGACCGTGTTGGGGGAAAGAAGAGAGAGAGAAAGGGAGAGACAGAGGAGAGACAGAAAGAGATACAGTGCAAGCAGTAACAATAACAATAATAGCAAATATAATAGTGTAAGATACTAGCATATGATAGTATAATATAGTACAGCAATAGTGTGTATGCAGTATATAATGGAATAATATAAAAATGTTTAAGATAATATAATATGCGGTATAGTGTAGTGTAGTAGAAGTCCACGGTCGTGTCCAGGTCGTGCTCCATGGAGAGAGGCCCGGTCCGGTCCGCAGTCACAGTCTTGAGCCGCAGCTGGGGGTCCGTAGTAACAGTCCAAAGACTCCATGGAGAGGCCCAGGCCCGGTCCGCAGTCACAGTCTTGAGCCGCAGCTGGGGGTCCATAGTAATAGTCCATGGACCTGCGACGTGGGTGGTAGAAGAAACTCCGGGGAACGAGTCCCCGGTTGTAGAATTAGTGGCAGGCCTTACTAGAGCGTGAATCCGTACAGGGTTAATTACGATTGTACCAATGGGACACAAACCCACACAACCAAAGGGAGGACGGGAAGAGGGAGGACGAGGGGAGAGAGGATGACTATAGGGGGACTGAGTCTATACACTTCGGCTATAGGCTTTATCATAGAGAAAGGTTTTTAGTCTAGTTTTAAATATACAGAGTGTGTCTGCTTTACGGACTGAGACTGGGAGAAGGTTCCACAGCTGAGGTGCTTGAAACTTAAATGCTCTACCTCCTGTTCTAGTTTTTTGGGGGTTTACTGGAACCGTAAGCATTTTTTCATACTGTGGACGCAGTGGTGTTCTGGCTGGTTTACGGGGCTCGATGAGTTCTTTGAGATATACTGGTGCCTGTCCATTGAGAGCCTTGTATGTGAGGAGGAGAACTTTAAACTCTATTCTGTATTTAACCGGGAGCCAGTGCAAAGAGGCCAATGAAGGAGTGATATGATCTCTTCTTCTGGTTCCTGTCAGTATGCGCGCAGCGGCATTCTGGACAAGCTGCAGGCTATTTAGGGACTTACTTGGGCAGCCTGATAGTAAGGCGTTGCAATAGTCCAGCCTAGAAGTAACAAATGCGTGGACAAGTTTTTCTGCATCATTTTGGGACAGAATGTGCCTAACTTTTGCAATATTACGCAGGTGAAAAAAGGCATTTCTTGAAATTTGTTTTATGTGGGACTGAAAGGACATGTCTTGGTCAAACGTGACTCCCAGATTCTTTACAGTGGCCCTGGAGGTCAAGGTAATACCATCTAGGGTAAAATTCTCATCGATTAATTTATCTCTGAGGTGCTTAGGGCCGAGTACAATAACTTCAGTTTTGTCCGAGTTGAGGAGTAGGTAATTACGGGTCATCCAACTCTTGATGTCTATAAGACATGCTTGAAGTTTAGCCAGTTGATCTGTTTCATCTGGCTTCATTGATAGATATAATTGTGTATCATCTGCATAGCAATGGAAATTTATGGAGTGTTTCCTAATTATCTCACCTAAGGGAAGCATATATAGAGTGAATAGTATTGGTCCAAGTACAGAGCCTTGTGGGACTCCGTATTTAACCTTTTCGCGTAGTGAAGGTGTATCGTTAACGTTTACAAATTGAAATCTGTCAGACAGATAGGACTCAAACCAGTTCAATGCAGCACCCTTAATGCCAACCAGATGCTCAAGTCTCTGCAACAAAATATGGTGATCAATAGTATCAAATGCAGCACTGAGGTCCAACAGAACCAGTACAGAGAGAAGGTTATTATCGGATGCAATCAGGAGGTCATTTGTGACCTTCACCAATGCCGTCTCAGTGCTATGGTGTGCTCTGAATCCTGACTGAAAAGCTTCAAATAGCTTGTTGTTATGTAAAAAATCACATAACTGCTTGGCGACTGCTTTCTCAAGGATTTTAGAGAGAAATGGGAGGTTCGATATAGGTCTATAGTTAGCCAAAATGCCTGAGTCGAGAGTAGGCTTCTTGAGGAGGGGTTTGATGACAGCTACCTTAAAGGACTGTGGTACGTAGCCCGTCACCAGAGACATATTGATCATATCGAGTAGGGGTGCACCAACCGGGGTCAGGGCCTCTTTAAGCAATTTAGTTGGGACTGGATCCAAGAGACAGGTCGTTGGTTTGGAAGATGTGATCATTAAAGTGAATTCGGAGAGCTCGACCGGGGAGAAACTGTCCAAATATACACTGTGTCGTACAGTCACTTCTGAGGATATTACGTTGGAGGGCGGTCCGGTAGGGGCTGAGAGTAGTAGGTTATCAATACTATCTCTGATAGTATTGATTTTACCATTGAAAAAATTCATGAAATCATTGCTGTTAAGGGATATAGGAATACGCGGATCAGTAGAGTCATGACTTTTTGTCAATTTGGCTAGAGTGTCAAAAAGGAACCTATGGTTGTTTTTGTTTTCCTCTATTAGAGAGGAATAATAGGTGGCTCTGGCATTGCAGAGAGCCTTCCTATATATTTTAAGGCTGTTCTGCCAGGCTATACAGGATTCTTTCTGTTTGGTTGAACGCCATATCCTTTCAAGCTTACGTGACGTTCGCTTGAGATTTTTAGTTCCAGAGTTATACCATGGGGCTAGCCTCTGTTGCTTTATTACCCTCTTTCTTAAAGGAGCAACAGAGTCAAGCGTTGTCTGAAGGGAGCCTGTGACATTATCAACAAAGTGGTCGACCTGAGAGGGGCTATAGGTATAAAGATCTTCAATTGTATTGGAATATACTGAGTTGATGGCTGATGGTATTGCTTCCTTAAATTTGCCCACAGCACTATCAGATATATTTCTACCAAATACATTTTTGTCCAATGGTGAGTAATCAATTAATGTAAAATCAAAAGTTATTAAATAGTGGTCGGAGAGGTTCTCATTATATGGGAAGACTATGAGATGTTCAATTTCAATACCATAGACCAAAACAAGGTCGAGGGTATGGTTGAACTTGTGAGTAGGTTTATCTACACACTGAGAGAAACCAATTGACTCAATTAATGTAATAAACGCTTTACTGAGGCTATCGGTTGCAACATCCACGTGGATATTCATATCGGCAGCCAGAATGATTCTGTCAGAGTCTAGGACTAGGCGTGATAGAAACTCTGAGAATTCAGATAGAAATTCAGTGTAGGCCCCAGGAGGGCGGTACACTGTAACAAACAATAGAGGCTGTAATGATTTCCAGCTTGGGTGCGAAAGAGTGAGAACCAGACTTTCAAACGTTTTGTAAGTCAGCCTGGGTCTGGGGCTGATTATTAAGCTTGAGTTGAATATGGCTGCAACGCCACCTCCAATCTGGCCGGTGTCTCGGGGAATATGAGCATTTATGTGACTTGGTGGGGTGGCTGTATTTAGGGGGACGTATTCTTGCTCACCCAGCCATGTTTCAGTAAGACAAAGTAGATCAAGATGGTTGTCTGATACGATTTCATTTACCAATACACCTTTATAGCGTAGGGATCTAATGTTCAGGAGTCCACATTTAATTATTTTATTTTGTGGCACTACTGCATTAATTTTGATCTGTGCCAAGTTTTTATGCACAACTCCTCGAGCCCTTGGTTTCACATGCCTAGGGGGTCGAGTAGTTTCAATTGTTCTGATTTGTAGGGTAGGTGGCTGCTCTGGTGGAAGCACAGAGAAGCGTGTAAGACTGCAACTCTGCTTCCTGGTCCCAACTCTGGGTGGTCATAGTTTATTGTCGATAAACTTGTCTATATTTCTAGAGATGAGCGCTGCACCATCCCAGGTTGGATGTATGCAGTCTCTCCCCATCAGACCAGTTTTCCCCTCGAAAGTTTGCCAATGGTTTATAAAGCCCACGTTATTATCTGGACACCACCTTGATAACCAGCGGTTGAATGAAGACATACGGCTGTACATCTCATCGCCAATCATATTTGGCAGGGGACCAGAGAAAACTACGGAGTCCGACATTGTCTTTGCGTATGTGCACACAGACTCAATATTTATCTTTGTGATCTCTGATCTCTTAAGTCGTGTGTCATTGCCACCGCAGTGGATTACTATTGTATCATAACGTTTGTGTTTACTTGTAGCCAGCATTTTTAAATCTGATTCGATGTCGCCCGCTCTGGCCCCAGGGATGCATTTGACTATGGTCCCTGGTGTCACTAACTTCACGTTTCTCATTATAGAACTACCAATAACCAGAGTTGTTTTCTCAGTGACATATGGAGGGGGCGTGTCACCGAGTGGGGCTAACGTCTCACTGCTAAACTCAACGGGTGTAGCAGCGAGTGGGGAAAATCTGTTTGAAACGTGAAGTGGTTGGTGTCCCGTGTGCTTTTGTTTACTAGGCCTACTACGCCTACGACCAGGAGCAGTCACCCAGCCGTCTTGGGTCGTGGGGTGCGTGTGGGGACTATGATCAGTCACGATCGGTGACCGTGACTGGTAATGTCCCCCTGTTCCCTGTTGCACGGGAGCAGAGGCTAGGCTAATGTGAGCACCGCTAGCTATAGTTTCCTCTAGCCGCCAGAGCCTCCTCTCCAGCGCTGCAAGCACACAGCACTTGTTACATACATCCGCACATTCAATAAAGGCGTCGGAGCTGTAACTATGCATGTGACATTCAGCACAGGAGCGAGGATGAGAGCGAGAAGGGAACCGGGGGGAGGAGTGAGAAGCCATCGCCCAGCAGGCCAGGGTAGCCGCTAAGCTAAAGCTAGGCTAATTGTAAAGCCAACAACCAACGGCAAAGTTAGTCCCTTAGCTAGACAATCAGCCCAAGCAGCGATAAAGTCGCCACACAGTAGAGAGATAGGGTGGTAGTTAGCAGTGGCAGTGTGTGCTCAAATCACAACAATACAATAATATCAACGTTAACGTCTTGCGCAGCTAAACGATACACGTCTCGCTAGCTCAGACAATACAGGAAGTGACGCAATACGCTTACCGTCAGGGCTACGTCAGGGTTGCCAGGTCTACGTCAGGGTTACCACTCAGCTATGTATAATACATAAACCATACCTTTCTTTGTAACATGCATCAATGGGGACATGAATGCGTACATATGGAGAGGCAAAGGAGGAGAGAGGAGCTTGTTGATGTTGTCAACCGGTAGGTATCCTACCCCATTGGTTCTCAAAGTGGGGTCCGGGGACCCCCAGGGGTCCTTGAGGGGGTTCCAGGGGGTCCCCAGCTAAATGATGGACAAGAACCAAATGGACCCTTATGGGTCTGTAACTCTGAGAGTGTACAAATGGAACCAAATGGACCCTAACGGGTCCATTTGGTTCCATTTGTACACTCTCGGAGTTAGATTAACATTGATTTTACAAATGAATTGGGGTCCCAGAGATATGAATGCCATTAAATGGGGGTCCGTAGCCTAGTGCATGTCAAACTGGGGGTCCTTGAAATTAAAATGGCTGAGAATCACAGCTAGAGCCGTAAAAATCTTCTCTTATGGGGGTCCCTGGCTTATCTTTTCAAATGGGGGTCCGCGGGCTAATAAGTGTGAATTTGGGGGTCCTTGACATGAAAAAGTTTGGGAACCACTGTCCTACCCGACTCACAATTTCTCAATGCACGAGTAGGGAGACCACCTGCAACCACTGCATCTCTATTAACCCATTAAGACCTGAGGCGATTCTTTAAAAAAACATCTAAAAAATCTAAGTTTTTGGAAGAAAAAAAAAAAAAAAAAAGTTTAAGATTTTTCTAGTGCCGCGCTATGAGCTTGTATATCTGCTATTGTTGAATAGCCAAAGACATCTAAAGTGACACAGATGCGTTCCAGGTATCAGTGGGTTAATTATATTGTATTAACTCTAGCAAACAGATTGGCTGTAGCTTTAATTGTTAATATCTTTTCTCCCTGCAAAGATGCTCATAAAACCTTTACAACTATTACAACATTATTACACTAGTACAACTAAGGCGCACTTAAGGTAAATGGATATCGGGAAAGGCGAGAGCTGCTATTAGAGGTGGGAAACTTTCATTGACTAAGTGCATTTGCACATACAGTATACAACTAACATTATGCACGCATGCTTGCCTGCCACACACTTTGTCCAATAACGATGTAGGCATTTAGCAGCTGCTCTTAACCATAGCGACTTACAAAGTGCAAGGTCGGATTTGGTATGAACCAAGTTAATTTGTTCGGGGCAGGAGGTCAGCGAAAAGTATCCTCTCCCAGTAAAGACACATCAAGAGTAATTAATAAAAAATAGTTATATTGTACTTATTATACCTTTATAATAACTATTTTTTTCTCACACTTGCTATTCTGTGTGGCTGAAACAGTGACAGGAAACAACTACAATTTACATAGAAACCATAAGCTTGCCTTTACCGTTTTTATACAGTAGTTACAGTACCTTGAGCTATTGTGGCGATTGGAGGTATATCTGTTGTCAGTGATCTCTGCGTTGCTATTTATGTATTCCTTTCACGTATACAAAATATTTTCAAATGAACGTTTCAATTGAACATTTTTTATTTTTGTCCTTTACCTTAGATAAATGTTATGGATACACGCATCCCTGTAAAAAGAAATTGCATAAAAGCTATGCCTGATGTGCAAGTCAGACAAACTTGATAATGACATTGGTCTGTATCAATACACCTAGTATAGGATAACAGTACAAGGAACCAATCAGCAAGCAGCACAATAACGATAATAAGAATGTTGCTGTCACGCAGAAACATACTACAGTGTCACAAAAATAGCAGATCTACAAGCTCAAAACACGTCGCAATGCGACATTCTTGGGCTTGCTATTTTGGAATTTGAATCCTGAAAAGTAACAGTTTATGAGGTTTCCATCCGACAGCAACGATAAATTAGCACATATATCCAGCCTTTATTGGCACTGGGTGAGCATCTCAAGTTGTGTTAGACTCTAAACATCAACTAAATCATTCTCATGCCTTGAAAATAAAGTCAATGGTGTTTTAGATCAGAAAAAGTAAACACACTTTGAGGGGGAATGTTACTTCATAAGACATGTTCTACTTTAGAAATTTGAAAAATAATATCAAAAGCATTCACAGCCTTATCTGGGTGTAGCTTTATCTGGGCTCTCTGTGATCCCATCACTGTGACAAAGTTACTGCATTTGATGGGTGAGAGTATTGGACATTGCCAAAAAGCAATTATGAAACAGACTTTGACACAAACAGCCAGCCCCCATCCAAAGCCATCACAACCTAAATATATTTCCTTTGTGCTTTGCCATGACAGAAGAGTACAACACCTCTTCATTATGTGCCAATTGAACACCTTTTCCTAGTAACATCTTGCATGCAACAAATGGCTCCCCATCAACATATTATGACTGAAAAGAACAGCCAATCTACTGTCCTTAGCTCTTAGGTCAGCCTTGACCTGGAGTTAAACAATAGTATTCCATGCAAAGAAACACTGAGACCAAGCTTCAGATTCCTTATGGAAACGTTATATTGTGAAACTGTAAACAAACGGAGAATTAACACACTAACACAACATTTCTCATGACATTAAACCAAAAGGGTTACAAATGCCACAGACAATTGCTGCAGATTGAGCCCTCACTAGGCACAGGTGTGCTAATCATACCAGGTGTGTCAATTAACCAAACAAACTTTTACCATCACCAAATATATCCCCACGAACATTAATTAAACCCCAAAACCACATCATACCAACAGACACAACAAGAGTACTCTACTCACAGATTGTACCCGAATCAAGGCAAACATTCCAACAGGAAACGATCAAGCAGTGGCAGCATTACACACTCCTTCACTCTCTGTGTCTGAGTGATGAATGAGAATTTCCCATCACTTGTCTGCTTAAATACCCCTAACGCAAGGGCGCAGTGTTATACCCATAGCCAATACAATTAACTTGGTTTTAAAGTCAAACTATGTAACATTCATTTTAGTAGTATGTTTCATCGACACCCCTTGAAGCTCTGTTGTCAAGGAATGCTGCTGAGTCCTAGTGCTTAGCACCGAGTGGAAAATAGGGCCCCCTGTGTTACCGATAACATTGCCGTTTTATCATATGGGGGAGCTGTTTTGGCTGAAAGTGGCATCGAAATGTCCAATCATACAATGCCAAATTGAAGACACTCTTGGACAAACTGCAAAGGTGTATGCGCAAACTGGCATTTTCTTGTGTCGTGTGACGTCAGATCAGGAATCTGGTCAGCATATAAGGTGTGATGATGCCTGTGTGAACAGCCTTGCCTGGTGCCTTCTGACTAAGGCTACCAGCCAACATGTCCTGTTTGTGCTGCAGGCCTCGGTACAAGAGGCAGGTAGACAACATCTTTCCAGAGAACCCAGAGAATGGGCTGGTGAAGACCAACATGCAGAAGCTGACGTTCTACGCACAGTCTGCTCCACAGAAGCTCGATCGCATCGGAGCCTACCTATCCGAGTGGCTGTCATGGGATGTCGCCCGGCACAGACACGGGTATGTGTGCATAGCCATGGAGGCCATGGACCAGCTACTTATGGCCTGTCACTTTCACATCAACCTGTTTGTAGAAAGCTTCTTAAAGATGGTCCTTAAGCTGTTGGAGTCGGATAAACCCAACCTGCAGATCCTGGGAACCAACTCCTTTGTGAAGTTTGCCAACATAGAAGAGGACACACCCTCATACCACCGCTGCTATGATTTCTTCGTCTCGCGCTTCAGTGAGATGTGCCATTCCAGCTACGAGGACCCTGACATCCACACCAAGATTCGCACGGCAGGCATCAAGGGTCTGCAGGGCGTGTTGAGGAAGACGGTTAATGACGAGCTACAGGCAAACATCTGGGACCCCCAGCACATGGACAAGATCGTCCCCTCCCTGCTCTTCAACTTGCAGAGCGGAGGGGGCACAGAGAGACGCTCTCCCTCTCTGCAGGCGTCTGAGGAGGAAAGTCTTTTGGAGCTGACGGAACGCTGCTTTAGAGAGCTGCTGGGCCGCGCCACCTACGGCAATATCAAGAATGCGATCACGCCCGTGCTCATTCACTTGGACAACCACTCTCTATGGGAGGGTAAGAACTTTGCATTGCGCTGCTTTGAGATCGTCATGCACTCCATCCAGTCTCAACACTCTCATCTAGTGATTCAACAGTTGCTCGGTCACCTGGATGCCAACAGCAAGAACTCGGCCACGGTGAGATCTGGAATTGTGGCAGTCCTACTGGAGGCAGCTGCCATTGCCGTCAGTGGCTCCGTGGGCATAGTGTTGGAGGTATTTAACACGCTGCTGGGTCAGCTGCATCTAAGTGTGCACTATGATCTGACTTCCTGCGTTGACAGCAGCAACAGTGACACCAAGATGAACACAATACACAAGGAGAGGCAGCTGCAGGAGGCTGTGATCACGACCATTGGTTCATTTGCCAACACCCTGCCAAAGTACCAGCGTTCAGATGTTATGCTGTCTATCATGCGCAAAGTCCTTGACCCTGGAGTCCACCCTGTACTGGCCTCCACAGGCTCTGGGCCGGAAGGCACCAGGATGATCCAAATCATGCTGCTCAAGTCCTTGGTCCAGATAGGAGAGTGTAGAGAGACAGGAAAGAGGAGTCTGATTCGAACTCGGGCTCACAAGGAGCATATGGTAACGGCGGGCTTCCAGACCACCAACATGTTAACAGCTTTACCCAGCTCCATCCTGGGGCCTCTGCTCTCCTTTTCTCTGACTGAAGACCCAGAAGTCCGTCTGCTGGTGCTCACCATCCTCCTCAGTTTCATAGACCGACACGACAACAGGCCCAAGGTCTCCGCCATAAGCATCATCTCTGACATCTCAGTGCTCAAACTCAAAGACGACAAGTGCTCCAGGCAAGACAACCTCTTCATGAAGAAGCACGGTGAAGAGCTGTACAGACACATCATGCTGGTATGCAAGGATCCCAGCAGTGACCGGAAACACTATGAGACACTCTTCACCCTGCTGGCTCTGCTCAGCATGGAGCTGGCCAATGCGGAGGTGGTGGTGGACCTCATCCACCTGGCACTCACCCTGCAGGATTTGGCCCTATCCACTGAGGAGTCCCTGCCAGTGTACAACCGTTGTGCTGTGCATTCCCTCGTTGCTGCCTACCTCAACCTCATCTGCCAGCTCACCACTGTCCCTGCCTTCTGCCAGCACATACAGGAGGTGATCGACGTTAGACAGAAAGAGACGCCCTACCTCCTCCCAGAGGACATTTTCACAGAGAGGTCCAAGCTTCCATCCTCTCTGGAGAAGGTGGAGGGGGGGGTGCTGTTCCTGAAGTCAAAGATCGCTGAGGTGTTGAGCGGCAGCGGCTATAACACAGAGAGACTGGCCATGCCCTATGTCTCACACCACACGGAGGAGGATGGGCTGTCCAACAGAAAAAAGAGCATCGGAGAGACCATCTCGCTGCCAGAGGAGGTGGAGTTGAAGAACAACCCAGAAGAAGTGGAGAGACCACTAGCAGAGGAGATTACATTTGAAAGCCTGAAGAATTTCCTCGTGGACACAGTAGGTATGGTGGAGCAGGAGAGGGAGCACGGGAAACAGGTGGCGGAGAGGTTCCAAAACAAAGTGAATCAGATCTTCGAGACTACAAAGACACCCCCACCCAGCCCATCTGCCCAATCTGTACCGCTCTACGAGCTGAAGTTCCCTAGTGGTTTTGTGTACTAGTCCAAAGAGTTCAGAGTTAACAGTGAGGTGACTGAACTGCTTGAAAGTGAAATGTATCCATAGATATTGATCGTTAGCTTTTGCCACTTCCCAACTAATGGTTGAAGTTCATAAAAGGGACGGTGTAAAATACACAAGGGGGGGGAATAACCTCTTGAAGAAGGAGATAGAAGCAGGTTAGGGTTAGGGTTAGGGTTAGGGTTAGGGTAGGGTTACATTTTCCCGTATTTGGATTTCCTGTGATGGGAGGAGGTCAAAGCCGGGTTAATGTAATGGAGTAGGTTAGATCCCAGCAGGTGCCATCACTAGAGAAGACATGAGCTTTTCAAAACACGGCCCAAGCTCTCACGCGTAGCTTCTGAGAATGACCCCCCCCAGAGTGGAAGGAGCGTGGTACTGATGAATACAAAGAGACACCCTCAGCCTACTGATGAGGAGGAGAGACGGTACCCTGATGGTTTGTGCCAACACCATCTTTCCTTTGTGATGGAGTTGAAGGGCCTGGGCATGGATTGAGGATAGATATTGGCCAATATTTTACTTCAACGCAGAAAACACTAGTAGGTGAAGTTTGAGTGCAAGGAGGATGTCCGAAAACCAGAGGTGACGCACACAGTGTAAACAAAGTGGAAGAGAAGCTGGAGGACGTCTTCACGAAGTAGGACAAGACCAAAAGGAGGAGGTGAAAGTTGATAGATTTTTTTGAGAACTAAGAAGACTTGCTTTGGATGATCCGCAATTTGTATTTTATTTTGATATTATTTTTCTCTTTTTTTTCAACAACAAACTTTGAAATAAAGCATTTGGAACAATATTCCTTACTTAACACAACAAATGAATTAACATGGAAGAGATGTATCTATTTGCACCATTTGCATCATTCCATACATTTGGGCCAGTTGGGCCCAATAGACCCAACTAGATGGGTCTATTTGCGTCTTATCAGCCCATAGATTGGGCTCCAAATCAGCACAGATCATTCATACTTTTGGGCCAGTTGGACAGGTCACGTGACAGCACATGCCGTGCTGATTTGAAGCCCAATCTATGGGCTGATAACGTCAAGATCGGCTGCTATTTATTTGAAAATATATACACTGTGTGCAAAGTAATCAGGGCTCGGCTCTTACCCCGTTAAAACCGTCAAGCTCACAGCGTGTCACATTGTGCCGCGCTGTCAGCTTGCACATCTGCTATTTTTGACTGTAGTTTTGAGAACTACAGTACTGATTTAGAAGGCATTTGTAGAATCGGCCTCAGCGCTTAATGGGTTAATCCCAATGTGTTGGTTATTCAGGTATGCAAACTGAGGTAAAGCTATGGAGATGGTCATAATTATATGCATGTTCATTAAGTTGTCATATAACCACAAGATCCATCCCCTGAATTGACGACACAAAAACGTGTCCATCAAACAGTCAGATTCTTCATCAACTAATCTTGAAATTTCCAAAGAAACTTTTAACAGGGTTGCAGCAACATTGCAGCAGATCTATATTTGTTTAATGGTAGGGACTTTGATTGCTCTCTCTAGGTGCTGTGCTGTACCCTGTGGTTTGAGCAGCCAGTAATTATACTGTAACATGGTAAATCATGAGACTCCCAGAGGGAGCCTGGGTGTGAGAGTGGAGATTAACATTTCCCACAGCTTAATAAAAAGCGATGCGTGATGATGAAGCTTCAAGTATCGACTTCAAGTATCCGGTCCAAATGAACTGATTACACAACATCATTCCATTTGGGGATTCGGGATGAGCAAGACCTATTACTTCATCAGGCTATAGGGAGAGAGAGATCATATCTCTAGTCAGTGTTGTGCAAGTTTAGATTTTACAAGAGATGCTAATTCACTGTCCACCCCAACTACTGTATGAATTACTGTATACTAGGCCTACTATAGAATCACAGACAGAAATACTTTTAGTAGCCATGAAAAAAGCATATGTTTTTCCACTTACACGAATACACATATTTTGAGAAAATGTGCTCCTGTTTTTTTTTTACTGAAAAGTGCACAGCTGATTGGAGCAGAGAGCTGCAGTCAATTAACCTCATCCGACTTGTGGCCCTGGTACTGTTCCTCATCCTCATGTGTATGTTATCTTTTCATCCCAAATTGAATCTCCCCATTTCATATCGTCGTTGCTGTCGGGCAGAAACCTCTTATCTCCATATTTCAACTTTTCAATGTTTTTGGGGCGGTGTAGCCGCCCCCTATAAGTGAGTTTTGGACACCGACCAAAAAATGTGTGTACCCCCTAACCCTTCCATTGTTAATGCAAATCGATACTTTTTTCATATCAGCCAATCACATTACAGCTAGTGTCATCACCACTAACTGTAATGTGATTGGCTGACTTTGCAAATTCAGGACTGTGATTGGCTAGCGAAACACATGACACATGTGCAGCCCTATGAATAGCAGTATGGACTTTAAAAAAAGTCATTTATCCTTTTTTTTTAAAGTGAGTCATGTTGTGATGACCACACACCGCCCACTTCACACTGGGTGTGATTTTTTCTTGTAGATTAGCTATTTTCACAATTTTTAAAGGTTTTTATAATAATAATTTTAAAAAAGGAATGGTTTTGGACATGTGAGATTTCCACCTGACAGCAAAGTTATGTGACATGAAGAAAGTGGACTTAAGTTAAACATTAGATTTCTGGATCCTGAGCAAACCTAATTGTCTCCGCCAGGCCGAAAGGCATGGCGAGAGAGTATGTTTTGCCCCCCGTCCATCCGTGTGTGTGTCCGTCCGTCATTCTGTCTGTGTACAGCTAATCTCAGGCACCGTTGGCTTGATCGCAGCGAAACTGTGCACACACACTCCCTGGATGCCAATTCAGAACCTCTGCCCCAAATGTTTCACATGGCATGGGCCTTTTATAGCGCCACCAGGAGGCAGATTTGTGCAAAACACATTTTTTGACAGTACTCCTACGCCAACAAATCCCACAAAATGGTACACAGCATCTCTATAGTCATTAAAAAAAGGGTCTTTCAGATTTTTCATATTTTATCCTGATTGGCTAAAATTGGCTTCCAAAGCATGCAGGAGTACTCCGTTGCCTCAAATCATGAACACAGCATGCAATTTCCGTGAAATTTTGCACACACATTCCCATTAGGCCGAGGAAGAAATGCCACATTTTCAAAATAGCCTCATGGTGGCGCTATAACAGGCGGATTTGTGTTTGTACCTATAACTGCACCGATCTGTGTAAAACTTTGTATGCACACTCTCTAGAGCCCAAGGAAAAACCTTTTTCACATTTGCCTTTATAGCGCCACCAGGAGGCCGACTTATGTAAAACTTTTTTTTTTAATATTAAGCCTAAAGATGTTATCCAAATTTCACGCAAATCGGTACACATGATCTCTATAGTCATGTGATCAAGATGGTTCCGTACGATTTTTCATATTCCATCCTGATTGGCGCATTCCGAACATTACTGGTCCACAATAACCTACTTGACCTGGCGGAGACCTGTGCTCCGAGGAGCACTTTTTCTAGTTTTCTTTGTGTCAGTCATTGCATAGACTTCACTTTGGATCATTTTGACCTGCAACAACGTGCAGCCAGCCAATAGAAACACTTGTTAGAATGCATTTACCTCTTAGAAACTCCATCATGGAGGAATCCATAATATTGGTGTACCGTAAAGTACTTCAAAAAGCTGCGTGAGATTTGAAGTTAGCTGCCAGGCAGGAGATGCTTCATTTATGATTTATATCAGCATAGCATTGGAGGCGATTGATACCGTATGTAGCCAACGCGCTCGAGTAACTAGCATAACAATAATAATGTCACATCTATCTTGAGGGAAATAAAAATCCACTGGGCAAGTGCTAATGTGACCGTCACAGCACCATGTCCTCTGAGGTACTCGGGACACTAATGGCAAAAGACAGTCCGCTAACCGGCTACATCAGTGTAAACCGATGGCAGAGTTCTGTAGTATCTGATGGCAGAGCAGCCAGTAATTATATTAGAAGATGATGAACCATGAGCCTCCCTCAGGGAAGCCTGTGTGAGTCTAGAGATTAAACAACATATCCCACAGTTTAATGAGAAGAGAGACATTTCGAAACACATCAATGCCCGATGATTACCGCTGAATCTGAACCAGCTGGCGCCACTGCAAAAGATACCCTCCTATGAAAAATTGATATCTCTGTGGAGAGTTTCAACATTGACTTTTCTCAAACATAGTGTGCCTAAGAAAGTAAAGTGTGCGATAAGGAGGAGTTTACACAGACCAGGACAGAGCACAGTATCTTTTTTTAGCAGGGAACATTTGCAGTAATTTAATGGACTGCTTATCACAACTGGAGATCAGGCATCAAAGGCTCCAATCTACGATTAATTTAAGGAACCCGAAAACATAGACCTGCTGAGATAATGTTGAAAGGAAGGCAGATTTTTTTCTTTCGACCCGCATAAAGTAATCCTCGGACGTCATATTCGCCACGAAACAGAACAAATAAATGTTTCCCTTATACTCTCCCTTTTCTGAGGCATCGTTTATTAGCGGGGGCGTGGATTTTTTTGCTAAATTAGTTAATATAGCAAAATCTGTTTAATCACGTTAACCCTATATACATCGGCTATTTGAAAAATGCCGATCTACAAGCTTGTGACGCGTTGTGAGCTTGTAGATCTCATATTTTTTTTAAATCTTGGAAAAACTATTTTTTTAATATACCGTTGAAACATTTTAAAAACACAAATCTTGAATGGGGGTCCCTGGCTCCAAATATTTTCGGATGAGGGTCCGTGGCCCAAATACATTATACAGTTCTTGACATGAAAAAGTCTCAAAACCATGCACTGCCCTGTAGACATTGGGGAGAGAAATGGATGAAGGGCAGATGAGAACATAAAGGTGGCAAATGGATTTAAAGACCAAACGTAGAGAGCGAGAGGCCTAATCTTTACACTCATCTGATCTCCTGCTGTATTATAAAGGACAGTGCCCCAGTGCTGTTGAATGCCAAATGGCACTTTCCCACTGCATTCAATTTACTTCAGAGGTCTTCAACAGGGGGTCCGGCGGGACCCCTAGGGCGTCCTCAGAGTTACTACTACTTACAGTACATCCACATTGGCTTCATTTCCAAGACTGAACCCTTGGCGCCTCTGAAAAAAAAGCAGAGTAGGGTGGAGTTGAGGCGGTACCCAGGGTTGCCAGATCTGCTTATTATAATTTCCCCGCAAGATTGTATTTGAAAATAGCCGATCTACAAGCTCACAAGCTTGTAGATCGGCTATTTTCAAATAGCTGATGTATACTGTATGTTAAAGTGCTCATGTGGCCCATAGTCGCTTCTTTTGGGCTGGTTTTCCTAGACCTGGTTGCTTGTTTCTCTCACAGAATCTGGCAACACTGGCGGTACCATGCAGTGGCAAAGTGCCATAGCAGCAGCAAGTATAAAACACTTGCCCTGCGTGCGCATGAGGTCACACATGTGCGTGCATATTTGACAGGTCGACAGGCCATAATTGATTGATTATATTAGACAGTGCACACATAGGATTTACGAGAAGGTCATAACATCCGCCACCCCGCTACCATTCCTCCACATCACTTCCTTAGCCCATAGACGGTTTCCGTGGGCTGACTGACTGCCCCCCCACCCAACCCCTCCCCCTTTGTAGTGGGTGAAGTGAGTTCACACTTCCATCCCCATGTCCACTTTGAGTCTCACATATACTGTGGTGAACGTCTTTGTAACACTTTTGTAAAATGCTGTGTGGTGCCTAAGGGCCGAGCCGTGTCTAGCCCATTAAGACCTGGAACTGTGACATTTTTAGATTTGAGCTAAAAGGCATTATTTTACACTTTGGGCTATTCAAAAATAGCAGATCTACAAGCTCATAGCGCGGCACCGAGTGCCGCGCTACGAGCTTGTAGATCTGCTATTTTTGAAAAATCGTGAAAATGTGTGCAAATCTTTGAATATATATATTTTTAAAGCGAACATTTTTAACTCAAATCTTTGCTTCTGGGGGTCCCTGGAACAAAATATTTTGATGGGGGTCTGCGGCCAAATACATATCATTTTGGGGGTCCTTGACATGAAAAAGATTGAGCACCACTGATATAGAAACATACGTTTTTCAGAAAACTGTTGAGATTTAGGAGACATGTAGAATCGGCTTCAGGTCTCAATGGGCTAGCAGAGCCTTTGTCCATACAGTATGTCCCCCGTATGCCAATGGAGGGATATAGTGCCAGTGGAGGTGGAAGGCTTTGTCCGTGGGCGCTCTGTAACATTGTTATGTATTATTCTTTTTCTAGTGCTCTTCGGTCTCTCTTTCTTTAGCCCCACACTGTCAGGGGTATAGACTCCGATATGACAGGCAATCACTTCTGGACATGAGAACAGAGATCCCTTACTGACTTTTTTCCAACAAAAATACCGGATTACATCATGGGAGAATGCCAATGCTTTCTGTTGGCCCTGAGTGAGTGATGTAAAACGTGGCGGAAGAGACCAGGCCACAGGGGCGGGTGGGGTTTGTAGTGCGTGTATAAGACAGCGTTACCAGTGGCGTGCACAGACATTTTGAGGGGCAGGTGCTCAAGTAAATAATACTTTTTTTTGTTTACTTGGTCTGCTTTTTTCCCCCTCTACACCTATACCTCTTTGCCAAAAATAGCAGATCTACAAGCCCACAACGCCTCGCAGCGCGAGGCGTTGTGGGCTTGTAGATCTGCTATTTTTGGCTAAAGTTCTCCTCAGAAAAGGGATGCTAGGTTTCAAGTGGTTATGGTAAAAAGAAAAATCATATCACATAAAGATTTGGCGGACCCCCTGTAGTAACTCTGAGGACCCCCTAGGGGTCCCGGACCCCCTGTTGAAGACCCCTGCTCTAAACTGGGCACACTTCAAAAGGGCACTTCTGGTCAAGAGGGCAAAGGGCAGGTGCTCTAGCGACACCTAGAGTCTATCTGTGCACGTCCCTGAGCGTTACCATAGACCAGCTCTGCCTTCCATACTGCTGACCAATCAATGTAAGATCCCTGGACAACAAACTCAACAAGCTCTGGGCTCACGTGAGATTCAACCACAAAACGACGGATATGTGCATAATTGCGTGTCCATATTTTGGGCAAATGTATAAAAATGTTCAAAATGTTTAAAAATAGCAGATCTTACAAGCTCGCTACGCATTGCGATGCGATGACTGTAGATTGGTTATTTTCATTACTTGTTGTTCAAAGAGGTATATAGGGGCTTATGTGGTTAAGAACATGCCCCCCCCCCCCCTCTGTTTTCTTTATACAAATTGACACTTGAATTGTTGCCCTCCCCCACGGTGGGTGAAGGATTCGAGGGACCTAATCTTCTTCACAAGACCGATGGATCTTAAGCAAACGGGGCTCTATTGTGAGGCTATCACATGCCACAGACATACCTCAGCCTTCATTCAATAGTATGTCCCCATCTTCCAGCGCCAGGCAGGTGGGTGGCATGTGTGCCATGTAGGGCTTTGGGTTGTTCTCTGTGCTGAAGGCAGGCATGTCCATATTATGTCAGTACCCGTGCAACACGCTCACATTCAGGGGCAAACCTGTACATGACAACGTCGCCGTTGGGTGGAAACCTTATATGTCCAGAAACTTTACTCTTTGGGAACTGGAAAAAAAAAAAGAACCTGTGTTCCAACCTCTTATTAGTAACATATTAATAGAGTATAAAACCCACAGACAGACTTAACCACTTTCACTTTCCATAGCAAGATGCAATGCGTTGTGAACTTGTAGATCCAGTGATGTGTTCTACCGTGGTACGCTGCATACGTAGTATGCCCTGTAGATTTTTTTTGTCGCCACCGTCTACATCCAAAAACTGTTCAAAACAGCGTATCTGATACGGTCTGATACGCTACTGCCCAGGACTCCAGGAGTGGCTGGGGGGCAGCAAGAATGTGGGCTAACTCTGAGTTGATGGCTTATCATGTGTGTAGCTATTGTTCTTGAGGTGATAAGTAATGGCTGCGACAGAATTCACACATTAACTCAACGACACGAATACTAATGAAGTACTCTAATCAGGCAGTGATTAGAATACTTCATTAGTATTCGCGTATGCGCGTCATAGTACAGCATAAAAGGCAATGAAATGTTGGTTTTAGTTCAGTCTGCTCCTGACTCTTGGAAACGAAGATGGGAGCACGACCACCGCCAAAAAAGAAGCAGTTATTTTTTGGCGAAAAAAAATGTTTACATTTTTTTTGTGGGAGGCAGGGAATAATCATAGTATACCCTCCAAAAAAATCTAGAACACACCATTATGTAGATCGTCTATTTTTGCCATTTATGTTTGACAACTTAGGGCAGGGGTGGGCAACTTTGATGATGGAGAAGGCCACCATATGTCCACACTCACTCCAGAGGGCCACATTGCATAATACTGTTGGGAAGTTACTAATATAGACTGAAGTAATTAAAGCGGGTCATGTTTGCATGTTTGGAATTGTAACAGCTGAAATCAATAATATATCAGTATTCCAATTTTAACCTGCCACCTGCATTAAGTGAAGGTGGGGGGCCACATGTGGCCGCCGGGCCGCCAGTTTCCCATGTATGACTTAGGGTATCAATTTAATGAGGGGAAAAAACAGATATTCAAATATGGAGATACGAGGTTTCTGCCCAACAATGACGACATGTCAGTGGAGGTGGGGGATGATTACTCACCACATGGAACATGTTGGTTGTCTAGGTTTATGACATTCTTGCTCTGCCAGTGACAGGCTGTAGTCGCCTAAAAAATGTCAATGGCCGGGTTTCCCAAAGAGCTCGTGCGTAGAGCATCGTCGCAGGTCCGACGACGGGTCTAACGTGTGACGTCACATGCTTCGCAGTACCATAGCAGGCACGTAGATTTCAGGTCATGCGTGGCCGTACGCAGCTTGCGCAAGCGTCTCCTACACAGCTGGGACTCGGCCAAACCTACGCTCTACCCTCATTAGTAGCAGGTGGTTGTGCCCCTGCGTGCCATCTAAACTGGCTGCGATTGTGGTAAAAGTACATTCGTGAGACAGAATGCGCGCAGCATACTCCCCGCCCACAGTAGGAGGGGAGTACTGTCCTACGAAGCATTTTGTAACGAGCGCCCTGGGCCGCGTGTAACACCCATCGTTCAATGAAATCTATGAAAAGACCGACACACACACACACACACACACACACACACACACACACACACACACACACACACACACACACACACACACACACACACACACACACACACACACACACACGTGTGTATGTATATATATATATATATATATATATATATATATATATATATATATATATATATATATATATATATATATATATATATATATATATATATATATATATATATTACGGCCGGGCCGGGCCGGTGCGTAAACGGGCGAGCGGCTGCAGTGCTTCGTCCTCTATGCATGAACCCGAAGTTTACAAATCGTACTCTCACGGATGATCCGATCATCTAATAAAAATATTAAGCACATGCCAAGTTAACTAAAGGTATATAAATGATGCTGAGCTAAATATGTTTCCTTGATTTCGAAGTTTTATAGTTAAACGTTATGATGAAAGTGCAGTTCCTCTCACAAAGTGACAGCTGTTGCGCGAGCGCAACAGCGCATCTACAAGCTTGTGACACTTGTGAGCTTGTAGATCTGCTATTTTCAAAAGATGTTTTAACCATTCATAAACATGGCGAGCTGTTGCGCTCGCCGAGCGCAACAGCTGTCACTTTGTGAGAGGAACTGCACTTTCATCATAACGTTTAACTATAAAACTTCGAAATTAAGGAAACATATTTAGCTCAGCATCATTTATATACCTTTAGTTAACTTGGCATGTGCTTAATATTTTTATTAGATGATCGGATTATCCGTGAGAGTACGATTTGTAAACTTCGGGTTCATGCATAGAGGACGAAGCACTGCAGCCGCTCGCCCTACCCAAAATAACAGATCTGCAAGCTATCAACACGGCATGTCGCAGTTTGTTTGTTGTATATATGTCTGTTTTTTGGGGGAGGCGTCGCCCGTTACGCGTTAAGCTGTCAATCATGCAGGGGGACGCCCCCTCTATCCTCTGAATTTGTGGGAACGGCGAACAATGGCCGCAGTGTTTATTTAAGATCATTGAAATGTCACCTTAAAAAAATGCATTTTAATACATTACAGAATGTACCTATAAAAATGTAAGTGTCCAATTCATATAAAGGTAAGTTAGATAAAGGTGCGACTTTATCTTAGTATTTTTGCAAAATCCTGTATATATAGATATATGTATGCAAAGGGTGTTTAAACTATAGTAGGATAGCACTACGTAGTTGACGTAGGCTTTACGTAGGCTACGTCCAGGATCTCTTCACGCACATGCTGTCTCACGAATGTAGTTTTAGCACAGACGAAACGGAACCTACGAAGATGGTGTCTACTGAAGCCAATTTAGATGAGACGTTGGGCACACACAGCTGCTACTAACGAAGATAGTGCGCAGCGGGGTTGCTACTGCGCAGATGCGTGGAGGCACCTACGCAGCTTCTAGGCTACGCAGGAGCTCAAATTCGTTTGGGAAACGCGGCCATTGGCCGGGTTTCCCAAAGAGCTCGTGCGTAGAGCATCGTCGCAGGTCCGACGACGGGTCTAACGTGTGACGTCACATGCTTCGCAGTACCATAGCAGGCACGTAGATTTCAGGTCATGCGTGGCCGTACGCAGCTTGCGCAAGCGTCTCCTACACAGCTGGGACTCGGCCAAACCTACGCTCTACCCTCATTAGTAGCAGGTGGTTGTGCCCCTGCGTGCCATCTAAACTGGCTGCGTGTGTGGTAAAAGTACATTCGTGAGACAGAATGCGCGCAGCATACTCCCCGCCCACAGTAGGAGGGGAGTACTGTCCTACGAAGCATCTTGTAACGAGCGCCCTGGGCCGCCTGTAACACCCATCGTTCTATGAAATCTATGAAAAGACCGACACACACACACACACACACACACACACACACACACACACACACACACACACGTGTGTATGTATATATATATATATATATATATATATATATATATATATATTACGGCCGGGCCGGGCCGGTGCGTAAAAGGGCGAGCGGCTGCAGTGCTTCGTCCTCTATGCATGAACCCGAAGTTTACAAATCGTACTCTCACGGATGATCCGATCATCTAATAAAAATATTAAGCACATGCCAAGTTAACTAAAGGTATATAAATGATGCTGAGCTAAATATGTTTCCTTAATTTCGAAGTTTTATAGTTAAACGTTATGATGAAAGTGCAGTTCCTCTCACAAAGTGACAGCTGTTGCGCTCGGCGAGCGCAACAGCTCGCCATGTTTATGAATGGTTAAAACATCTTTTGAAAATAGCAGATCTACAAGCTTGTGACACGTTGTGAGCTTGTAGATCTGCTATTTTCAAAAGATGTTTTAACCATTCATAAACATGGCGAGCTGTTGCGCTCGCCGAGCGCAACAGCTGTGCAGGGGGACGCCCCCTCTATCCTCTGAATTTTTTTGAACGGCGAACAATGGCCGCAGTGTTTATTTAAGATCATTGAAATGTCACCTTAAAAAATGCATTTTAATACATTACAGAATGTACCTATAAAAATGTAAGTGTCCAATTCATATAAAGGTAAGTTAGATAAAGGTGCGACTTTATCTTAGTATTTTTGCAAAATCCTGTATATATAGATATATGTATGCAAAGGGTGTTTAAACTATAGTAGGATAGCACTACGTAGTTGACGTAGGCTTTACGTAGGCTACGTCCAGGATCTCTTCACGTGCATGCTGTCTCACGAATGTAGTTTTAGCACAGACAAAACGGAACCTACGAAGATGGTGTCTACTGAAGCCAATTTAGATGAGACGTTGGGCACACACAGCTGCTACTAACGAAGATAGTGCGCAGCGGGGTTGCTACTGCGCAGATGCGTGGAGGCACCTACGCAGCTTCTAGGCTACGCAGGAGCTCAAATTCGTTTGGGAAACGCGGCCAATGTTGATTTCACCCTCTAAAAACCCAACCGGCAGAACCTTGTTGCCTGAAGGAATGTACAACATGGTGACGATTTTGAAGAAAAAATAAATATATAACACGATGCAAATTAATATAGTCATCGCAGCTAGACGGTAGATCAACAAGAACAACATATCGTTGCTGTAGGGCAGAAACCAGCTAACTAAATATTTCAGCTTTTTCATTTTCTTTCATAAATCAGTGCTATGAACACCCTTTACGTTTGTCTGTTGGTTAAAAAAATATTGAACCAATGAAAAGTACTAAAAAGCGCTTCTGAGAAAACCGACTTAAGTCTATTGGATCCTCAAACTTTTTGCTAAACCAGCTAACTCCACCAAAGGGGGGTGAAGGTAGACTCCAGGCTCCACCCCCTTTTGACCTCCAACCTCATTGTGAGCTTGGAGGTTCATTCAGCCGTTCTTATCAATGATGAACAAAACCTCCTAACTCCACTTTTTGTTTTGTTTTTTTAATTCCCTGAACATTTTACATTGTGGAGTTAGCTAGTTACTGCCTGACAGCAGAGATATCCTAAATGCATCCGTGGAAAACCTCAGACGTGCAAAACTGTTACTTTTCCGAATTCAAATTCAAATATAGCAAAAAATAGCAGATACAAGCTCAAATTTTTTCTAAAAGCCATGATTTGACTTTCCTTAAAAAGAAGATGACTGCTTGCGCTCTCTGTCGTCAGGGGGTAACACGTTCCAGTTGCTGCTCTGCCAAATCTAAATGAGCATTTTACCATAATTGGTTTTCAACTTGGTGCAAGAGGTCTGCAATGCTGGCTCTGGTGCGGCGGGCGGAGGGAATGAACTTCGCCGCTCTTCTTAAAAAGATGCTAGGGTACTCACTAGCGTTTCCAATACTAAACCCGAACCAAACCCGCACCCTAACCCTAACCGCACGCGGATGCCACATAGTCGGAGAAAAGGTCTGTCGGATTAACGCATGCCTCCCCTCACTAGCATTGTTGCTATCCTCGCTCCCTCCCTCCCTCCCTCCCTCCCTCAGGTAGCACCCATTGTTTTGTTTTGTTTTGATTTGACTTTGGCATTTTAATCTTCGATTACCTTGTTTGATGAAGTATACTGTGTGGACCTCCCTTCTCATTCACAGCTGTCAATACTTTAAGAGAATGTCAGAAAGCTGAGCGCAAATGGCAAAAAAATTAATATCCAGACTCAAGAAATACTTAAAGTTTACAACTTGGAATTGAGAAACCCTAGAGACAATACTTTTTTTCTCTCATCATTAACAAAAACATGAATAATTATTTGCTTCAGCACTTCAGTCACAGATTGACTGCAAATAACATCTATCCACATTTTCCAAAGGCTTTGAAAACTGTAGTCATTAAGCCTCTATTCAAAAAAAGTCCAACCATGATTATATTCAATAATTAGTACAGACTAGACCTGTGCCCGTCAGGCACCGGCCTACTTGGGAACGATGCAAGTTGGGAACAATAAAAATCACACCCTGTGTGAAGGTAGCGGCGCCTTTGAATACATTATGTCATCGATATGTGTTTATAATGTGTTTATAGCCATGTGTCATGTGAAGCTTGACCAATCACTTTGTTGACGGGTCTGACCAATCAGAGCGTCGACGACAGATAAAGTTAAATTGAGGATCTAACTTTAAATAACTTACCTAGAAGGAGACTTTAGCCAAATAAAAATATATACAAAAAAAAACATGAGGAAATAAAAAATAAACCTTGACATCATAGTGATGTCATGAATAGTCCCCTTGCCTGACAAATCACAACCTTGACGGGCCTGACCAATCAGAACCTTGACGGGCCTGACCAATCAGAACCTTGACGGGCCTGACCAATCAGAACCTTAACGGACTCTTGGATTCTCGATCGTCTCTATCAAACCATTCTGTCATAACGGATGACTGGGTCCCGAACTCAGACTTTCTATACATTCACCCTTCATCTGTTCTTGTATCTTTCTCTTTCTATTCGTCATATTAACTTTAAATAACTTACCTAGACGGAGACTTTAGCCAAATGAATAATAAGATGAAGTCATTGTCATCGTTTATATAGACATCGAATTCTATATTCATGACATCATAGTGATATCATGAATAGTGACCAATCACAACTTTGGCGCACCTGACCAATCAGAACGTTGACGCACCTGACCAATCAGAACGTTGACGCACCTGACCAATCAGAACGTTGGCGCACCTGACCAATCAGAACGTTGACGCAAAAGCCAGGCATAGAGGGCTAATATCCGCTCTATACCTAAAGGTATAGAGCGGCTAGCGCCGCTAAAAATAGGGAATGCATGCCCCACCCTGTTATGCAATACGTTATACCCGTTGTCATAGCACCCGTTTTAACCATCTGTCTGTCTGTGTCCCTTTTGTGCCCATATATGGATATCTCTGTATCTGCCTGTCTGCCTGCCGGTATCCCGTTCATGGCCATTTATGGAGATCTCTATATCTGTCTGTCCTGTCCCTTTTATGGCCATATGGAGATCCCTGATGTTATCAGTATATGGCCATATATGGGCCTGCCCATATATGGCCATACGGGGGGGATCAGCAGTTGTGGAAAGTCCTTGTGCAGTGGTAAACGTCTGTGGAGAATGTCTGAAGAGTGTAAACTGACTGTGAGAAGTGGACTGACTAACTAATCAAATGGCAGGTGTGGGGAATTGGGCAGGTGTGGGGAATTTAGCAAATTAAGCTGGGGTTGCCATGGCAATCAATTGGCTCATTTGGGCCACAGCCAGAGCCCTTTCTGGTGATTCTGGACAACTGCGTATCCGACTGACTCGACACCGGGCACTGCACTCCCTTGGGTCGTCTGCGACGTGTGTGGCGAATTTGAAGTGGGACGGTCGAACGGTTCTTGAGATACGTGGACTACAGACATACATACAGAGATTCGGTGCATTTATTGTAAGAAGTAATAACTGAAAAGGTTGTCTTCCAACAACTTAGCCTTTTAACCTCAAACAATTACTTTGATCAATTACAATCTGCTCATCACACCACTGGAACTGACCTGATGAAGAATGGCTTTCAATGAGCAATATACATTGATTTGAAAATATTGGTGATCGTCTTGAAATCACTAGATGGTTTCGGGCCAAAATAAATCTCTGACTTAGGAAACCCAGAGATGTCTCAGGTTGTCCGGGAGCGGTCTACGAACTTTCCCCAGAGTTCAAACAAACTAGTTTTAGTTACTTATTATGCCAAACGTATCGTCCTTGTCGGAGTTGAAATATGAAAAAACGCAACTCCCATCAACACCGACTACTTCTAAATGCAGGATAAGAACTTTATGTTCTCCTCTGCCTTGCCCTTTTACTAAGAAAACAAAATGCAATTTTATTTTACAACTGTCTGTTTTACTATCTTCTCCAGGCTGGATTGGCTGGGAGGCGAAGATAATGTTTTCGCCCCTGTGCGTCCGTCCGTCCGTCTGTCCGCCCGTCTGTCTGCGTGACTGTGAACAGCTTATCTCCGGCACAGCTAGGCCATTCAGTGTGAAACTTTGCTTTGCTTCCACATGCAGAGCCAAAAACAATTTCAATTCCATCCATAGGGGGCACCACAAATTATACAAATATCACTGTTGCCGAAACATGCCTTCAAAAATGTGTGGAAGGGGGCTATTTCGTACAATAAATGCCATATATCATGAATGCAATATCCAGTTATACCCAAATTGGACTCACAAGTTGAGAGGCCTTTACACAGCGTACCTCCAAAAGCGCTTTCACTTCTGCCCATTGCACAAACGTGTTGCACCGTCTGTCGTACAAACAATGTCCCCCTGTAGCATGTCCTTACGGCTTCACCCCATGACTGAACCCAGCCCTGAGTAAGTAACCCGGCCTGGCGGAGGTCTGCACACTGAGGAGCGCATTTTTCTAGTTTGTGTTTTAATTTGTTATTTCAGTTCTATTTTCCTTCTGAATTTTCTGCTTTTAAATAACTTTGAGACACTTGCCTTGATCTTTCAAATTTAGGCCTAGTTTGTTGTATTATGTATGTTTCTTTTTTCTCAACCAATTAAGGAAAACATTTTCAAGCGTTTATATAAGCAAACCATTCAGTGTTCAATTATTATTATAAGGAATCATATTGAGCTTACAGAACGATGAAGGCTACAGAACACATCATGTATTTTTCTGTATGAAGTATCTCTCACTTTTCCCCTCTCTCATGGAGCAGAACTCCAGTGGGCTCTGCTTTTGATATCCCCCATATATCCCCTTCACTGTTATCGCCATTGGGGGTATATGATTTATCCCTGCTTTGGTCAAGCTGAATACATGCATACTTTTGGGAAATGTAGGCTGTATGATATGTTGGATATTTATGTTGATAATATTACAATTTAACTATTTAAAAAAGAAAACACAAATCTCTTTTCTGCAATTTTTCAAAGATGTTCAAAGGTTTTGTCAACATACTCGTATATGCAGTACATACACAGATACACACACACACACACGCACGCACAACGTTGCAATGCAACGACAAAATATAGGGCTTAAAGGAGTAGTTCACCCAAAAAAAATTACTTATTTTCTATCAATTACACACCCCATGAAGTCTTGAATTGATGGAGAGATAGTTTTTATCGCATTCCTAAGCCAATAATTTCTAGTCTATCTGGTAAGACTGAGCAGCCACCCGGTCATCAAATTATTGGCATAGGAATGTGACGAAGACCAAAGAATCTCCATGAATTCAAGGCGTCATGGAGTGTGTAATTGATAGAAAATATGTTTTTTTTTTGGGTGAACTACTCCTTTAAGTGGCTAAGAAAATATCCACCCTTCTTTTCTTTTTTTTCTTTTTACACAAATCGAATCCTGGCATCACCTACTGTATAGTAGCTCGGTGCAGTCTATCATAGTAGTGGTTTCAACTACTATGGGGAAAACCTGATATAACTGAATGTCCCCGAGACAAGTGATTGTTGTTGGTCTGAAAATGATACGGCCGAAGAGTCAATGAAACATGAGGAGCTGCTGGATGGCTGTTGTGCTGAAAGGGATCCTGCTTACAAGTCCATGGGCCATAACTGTCTGATGTTCTTACAAAGCACCACTTGGCTCCCTACTACTGGAAACAATTAGACCTCCTGGACCAGTGGTTCTCAAAGTGGGGTCCGCGGGGACCCCCAGGGGTCCTTGGGGGGGTTCCAGGGGGTCCCCAGCAAAAAATGTGTTAATATAGCGTCGCAATAATTTTAACCACTTTAACCTTTTATACTTTGGCTTTTCAAAAATAGCAGATATACAAGCTCATAGCGCGGCACCGAGTGCCGCACTATGAGCTTGTAGATCTGCTATTTTAGAAAAATTGTGAAAATTGTGTGCAAACCTTTGAATATTGTTAAAGCAAACATTTGTAACTCAAATCTTTGCTTCTGCAGGGTGCCTGGAACAAAATATTTGAGATGGGGGTCCGCGGCCAAATACATATAATTGTGGGGTCCTTGACATGAAAAGGTTTGAGAACTACTGTCCTGGACAGCAGAATTGGGAGGGCGGGGGTCCTCGTTTCAATAGTAATTGTTATACTTGTGAGGACATCAACATTTTAGGGGCTGCAATTTTACCAGTATTACCCCCCCCCCCCCAACTGTTTACTGTACATGCAGTATAGGTTTATTGCTACTAGTTTTGATGATGTCTTGTATATTATTGTGTGTGTTTAAATGTCTTGATGAATTGAATACACACAGTGGACCACAATGGAAACAAGCCCAGAAGGCTTTATGTGTTATCCTTTTAGCATCATTGTATAATCGTACCACTGTGCTATTTCCAAACTGTTAATAAAGTATTCAATCAATCAAATTATATATTTTCTGGCTTTTCGTCATTTTTAACCCTATAATAACTCGAGCCACCATGCAACCCCTAAACCTAATCTCTAAATGCCTACTAATAAGAATCGCAAACCTGAATCTTTTCCTAATTGTAAGTCCAAGTACCCAAATCATTTTTCAATAATAATAATAATTTAAAAAAAAAACAAGAATGCGGTCTTTGCAATGTCTGTTTCTGAAATTCTCCTTGTGGACACACACACACACACACACACACACACACACACACACACACACACACACACACACACACACACACACACACACACACACACACACACACACACACACACACACACACACACACACACACACACACACACATACACAGAGGGGGGGGAGAGAGAGAGACAGATAAGGAAGATATGAGGGAGAGAGGAAGACATAATCTCCCATTAAGTATTAATGGCATGAACCCTGAGGTCTGCTCCCTTATTGCTGCTGGTGGATTCAAGCCAATGATGGATTCTACAGACAGACTTTACTGTGCAACTCTACACTAAAGGGTTCAGGAGATAGCTCTGTGTGTCTGTGTGTGTGTGTGTGTGTGTGTGTGTGTGTGTGTGTGTGTGTGTGTGTGTGTGTGTGTGTGTGTGTGTGTGTGTGTGTGTGTGTGTGTGTGTGTGTGTGTGTGTGTGTGTGTGTGTGTGTGTATAATATGAGTGTGGGGTGAGTGACAGACTCTTACCAGGTAACTCTACACTACAGGGGTCAGTGATATCAGGCAGAATGGATATCCAATACACAATTAATGTGTGTGTGTGTGTGTGTGTGTGTGTGTGTGTGTGTGTGTGTGTGTGTGTGTGTGTGTGTGTGTGTGTGTGTGTGTGTGTGTGTGTGTGTGTGTGTGTGTGTGTGTGTGCGTGTGTGTTAGAGAGAGAGAGAATGTGAGATAGTTAGATGTGGTTGGATTTAAAGGACTGCTATCTTTATTATGCCTGCATTCTGACTCTCTAACTCTTTTTTTTCTTTCTCTCAAAATTCAAAATAATTCCAATAAATACAGTACTGTTGCAATTATGAAGGCAAGGCAAGGCCAGGCCAGGAAAACGTTATTTATACAGCACCTTTCATACACCAAGGTAATTCAAAGTGCTTTACAGAATAAAAATACTATCAGAGTGCAACAATGCACTTTAAAAAGAAATGGAGAATATATTAAATACAATTAAAATAAGATAAAGGAGCATATACATTATTAAAAAAGGGAGGGAAATGGAGATATAAAGTCAGAATTGCAAGAAAGTACTCACAATTCAGGCCTTTTATTTTTTATTCACTGTCAACAAGCACGTCCACAGTTATAAGTCTTGTTTCCTGCGTAATAAATCATGAACAAACTGCGTCTAGCCCATTAAAACCGGGAAAGCATCCGTGTCATTTTTGTTTTTTGCGTTGGCTATTCAAAAATAGCAGATGTACAAGCTCACAAGCGCGTCACTTTGTATTTTTGAACATTTATGAAAGATCTTGATCGTGTGAGAACTACCGATTTAGATGGCATTTGTAAAATCGGCCTCAGGTCTTACCCATTCAACCGGGGAAAACGCATCTGTGTCATTTTAGATGTCTTTGGCTATTCAAAAATAGCAGATGTAAAATCTCGAGTATGTAGATCTGCTATTTTCTGAAAAATCTTGAAGATTTGTGCAAATCTTTGAATATATATTTTTTAAGCAAACTGTAAAATATTTTGTTCCAGGGACCTCCAGAAGCAAAGATTTGAGTTACAAATGTTGTTAACATATGTATTCAAAGATTTGCACAAAATGTTCAAAGATATACAAGCTCATAGCGCGGCACTCGGTGCCAGCTTGTAGATCTGCTATTTTTGAATTGCCAAAATATAAAATAATGGTTATAAGCTCAAATCTAAAAATGACACAGATGTGTTCCCGGATTAAATGGGTTATTCCCCACGTTTTTCACGTCTTGTTGATAATGATGTATGTGAGAAACTGTGCGATCCATTAGTTTTATTTGAGGACGCAACAGCCACATCAGACAGCCCAGGAGGGGAGCAGCAACAACAGCTATCAATACAACACCAACTACCTCGGCGCCGTTATTGTTCACAACACGGCCATTAAGTTACTGTGCGTTCAAACTATTTCTCTTTTTCCCCCTCATTCACTGTGTGTTTCCAAAAACAAGCTCTTTTTTCTCTTTTTGGTCTTTTTGCCTATTTTCGCTGTTGTTCATCCGTCTTTCTCAAGTCTTCTCCCTCACGTCTTCTCCCTCACGTCTCCGTCTCCCACATTATTACTACCTGTCCAATTATTACCTATCCAAATCCCAGCAAAGCACCAGCTGCTGTATATACTGTTGATATAGCGTTTCATCTGACCAATTACATACTGTAGACAACAAGCCCTGCGATACACAATCACAAAACACACATACCTACACACTCATACAAGCGTGCGCACACATACACGTACGCGAGTGGATGCACGTAGACGCGCACGCTCTAAACAAATACAAACACAAGCGCAATGTGTTTAATCTGCTCTGAGGAAGGCTGCGGCCGAAACGTGTTAGCGCTCTCTCAATAAAATGAGAGAAGTCTGAGCCAGTCTTGCAGTATTTATTTGGGAGTGCCGCTCTTTCCACTTAGGTGGTTTTTGATTTGACAAGCACAATGACTTCCAGACAAATGCATCAAACAAACAAGTAAGCAAGCATATACAGCACGTACTGTACGGGTACAGATACATTTTGACCACAGAAACACAAACATACAGTATGGGGGGCTGTTCTGGACAGCAGCCACGCCATTGACCCCTCCAGACTACATACTCATACTGTACCAACAGCAAGGCTATGAGGTGTTGTTGTTCATGCAGACCACGCATCAGGGAAGCAGGGAAGCCATTGCCCATGGAGGTGATGTTCAAAGTAAGTTTTAAAAGTCTGAAAAACTGCCAGTGGAGCAGAAGAAGGCCTGTCGCAATAATTACACAATCGTCTAATCGCAATTATTTGAGATAATAGCAATTATTTTTGTATAATCGTCATAATCATTTCCATGATGAAAGATTTTCATCATGGATAGCAAATCTACAAGCTTACAACGCGTTGTAAGCTTGTAGATCTGCTATTTCTGCTTTCTTATTACATGAATACAAATGATTAAATATGTCAATAATGTCTTTTTATATTTCAGTTATTTATCATATCTGCCCTGTGCAATGTTTGATTATGATGCCTGAAAGTCTTCATATGTTCCAATGTTCAATGCCAAACACACAATTAAATCATTAATCGCAATTATTTGAGTGACAATTAATTGTTAACTTAAATGTAATCGTGACAGCCATAAGCAGAAGTTGCATTAATGATCAGTCTGTGTGTCTGTCCGTCTGTGCGCGCATGTGTCTGTAATTCACGTGTCTGTCTGTCCGACCGACCAACTTCAAACTCGGCGCGCGTATCGGCAGAACTGCCAACTTCCCAGATGTCCACATATGGGCATATACTGATGACACAGGTACAAAGACAGACGCATGCAGAGATCTCCATATATGGGCATAAAAAGGACACTGATAGATATTTTCTTATCTATTTGTTAATGATTTTATTGTATAGGACATACTGTATACAGATATTGTATTGTGTATAACAGTCAGGGACATACATAAAAGGCCACCACCATTTGCCCCAGACTGCATACAACCCGAGTATGCAGCCATGAACTTTACACAGTAGAATACTGTCTGGCCATGGACCTGGTTTTGACTAAACATCGACGAGAACTATAATGTTGTGGATTCGTCTGGCCATTGCACCTGGAGGTTTTGACTAACACCATTGATAACTGAATTGGGCTTGAAGATAACTGATTTCCGGGAGCTCCATCCTGACTTTGCCTGAGACCACACGGTGGATGGTTCTCGAAGACATCCAGACGAGGTAACCCCCCCCCCCTGGCCCCTTGATAACGATTCAACTCCCCCTTTGGTTCAGACTCTAAACAAACCACTTTATATCATGCATTTTGGTGCTATTGAAGCCAGAAGAGACTTTTATTACAGACCACCAGGTCGCTTTAGATCTAATTGTTTGTACATGCCTCATATCTCTTCCATATTTGTGCAAAGTTAATTGTAATATAATCACCTATTATAACCAGACGTGTCGTGTCTTCTTTTTACACATACCTTTTTATAACTCTCACCTTTCTAATTATATTTTGCCAAGGTTCTGGTTCCGAACGATAGCTTGGGTTAATTATTGCATTATTGCATATTTTTCCTAATCTATCATGGAGTATCCTGAATAGGTTATGAATAAGGTTCAAACCTAAAATAATAAACACGTAGTAATTAAACATAAGACACAACAAACAACAAGTACTGAGTGTGAAGTTGAACTACAAAACAAAATAAAAACATGAGTAGGTATTAATGGGCAGAATACAATTCATTCAAAGCTGTTTTGAGCTTTTAGTCTGCTTTTTCTGCTGTTCTGTGGGAGCATGTTCCAGAGGTTTGGTCAGTGGTGGAAAAAGTACTCGCATCTTTTACTTAAGTAAAAGTATCATCACTACAGTGTAGACATACTGTTAAAAGTAAAAGTCTGGTAATCAAAAAATTGGAGTAAAAGTACAAAAGTATTGGCATCAAAATACACTTAAAGTACCAAAAGTAAAAGTACACATTATGCAGAATGTCCCATTTCACAAGTTCATAATGTATACAAATCTTTTCAAAATAGCAGATCTACAAGCTCACAATGCGTCGCATCGCAAGCTTGTAGATCGGCTATTTTAAAACGGCCGAAGTGGTTAATGTATGTTTTGTGATAATGATCTAAATCGTCAAAGTACTGTAGCTAGTAACTAATGCGGTAAAATAATTGCAGTGGCCTAAAAGTAAAATATTTGCCTCTGAGATGTAGTGGAGTAGTAGTAAAAGTATTGAAAATGGGAAATGATCCAGTAAAGTAAAAAATCCTCAAAAGTGCACTTAAGTACAGTACTTGAGTAAATGTACTTAGTTACATTACACCACCGGTTTTGGTGCATAAGAGCAGAAAGCCCTCTCACCTCTTTCTCTCTGTGTAACCACAGGCCCCATGTGAACGAGCCAAAGTGATGGAGTTTGTACATAAGGTGAGGCCCTTATTGATATAAGAAGATGCAATTTAGACTAAAATCAATCATAAAATAAATTGGAAGCAAGTGCAGGGCAGCATGGACTGATGTTTAGGGGTTCTTTTCTTACTTTTTGTTCACATTATACTTATAGGAGTACTCTTGGGATAACCCGGAGTTCATCAATAGAGGTTCTTGTGCAGGCTGCTAAAAGCACATTACAGTAATCCATGAGGCTAGAGATAAAAGCATGTGTCAGTCTTTCAGCACCAAGAGTTTCACTTCGGCCATGTTTCTATATACTGTAGTATAGCATAGACAAAAAAAGTGATACAGTACTATGCCTTTTTTTAATCAACTGTGCATGTGCGTGTGTGTGTGTGTGTGTTGTTGTTTTTTCCCCTTGATGTTTTGTATAGTCAATTTACTATGTACAATTTCACAAATAGTCCCTGAAGAGTCAGGACAGTCCAAGACCACAATCCTTTTACGGCGAGGCAACTAGGGAGCGAGCCATCTAGAAGAGAGAGAGAGACTGTGTGTGTGTGTGTGTGTGTGTGTGTGTGTGTGTGTGTGTGTGTGTGTGTGTGTGTGTGTGTGTGTGTGTGTGTGTGTGGCTACTCTCTCAAACCACTGCAACAATCTGTGCCAAAATATCTTGTGCATGCTGCCAGTAGGCCAAGGAAGCAAATCCCTGAATATTTTTCACATAATGTGAAAAGAGTGTGTGTGTGTGTGTGTGTGTGTGTGTGTGTGTGTGTGTGTGTGTGTGTGTGTGTGTGTGTGTGTGTGTGTGTGTGTGTGTGTGTGTGTATTATCTGCA
Source organism: Gymnoscopelus microlampas (assembly GCF_963454915.1). Lineage (NCBI taxonomy): Eukaryota > Metazoa > Chordata > Actinopteri > Myctophiformes > Myctophidae > Gymnoscopelus > Gymnoscopelus microlampas. Next base: position 16,407,191 of record NC_139943.1, read on the forward strand.
ATCTATTCATTCACAACAACGTGCGTCTGTCTGTCCCGGGCATAACTCAGGCACCGACTGACCGAACAACTTCAAACTTAACGTGCGTGGCACAGATGACCCAGGCAGGTGTGTGCACTGCAGTGCCAATTCGGTCAGACATGTATACGTCATCAACATGACATCTGCGGTTTCTGATGACACACCGTTTTGAGTTTACATCATATATCTTCATATGTAGTCGATCACTCGTATGTTAGTGGGTACCAGAAGAGAACGGGTACAACAGGTACTGTCAGGGTACACTGTCAGGCTACACTGAGCCTAGATGCCTGGACTGCTACGCCAGCGGTGAATGCAGTTGTGAAAACTGCCAGTGGAGCAGAATTTGCATTAATGATCAGTCTGTGTCTCTGTGCGTGCATGTGTCTGTATTTCACATGTCTGTCCGACCAACAAACTTCAAACTCGGTGTGCGTATCGGCAGAACTGCCAACTTCCCAGATGAACACATATGGGCATATATACTGATGACACGGGTACAAAGACAGACGCATGCAGAGATCTCCATATATGGGCATAAAAAGGACACTGACAGACAGGTACCAGAAATATTGATAAAACAGCAAATCCTCATATATGGAGTAGCCTGATTTCAATAAGGTTCTCACCTAAAATAATACTGTGTGATACTGCGGTGCATGCATTCACAAGGTGCATCATTCCCCATGCATTATTTATATATATTGTACCAGACTTGCGTGGTTCTTCACTTGACTGGTTTTTCACATTTTCAATGTATAATGTCAGACCATGCTACTGTCCATATTTAGGGCGCACTGATGTCATCGATATAACATCATCACCATATACATATATGCCTGCGCCTGGCGCACAGAGGTCATATTTCTAGCTCGCTCCTCGGTGAAGAAGATGTCGGATCACAGTCCCTTGATGGAAATAGAGCAAAGGGCAGCCGAGGCAGACAAGATTATCGATTACGTCAAACAGCAGGTCCAGCTACACAAGGAAAAGGCCATTGCCCAGGCCTCTACCAGAGAGGAGAAGCTGATGGCGGAAAATGGCAAACTGAAGAAAGACATTGAGGAACTGAAAAACCAGCTGCTGGGGATAGAGAGGAGAAGGGGAGTGAGAGACGTGGCTGTGCCCTCGGCAGAGGACAGTGTCGATTGTGTGTCTGAGACCACCACTCCTACTGAACCCTCAGCCCCCCCTGCTGTCACACCAACAAGCCCACAGCCTGATGTGACGACCACTCTACTAGGGCCGGTTCACGACACTAAAGACGAGGACAAGAAGAAGCCAGCGGAGAAAAAGGGAGCAGAGAAACCGGAGAAGAAACAGGCGGCGGCGGCTCCTCAAGAGGTGGACGTGTCGCATCTGGACATGCGCATCGGGCGCATCATCACGGCCGAGAAGCACCCGGACGCCAGCACGCTCTACGTGGAGCAGGTGGACGTGGGAGAGACTGCCCCCAGGACGGTGGTCAGCGGGCTGGTGAACCACATACCTCTGGAGCAGATGCAGAACCGCATGGTGGTGCTGCTGTGCAACCTGAAGCCGGCCAAGATGAGAGGCGTGGTGTCCCAGGCCATGGTCATGTGCGCCAGCTCCCCCGACAAGGTGGAGATCCTGGACCCGCCCAGTGGGGCGGTGCCCGGGGAAAGGGTCACGTTCCAGGGCTTCCCGGGCGAACCGGACAAAGAGCTGAACCCCAAGAAGAAGGTGTGGGAGCAGGTGCAGCCGGACCTGTGCACGGACGAGGAGTGCGTCGCCACCTACAAAGGTGCCGCCTTTGAGATCGCCGGCAAGGGAGTGTGTAAAGCGCAAACCATGAGCAACAGTGGAATTAAATAAATAAAACAACAACAGAGCTGATTGAGAGCCGTCGTGTTATCAGACTTCCTGAATTTTCGGTGACTGGGGAAGAGGATGATTCTGTCTAGAAGGAAATGCTGTGAGATTCTGTGAAAATGAACATAAATCATATCTCTGTTGTTTATATAATCACTGGAAAATCTGAGTTGAGCCCCAAGGAGTTAAAAACCAGAGCCACATTTCTTCCAAAGGAAAGTCAGGCCTATGAGACACTCATAGGCTGTATTTTAGATGAGCACAGATGAATGTAATTTGCAGTACATTGAATGTGGTGAGCCAAGACAGTCATAACTCGTTGACAAAAGACATGTCAAATGAGGTGCCTTCATATCTCCTCCTAGGAGATTCGTTGTCTGGCAGAAACCTTGCACCACCACCTTTTTATTAGCAGTGCCAGCCGCTCTACATTTGACCGTGTGTGTTTGACCGTCAGTCCGTCCGTCCGTTTGAGCACGGCATAAACAGCTGCAGCTGATTGCAACACAAAGAAGCAACCAATCACACTAATTAAACACAAAGACACATGCACCACTTAAAAGACATGCCCACACACACACCAGCCAGCACACGTGTGTGCTTCGCATGCACACATACACACGCACAGGGGCCAAACGCAGTCAGCAAACTCATCAAATAGACCGCCTGAATACCAGCGCCCACATATCAAGTAGAGTAATACCGCCTGCATACCAGCGCTCACACATCAAAGAGAGTAGTACCGCCCGAATACCAGCGCCTACACATCAAATAGAGTAGTACTGCCTGAATACAAGCGCCCAGTCGCCCACACATCAAATAGAGTTGCACCGCCTGAATACAAGCACCCACACATCAAATAGGCAGTACCGACTGACTGCTAGTACCCACACAGCATATAGAGTAGTACCGCCTGAATACCAGTGCCCACACAGCAAATTGGGTAGTACCGCCTGAATACCAGCACCCACACATCAAATAGAGTAGTACCGCCTGAATACTAGCTCACACTCATCAAACAGAGTAGCCACCGTTTACTCACTGAGTGTGATTTTTTTTTACCCTCTCATAAATGTACGACTTATTTTACTTTACTACTGTTATATTATGGCAGTGTTGTACAAAATTATTCTACATATAGCCTGATGTAGATAATCTACAAGCTTCACAAGGCATGAAAACAAGTTGTGAGCTAGATTGCTATTTCTGAAAGTTTTCACCTTTGACTTGCCCAAAATAGGGATGCCAGGTTGAAGGTGGTTATGTCTCTGTGGGTTTTATAAACATTTAACCAATGAAAAGTATGTATTATTGACGACGACGACGACAATAACAGCTTATGACTAAGTAATAATTACATTGGATCCATTTGAAGAGTTAATTTTTTTCCATTTCCTGAAAAGTAACACCCCACAGCGATGATATGCAGCTGCACATATGACTGCACATAAACATGTTGTTCAGTCTAGCAGAAACAGCCCCATCACCTCAATAAAAAAACAAAAAAAACATCTGAACATCTTGTTCAGTCTAGCAGAAACAGCCCCGTCACCTCACAAGACAAAACAACCTTCGAGGCATCTGCCAGACTGAGCAGCGCTCCATGTAAATGAACGTATTAGCATCTGTCATGAGGAGACGCTTTGCATAAGTGTTATACAGCTTTGTTTCCTTGTCTTTAAGCCTCAGGTGATTGTAAAGCCATGAAGGCATTTCTGATTAATTAAGCAATGTAATACATTTATCTGAGGTCATATCAACACATAAACAAACATTCAGATATTCAAAAAGTGCAGCCATGTAGACATATGCACACAAACTGTGGGACACCGCAAGTAACTTTTTACTGCTGTCAAAGTGACTGAAATGACGTACAGCTGCGGTTCGGTATTTATTTCATCTCGGCCGGAAAGATGGCCCTCGGAATGCATGCCTCTCTGGTCAATATTACGTCATAGTACTGACATCAAAGACTGGCCTCCAAACGTGGGACACAGGCAGACAGACTGACATCTCCATGTACAGTAGATGGGGATCTCCATACTGTATCTGGCATGGAAATGGAAATGTGCAACCTTGCAACACACACACAACTTTATAAATATATATCCGCAGTCTCCCTGTATCGCTACTTCCAATGGACTCCTCTGTCACTTGCACAATAATTCCTCTCACTGTTTTTATACTAAAAACCCAGTATCTCCAGTATCTCATCTCTTTCCCTCTCCCTCTCTCTCTCTCTCTGCTAAATAAAGATCCTCGTGAACTAGAACATTCATGTGCAAATGCACACCAGTAAAGACATGCACAATCATGCAGAATTATGTCAACATTGCAGTGAAAAATATGACTTCACATGCATACATGAAAACACCATCTCTGTTCACGTGTTCGAATGTAAGCAATGTTCAAATGTGTCCATGCAAGCACACAAGCTCGCATGCACACACCCACCACTATCTATTTACTATTCGTGAGGTACAATATATTCCTGAGATCGTGCTCACAGCCACACACACACACACGATTTGTCCAGGAGATAAATGCAACAGCCATGGTTTTATTGGAGTAGAGAGCAGGGACATTGCTCGCCTGGCCAGAAAGAACAAAAAATCATTCTACACCTCAGTGGCTCATTTCACGCGTGTTCCTGACATTGTTTGAGCCCTGGCAAAAGCAAACATGTCAGGCTCAAGAGCTTTCTTCTGGTAATATGTCTTTTCACACGTGTCATGTCCCTCGTGCACATATATATTAGAGATGTCCTTGGGGACAATGGGGACTACTAGTTAAAATGACAGACTCCAATATAACTATTTAATCTCCTGAACATCGTTAAAGAATATATATTGTTACTCGTTGCTGTGCCGTCGCGATCATCCATTCCATAGTTATTTGAAGTTGAATGTAGGTTGTTTTCGGCAAAAAGCAAGAGAGCGCCATCTAGCGTCTAACACCGAAAACGATAGGCTACTAGCGTAACCCTGGTTATATGATATATGGGGCGAGATTCGAAGTGAAATATAGAAATATAACACCAAAACACGTCAAACACGTCATTGGCAGTGAATAAGTTAAAGTTATACTACGTTCCATTGATCCGAGCTAGAACACAATCAATTGATTGATCATTAAAATAAACCTGTTCCGACCACTTTTCGGCTGCCGTGTTAAGTGGTCAGATGGGTGGGCTGCTAACGCTTTTGAGATGTTCCAGTGGGGGCCCTGGTCCACAGAAGGTTGAGAACCACTGCTTCAGACAAGGTGGAAGTAAGCCAAAAGCTACTTTTTTTTGGAACACGTACTGTAGTAGCGGCTTCACAAGGAAGAGCAGATAAGGCTGTCAACTCTATCTCATGGAGTGCAGAAATATATTGGTGTGGTGTTATCATTTTATATTTTTCTCATTGGTCTAATACAGCAATCCCTTCTGCATTGATGGATTCCTACAAAATTATAAATCCCCTACTTCACTTATAAACAACTCTACAGATGGTTTATGGACCTTTATGTTTGTACGGAGCAGATGAATTACGACTAGACTACTGACTACTGCTACTCTCAGAGACAGCCACTTGGTAAGAAAGACGTGATGTGATTTAAATACCCCAAAAAAGCACAACACCTGAAACCCTTCAGATGTCACACATTGCATTTTCACTCTAATGTATGTAGACTTGCAAAATGCACACACAAGTCAGTCATTATAATATTATTACTACAGACTTGTGTGTGCACTCTGCAAGTCTATGTGTATTGCACATATTATGCACAATATACTGGTAGGAGATGTATGCATGCCAGTGGTGTAAAGTAACTAAGTACATTTATTTAAGTACAATTGTGAGTTATTGTTACTTTACTGGAGTATTTCCAATTTTCAGTACTTTCACTTCTACTCCACTACATCTCAGAGGCAAATATTGTACTTTTACTCCACTATAATTATTTTAAAACTTGAGTTACTAGTTACTTTGTAGATTTTGATTATTATTACAAAACATACATTACCCACTTCCCTATATACATTTTGGCCATTTGAAAATAGCAGATCTACAAGCTCACAATGCGCATTGTGAGCTTTCAAATTACTTGAAAACTTGTGAAATGGGACATTCTGCACAATGAGTATCTACTTTTGGTACTTTAAGTACATTTTTATACCAATACTTTTGTACTTTTACTCAAGTAAATTTTTAATCCCAGACTTTTACTTGTAACAGAGTATTTATACATTGCAGTATTGATACTTTTACATAAGTACAAAAAAAAATGTAGTACTTTTTCCACCACTGATGCATGCAAACGCTTCCCACCCCTTCTGCCAATTCTTATTAAAATGTACCAAAGTTCCCTGCAGCCCTAAAAGATCCATTAAAAAGATTGAACCTGGGAGCAAGCTGCCAACAATGGGCCATTTATCTGACAGACTTTGGGCACAGTTACATGCATAGAGTGTGGCAGACAATACAAAGCATGCAACGAAAGGTGCGCGTGACTGATGTTCTGACCTTTGTCGTGTATAGCAAATATCCTGATCAATTACACTGCTGTATGAATATAGAATATTTATTCTGAGGATGTATAGTTAGCTAAATTAGATTACGTGGTTTTGTATGTCCTCATTTTGAGTAAAATCTATAATATAGGTCTAATTGGATGTGTTGTGGGCTAAATATGGCAATTATGTGGATGGTGAACCAGTGGGAGGAAAGAAAAATCAGTTTTACTTAATGGTGCAAATCTATCTCCGCCAGGCATGGTGCGCTTCCCAGGGCTGTGTAAGGGGGGCTTTTTGATTGTACTACATGATATAGTATGGTTCAAGAGTTATAGGCCAATACGTAAAGACTATGTACTGTATAGCTATAGTGCAACCATGAGGCCAATTTGAAAAATGTGTGGTGCACTGATTCTCTTCACCTACTGGCAGCCTGGATGATAAATATGGTGCTGATCGGTCTAGTAGTTTCCTGGATTAGCTCCGGACTCAAAACACACAGCACAGACAGAAAGACAGGGACGAAAACATAATCTCTGTCTCTGGCCTTCGGCCCGGTGGAGATAAAAAAGGTTTTAAAAGTCCATTGAACAGGAGGCTGAGTGATAAAAACATAAAGGAAAATAGTTCAGCTGGGATATGGAAGAGAGTAGAAGGAGGTTTTAATGAATTTTTAAAGATTTGATGGACTATTTCACAACGCCGGGGCTGCTACAGAGAAAGCGATATCAACAAAGCATTTTTTTTTGTGGCAACACTGCAGCTAGCAGCCCATGTTATAGGAGGACAAGAGTGGCTTAACAGTGCATTGGGGGCTTAAATATCCAAGATGTAGCTCGGGGCTAGACCGTGCAGAGCTTTATAAACAAACCGAATCATTTGAAAGTTAATCCTAACACAAACAGGGAGCCAGCTGTTCCGAGGTGCTAAGAGTGAGGTAATGCTTTTTTTGCATCTGCACACACGTCTGGCTGCAGCATCTAAAGGTTTTAGTGGGAGGTATAAGTGCATGTCATCTACATAACAATGAAACGGAATATTGTTTTGAATAATATTACCCCATACAGTAGAAGCATATCAATGGAGAACATGAGAGGACCTAGAATTGAGCCCTGGGGGACCCCACATGAAATATAAGTGGGGGTGGAGGCTGAGCTATTCATGGATCCAGTAAAGCTCCATTTGGACGTGTAAGAGTGGAGGCAATGTCAGAGAGCTGTGTCACAAATGCTCATTCAAATTGTCTTGACCTCGTTGGAAAATACATTTTTCAATTCTTTGCTGCAGATTGGCTAATGTTGGAGTGGGCTGGGTGGGTGTTGAAGGAAACTGTCAAGTTGTGACTGTTAACAGGATTATAATGTCAGGGAAATATTTTGTATCCACGAGAACGCATTGCGAAGCAGAATGCCCGCAACACTCCAGATTAAATAAAAGTCTCAAGGTGCACGGATCAACAATGTCATGAAAGTGAGAAAAAAAGCCAGCACACTTCCTAAGTGTTGACAATGCTGAGGAAGACCTGTTAGGTTGAAACGCGTCTGTTGCTCTTTTCGTGGAGAGGTAAATAAAAAAAATGTGATAAGGACATTTATTGTGTGCTGGCTGTTTTCTCACGTATATTTATCTTACAAATATTTTATATCCTCAAATGGCAGGTGTAAATATTATGGTTACTCATAAGCATTATTAATAGTTAAGTTTATATAATGGGTAAACATCATGGGGCATAATTATGCTTAGTACCGTACTCATATTCACTCATACGTTTGATAGTTTGTACTGTACATTCATCCATATACTCACTGTTGAATGTATATTGACAGATTCATTCATATACCGTAAGTGTTGATAGACTGTTCATATAAGGCTGCAACTATCAATTATTATCTCCACCAGGCCAGAACGGCCGGGAGGCTGAGATTATGTTTTCTCGTTTTCGCCCCCGTCCGTCTGTGACTGTGTGTGTCTGGGGAAATCTAATCTCAGGCACTGCTGGACCGATCAGCATGACATTTGGCACTCACACTCCCAGTAGGCGAGGGAAGAGCCCGATCCACCCAAAACTTTTCAAATAAGCCTCATGGTGGCACTACAACAGGCCGCTTCACGTTTTGACTATAAGTTTAGGTCTGTTTAGCAAAAAATGCCATAAATCATCAAAACTGTTTGAAAATAACAGATCTACAAGCGATGCGACGCGTTGTGAGCTTGTAGATCTGCTATTTTCAAATAGCCTATATATAAATTAGGGCTAAAGAGGTTAATGTATGTTTTATAATATGATCATTTAAATCTGCAAAGTAACTAGTAACTAAACTTTTCAAATAATTGTAGTGGAGTAAAAGTACAATATTTGCCTCTGAGATGTAGTGGAGTAAAAGTAAAACTATTGAAAATTGGAAACAAGAGTAAAGTAACACATTCTCAAAAGCGTACTTAAGTACAGTACTTGAGTAAATGTACTTAGTTACTTTACACCACTGGCTACACCCCACGACTGACAGGAGGAGCACACCTTTCTAGTTTTCTTGGCGATTATACTATCAATTACTTTTTCGATCATAAATTCATCAAATAATCAGGAGTCTTTACAATCTCCCATCTCACAGGAAATTGGGCAAATGAAGAAAATAAAAAACAGGAACACAATAACACTCTTGTATAAGCAACTACATGCACATAGAACTAGATGCACAAGTGCACGTTATGCTGGAGTGGCTTAATGGTTTGTTTCCTCCTGCTTTGTTGTCCCGTGATCTTTCTTAAGTCAGAGTTGTTGACGCATCATGAAGAATACTCAATGCGTGAAACGATAGCCCTTTGTTTGTTTGCACCTCATTAAAGCTTGGAATTGAATCAAGTGTTTCAATATTGTCTTTGGGTTCAGTCATTAAGAAGTGGCTCATATAGAACTGTTGTTAAAGTCAAGAACTGTTTGCCAGCTTTATTCTTTTCATCCACTTTGTATTTTCTAACTTCCATTGGGCATCCAAGATCTCTTCATCTATCTTTGAGACTTGCAAATTAGAGGTGTTGCACCAAGGCAATTTATTTATTTTGTCCTTTTCACTCTTCTTTTTTATGGCATGGCTCTGCAGGAGTTTACAATGTGCACTAGTCTATGCATATACATGTATTGCAGCAGAGAGACGTCATGGAAACTTGAACTTATCCATGAAACTATGGGCTTCATCTCTCTTATACTCTATATCCATAATACTCTGTACAAGTCATTTCACACTCACACTGCCATCCTGGCGGCTGGAGGGCTGGGGGCTGGAGCTAAGACACTGTGTGTGTGTGTGTGTGTGTGTGTGTGTGTGTGTGTGTGTGTGTGTGTGTGTGTGTGTGTGTGTGTGTGTGTGTGTGTGTGTGTGTGTGTGTGTGTGTGTGTGTGTGTGTGTGTGTGTGTGTGTGTGTGTGTGTGTGTGTGTAAATGGTAAAATGGTAAAATAAATAAATAAATAAATGTGTGTATACTTGTGAGGAACACTTAATGTCCCCACAAGTGCAGTAGAATTTGATGAACAGACGTGAGGGACCATTTTTTCTGGTCCTCACCTTTTTCTTTGATTTGATATCATATAGATCCTTTCCTGAAAATGTGAACCTTCCTGGTTGTGCTACACACCTGTCAATAACCTTTGAGGTGTGCATCGGCCTTCTCTTAAAAGTTGGTCCTAAAAAGAGAAATGGTTGTTTCATGGTTAAAAAGACGTTTAGAGTTAGGTTTACAATTAGTTAGATTCAGGTTGGGTTTATAACGGGTTAAAAATGCCCAGTTTTTGCCTTAAAATTGTAGTACTTAGTTACTGTACTTTCCACCACTGCTCACAAGTATAGTAATACAAAGATGAGTGTGTGTGTGTGTGTGTGTGTGTGTGTGTGTGTGTGTGTGTGTGTGTGTGTGTGTGTGTGTGTGTGTGTGTGTGTGTGTGTGTGTGTGTGTGTGTGTGTGTGTGCTTTGAGCTTCTAGCCAGATGACAGAAAGCTGTGACCTCTGGGAAATGAGCCTCTGTCAGGGCAGTTTGGTCAATTTGTTCAAGAAAGTAGTGGGTGGGTGTGTGGCTATGCAGGGAGGGGGGGAGGAGAGAGGTATGAAGGGATGAAGAAAGAAGAGGGGAGGAGATGGATTTGTAGTGTGTGTGTGTGTGTGTGTGTGTGTGTGTGTGTGTGTGTGTGTGTGTGTGTGTGTGTGTGTGTGTGTGTGTGTGTGTGTGTGTGTGTGTGTGTGTGTGTGGCTGGCGTGATGAGAAGATTGGGAGAGGAGAGCAGACAGCATGTACGTGTGACAGGAGGTGCGGGGAGGGGAGGAGAGAGAAGGGAGAGAAGAGGAGAGAGGAGGAGGGAAGAAGAGGAAAGGAAGAGTGGAGAGCAGAGAAGGAACGAATAGGGAGGGGAGAGGAGAGCATTGTTCTGGGTGTATTCTGTCTTTTCACAGAGAAAAAAAGAGAGCTATGGAAATAGAGACAGATACATAAAGAATAAAGACCACACACACACACACACACACACACACACACACACACACACACACACACACACACACACACACACACACACACACACACACACACACACACACACACACACACACACACACACACACACACAAATACTTCATGGCACCATTGTACCATGAAGGACATTGGTTTGCAGTCCAAACTTTGCAGTCTTGTTTGCCTGAGGCACAAATTACTGACAACCATGAAACAGAATGACAGAGAACATGGCTGATGTGTGTTGCTTATATCTGTGCATTTAACACACACACACACACACACACACACACACACACACACACACACACACACACACACACACACACACACACACACACACACACACACACACACACACACACACACACACAGTGGATGGATTCCTTTCTGTGTGCGTACACATTGGTGGTCAATAGCAAATGACAGCCGGCCGGCCTTCATCTAAAAAAAGAAAATCTGGCTTAGATCTCAAATGTAAGAGCATGTACTGTATTGTAGTTCTGTTCTATATGAGCCTTGATGACAGATTCTTTATTTACCTCTGGTTTTATAACTACAGTAGCTACACTAACTGTATTCTAATACTTCAAATCAACATAACTGGCTCCATTAGTGACACACAAAACATTTTAATGGCCTGTCTGCCACTCATACTCTCACACTTACGGTCAAATTTCTTGTAAGACTATATAACAAAAGGACCATAAATTGTTATGAGTTATATTAAACAAACAAAAGTCCTGTACCGGCTTCAGTATTCTTTATACTGCAATTAAACCCTGTATTGTAGACCAAAATGAAAACAACTATTGCTTATTAAATTGCAATATTTGATATAACCCTAAAATAATCAAACAAATAGCAAACCCTGATCTTTAGTCCCTTCTTTTATTCATGACTTAATGTTCCTTTAATTCTTTGAATGATTCCATTTCTTTGAAAATATATTCCACAGCGATCCAGTAATATCCAACAATCTGTCCAAAGATCTGTCCCAAAAGAAATTAGCAATGCCTCGCATGAAAAGAAAATGTTTTAATCCTCTCACCCAACCTCTGTGTCAGGAGGATCCTTTGTTCCTTTGTTGTTTTCTGTTTCAGTTCATAATATCCACCGGCAGAATATCCTCTTAATTTGGCAAAGCTTCCCTTATTCAGGACTTAGCACAATATTCAATGATTTAAAGTTTTGATTTGGATTACAATGTAAGCTTTAAAGAGTCTCTTTGTCAAACCACACACATTACTCTTGCACACCCACAATGGAAACCAAGAACAACCACACTTCCTGTAACTTTCATAGATGTTCCTGGCAGGGGCGGACTGGCCATTTGGTGTACCGGGCATGTGCCGGTGGGCCGCTGGGCCAGTGGGCCGCTGGGCCACCTAAAAAATATATTTATATATATATTTTTTTAAATAGTCTTGCTCCCGTTTTAGGATTATTACGGTCACGTCCGGGTCGCGCGGCCCAATTTTACGTTAATGTTTGGGCTGGGATGCTTTCCAGCAGTGGCCTCAGTGCGGCTGCAGAGTTCATGTGCAACCTCGGTGCTGGCAGTGAAACGCCCCGCCCCCTCCCCCCCCCCCCCCCCGTTGACAAAACGGACTCCCCCCCACGTTGACAAAAGGGCCCGGGGGGTGGTGGGCCGGTTCGGACCAAAATGCCAGGGATGAATTTTGGTCCCAGTCCGGCCCTGGTTCCTGGTACCTCACTTCCTGGAACTTTTGAACCAGTCATCACTTCCTGGAACTTTTACTACATTTGCTGCTTTTCCCCCACAGCTCCCCCTAAGACTTGAACCCTGACAACACTAAGTGAATGGATGTATCACACAAGGGACGTAACAACACAAAACAACACAATTTGAACAAAAAGATAAATTTGATTTCTGCCCGGGACCCAAACTAGTGATAATAGTTGATCTAAAAGCTCACAGCACGTCACAATGTGATGCGTTGTGAGCTTGTATATCTTTTATTTTCACTAGGCCTACTTTACATGTATTTATTTATTTTTATTTTGTTTATGAAATACTTTAGAAAAATGTTGGAAATGTTTTAAATGAATGAAAAGTTGTGACTTTTTAAAAATCTTTTGAAATAATAATATTTTTTTAAATGTAGGAAACGCAAAAAAGACGATATTTACTCACGACCCATATCAATTTGTCCGCGACGCAAACATGGGTCCCGACCAAAGAGTTAAAAATAATAGAGAGGGCACCGGAAATCCCCGCCCATCCACTTGAGTTGCTCACCCAGCGCATACTCCCTTTTCACCCCTTCTTCCGCGTTGGGGAATGTGACGGGCGGAGCCTATTTGGTTTCACCCATTGGTCAAAACCATTTTCGCTCAATCAAGTGTCTGGCCCCAGCCGTAATAAGCTGCTGTACCTATGAACGACCAGCATGTCCAATGCGCGTCACTGCTCCCTCTCGGTTCTGAGGCCTTGGTCCCGACCCACTGTTTGGGAAACAGTGGTCTATAGGGGTTAGAATCCACCGCAGTGCCTCCGTCTTAGCCAAGTGTCTATACGAACACAATTTGCAATGTTTGGGTGAGGAAAGCCAGGTGGGGAGGGCGATAATATTAGTCACTGCTCTAGCAACTCCTAATAGGGCTACGGCACCTGTCAGCGGGGGGTGTTGAACAGGAGGAGTAGGACGGAGGTGATATGTCATCCTGGCGGGGGCTCCTCATTGGCAGGTGAGCCAGTGGGGTACAACAGCAGGGCAGAAATGTTGGCATTACGTATAAAGTGGGACAAGAAAGGGATAAAACTAATTGGCTATGTTCTTAAACAAAAAAAGGTTACTTCCTCAACTGACGGATGGAAGAGAAACTATCCACTAGGAGTTTTACCACTACACCATTGATTGATTGATTGAATACTGTATTAACAGTTTGCAAAAGGTACAGTGGTACAAACATTCTAAAAGGATAACACAAAATACCCTGTGGGCTTGTTTCCATTGTGGTCCTGTGTATTCAATTCATCAAGGACAACCATGAGCTACGTGTTTGATCAACACATCACTACCAAGACGGCAAACGGGTGACTTCTTGAGATGGACGTAAGTAAGGTAAATACGGCACATGTTGACTAGGGGGGATATGAGTAATGATTCTGTCCCTATCGGGACATTACCTCGAACGGCGCTGTGTCAGCCGAAGCGGACTTCGCAACGCTCGGCACGGCGACTCACTCGCCTGACGGCTTGCTCGACGGTGCCTCTCGTGGCTCAAGTCCGCTTTAGATGCCACGCCTCCTTCGTTTTAACTGTTTTTTGTCGTCACCCTTTTACGCCTTGGCTTTGAGAACGGGACTTCCGCATTCCTGGAGTGTGGAAGTGCCCGGGGACGACACAGTTTGACTGGAAGGGTACCAAACGTTTGTCCCATTTGTCCCAAGAAGTCACAATATGCATTTTGGGGAGTGAGAGCGTGTTGGTTTGAACTTTTCACTCCTGGTTACCTTTTGGCAAAATAAAAGTTGTCGTCCATACAGCACTGACTGGTCTGTTGAATGATGAGTCATTGCTTTGAACAGTAATGGCTTCTGTCGTTAAGTTTTATTCAGGTTCATTTACCTCGGGAAGGTCAGATAAGATTGTTAAATGGATGGTGATGGAAGTGCGTAGTGAGTGCTCTTAGTGGAGATCACAGCGGGGTTTCTGTGAAAATGCATGTAAACACACGTCCAGAACAACTGTTTGACTCTCTTGACAGAGTTGTGAGTGGCTGTATGGTAGAGACACACTGTGTGTGTGGTTCTAGAAAATGAACACAACATACATTTATGAATAACCCATACAATAATTGTATTACATTATTCCAAGGACAGATGTAAAATATACATTCATTCATATCATCTCTGTCAGTCGGGTGGAAAACTCATTATGTCCAAAACTGTTACTTTTCAGGATTCAAATAAAAAAAATGCATAAATAGCAGATCTACAAGCTCGAAACGCATCGCTTTGCTTGTGGATCTGCTTGTTGTCTACACACAATGGACAAACAAAAGGGAGGAGGGCGCACACCTGTATTGGTGAGGTACTGCTGACCTTGGTAAGTAAATATGAAAATAAAGAAAGAGGCCGCACACTCGTAGCCACGATGCAGGATGTATTTGGAAACCAACGTTTCGACCACGCAAGGTCTTCTTCAGGGAATGGCGACACACAATGGACAAAATGCAATACAATGCAGACATCAGGCAGTAGCCATCATAAAGCAAAGCACAAAAGTAATCTATTGTGATTTATTTATGGTACAGTACAACACTCACTCCACTTTCATTTTAAATGAAAGTGGAGGAGCTATGAAATGACTGTGACTCAGCTAAAGAACTGGTGCATCACCGCAGTTCCAGACACACATATGTGAGCTAAAACGATGTCTAATCTGATTTTGGTTCGAAGGAAATTGCGTTATTGTGGTGGCTGTAACGTCGCCACCGCCAAGACAGATCAGAATGCTATGAAATTAGTTTTAGTTGGGAGTGTGGCTCCACAGACAAGCGTGTTCAATTTGTAGTTTATTGTCAGGTGGCAGCACCCTGACCAATTTTGTACAGTACTACTGGGCAGCCAATATTCAACAGCTTATTGGATGGGTAAATCAACTGTCTACCAGCCTGCCTGATGAGCCCAAAATTAATGAGGGAATCCTCCGCTCAGATTTAATTAAAGTCATGGCTGTGCTCCCAACTAACCGTGTCTGTCTTTACCATCTGCATTTGTCCAGTAGTTACTCAGTCTCTTAAAATATGGATGCAACTAACGTACAGATAACTAATAACTAATGTACAGATGTAGATCTGCAATTAAAAAATTACAAAAAAAACCTTGTAAGAAAATGTGAAAAATGTGTTTTGAAAAATGGAAACAACACAAATCGTATATGGGGGTGTCTGGCGCAAACTATTTTCAGATAGGGGTCTGCGGACAAATAAAATACATATCAATTTGGGGGTCCTTGACATTAAAACGTTTGAGAACCATTGGTTTAAACATCATTAAGGACGGAAGCCCAAATAAGCACCTAAATTGTTTAAAAAACAGCCAAAAAACAAACAAAAAAAAACTACCAATATTTACAAACGACTTTACAGAAAAACAAGTCGGTCAAGTCGGAAAATGACCAATGACTTGGTCATTCATTTTCAGGTAGATGTGATCACATCATACAGTACGAGTGGTGAATTGCATCCTAGTGCTTAGACTGCCAGGTTTATCAGGCGATCTCTTGTGAGTCTGGTGGCTCAGGGAATGGCTGGGCTATATGACATACTGTAATGACATCATGACAGCGGCTGAAACCCGACTCAAACTCATCAAACATTCAGAACATACCATAGAGAGTTTATTGTGAGTGGAGCCAGGGAGACAGGGGATCCGTTAATATCAGGACTAGTGAATATTTTTGCCTGAAGAACATTTACTGTATCAGCCTCTCACACCCACTGGCTTCAAGTACACCGCTGATCAAAGCTATAGCTGTGCTTTCCAAGACATTGCTTGCTATTTCAAATGTATGAAATGCAAATTACAATCTAGTTCATAAAGTATTTTATGAATTTAACTAACTTTATTTTTATGCAGTCTATCTTGATAAGTCTTGAGTGTGATTTAAGGCAGTGGTTCTCAAACTTTTTCATGTCAAGGACGCCCAAATTTACACTTATTAGCCCGCGGACCCCCATTTGAAAAGATAAGCCAGGGACCCCAATAAGAGAAGGTTTATACGGCTTTCTAGCAGTGATTCTCAACCATTGTAATGTCAAGGACCCCCAGTTTGACATGTATTAGGCTACGGACCCCCATTTAATGGCATTTATACCTCTGGGACCCAAATTTATATTATAAAATCAATGTTAATTTAACTCTGAGAGTGTACAAATGGAACCCAATGGACCCTAACGGGTCCATTTGGTTCCATTTGTACACTCTCAGAGTTACAGACCCATAAGGGTCCATTTGGTTCTTGTCCACCATTTAGCTGGGAACACCCTGGAACCCCCTCAAGTACTCCTGGGGGTCCCCGTACCCCACTTTGAGAACCAATGATTTAAGGCATCCACCAAATAATGTCGAGATGGAAATGGAAATAGTATTTTATCGTAGCAACATGTGCTGCGACACTACATGATGTCTGGTGTTAACAGAGGAACCCACAAGATTAACTGATAGCTGCAGAAAAAGAGCAACTGTAAAATATTACAATTTACAATTAAAGTGTTTTGCAGACACTCGCTCATCCAGAGTGATTTACAAAGTGCAAGATGGGAGTAAGTGGCATGAACCCTAGTCAACAAACAGGGTAAAAACGTAAATAGAGTGCAAAGAAAACAATCAATGCTACAAAGTAACTAGGATACCAGGTAACAATCAAACAATCTAAATAACATAGCTTATTATGTATATCATAGGTTAACAAGCATCTTACAACATACTGTACAAGTATAGTGTATTTTTTGTTTTGTTTTAATTATGTTTTCTATTGATTTTATGTGTTGCTTTTATGTATGCTGTTTTAACCTGTATGGTTATTATGCTTCTCTTTTATTTGTAAAGCACTTGTTAACCTTGTTTGGAAAAGCGCTATAAAAATAACATAACAACAACCTGCTGAGCTAGAGTGAAGACGATAAAGTATGTTTTCAGGCTGCTGTGGAAAATAGGGAGTGAGTGTGCAGTCCTGGCTAGAGGTGGAGTCATCAGTGGTTTAACACTTGCGTGACTAAGCAATCAATGGGACCGATTTTGAGAATTGAAAGTGGCTTAACTTCTCTCAGGAAGCTCTGAGAGAGTTCCCCTTTCATGACTTTTCCTAAATATATGTTTCAAACCATCTCCGTTTTTTTTTTTTTTTTTAACTCATTATAAATATGAAATACATACCATGTATCCCATCCCAGCCGTTTTATTTCGGCTAAATTGATCGCTCTCCCCCTCTCTCCCCCTCCCTAGAGCACTTTACACCTCGAGACCCCCCAGAGCGGCCCGCAGCGCACCAGAGAACTGATGCGCTGCGGGTCTATGTTGCCATGTCTGCTTATTATAAGCGACTTTGGGCTTGTTTTTCACGTCTTTCTATTATTATTATTATTATTATTACCCATATAATTACATTATAATGGTAATAATGTTCTACTCCACTACACCTCAGAGGCAAATCTTGTACTTTTACTCCACTACAATTATTTGAAAACTTTAGTTACTATACTCTTTTTCGAATTCAGTCATTGTAAAGTCACTTTATAAACAAGGTCGGCTATAGTAACTTTAGTTACTAGTTAGTTTGCAGATATAAATAAAATATATAAAGCAGTCAATAATAAAACCAATCACATCACTTTATAAACAAGCACTGAAAATAACGAATGAAAAAACGATTAATGTACTTTATTTAATAAGACAAAAAAACTGAAAAACAGTACATGGAAGTAGTTTGTAGATCAGATATTTAGCGCAGGAGTAGAGCATGAATGAGCATATATGTGGAACATAGCGATGTGTTCACTTGTTACGCTGAGAGGAGAGGAACAGAGAGGGACAGAGAGGAGACGTTTCTGTCAGCGTGGACAGCTGATAGAATGAGAGCTTTACGCTCAGACAATTATGTGAATATTATATAATATAATATAGGTTTGTCAAGAGATATCCATGTGTTTTGGACAATGGAGATAGTCACGTAATTAGACCGTGGCTTCAGCGTTCATATAGGCTCCATGTTTCACGTTAGTGAGTTCTCTCTAGCGCTCTGGAAGACCCCTCGCTCTGCGCTTGTACAAGGAATTCCACTGCCCTGCCAGCGCTCAAGTGTAGTGAAAATAAACTAAACCATTTCGCTACTCACCGAAGCAAAGGCTGTTTTGTGTTGTTGAAAGTTTATTCTCGGAGGTGGGAAGCCTCTCAGCACCCCACCTACTCTGTAAAATACACTTTTTGGGCAGAAAATAAAATATGTCAGCGAGACGGAAATTTATTTTATTTACTCCACAGTGCCCTCTACAGATCTGGAGTATTTGACTTACCATTAACCAAAATCTGTAGAGGGCACTGTGGAGTAAATACAAATAATTTCCGTCTCGCTGACATATTTTATTTTCTGCCCATAAAGTGTATTTTACAGAGGGTGCTGAGAGGCTTCCCACCTCCGAGAATAAACTTTCAACAACACAAAACAGCCTTTGCTTCGGTGAGTAGCGAAATGGTTTAGTTTATTTTCACTACTCTTGAACGCTGGCAGGGCACTGGAATTCCTTGTACAAGCGCAGAGCGAGGGCTCTTCCAGAGCGTTAGAGAGAACTCACTAACGCTCTGAACCAGGGCTAAACGTCGGGTCTGTGTGATCAATGCACAACAACAACTCCTCCACGCCGCTTGCTCTCGGTCCCAGCATATCCACGGACTTATTATTGTAATAGGCTACATATTTTATTTCATGGCCTTGGAAATGGAATTGTATACTTTAGCTCTCATAACAATATCTACTGACAAACACACTGACACGCAAATATTGATTGATTAATGTACTGTATTAAATAAGACAAAAAAACAGAAAAACAGTACATGGAAGTAAAAATGAGATCCCCAAATACACAAATCACAAATCATGATGACATATAGGAGACAGACAGAAATACACACTAGCCTACTGCTTCATGTCTCACTGTTTTCTCAGGGCAAAACGCACGCAGTAACATTTTCATAGACCTGCCTGCTTATTTCTCTCTCAAGATTTGGCAACCCATTTCAACTTTCACAGTGGCTTCAGCGTGCATATAGGCTCCATGTTTCCCTCAAGAGTTTAATGTGACGCTACAGATTGCACTGTTTTATACGCTTTTTTATAAACATTTTACAGAATCTGCAGTTACCATGACTACTAAATTATTATTTTATAATGTTTCTGCCTGCAACAACATGTGAGTGAGTGAGCTAACTGACTGAGCAGAGTGGAGTTGAATGGCTATTTAAAAGACAATGGGGGCCCCCACTGGGTGGGTGAGAAGGTGTCAGTCAGTCTGGTGCAAAGAGGTGAGACAGTAACCAATCGTAGAGCTTGATTTCTAGATCAAATTGATCGTTTAGCAGGCTGTGTGTAGGATAATGAAACCCCAGTCATGCCAGTGTTAAAGTAACTGAGTGCATTTACTGTATTTATGTACAATTTTGAGGTATTTTTTTTACTTTAGTGGAGTATTTCCAATTTATACTTTTACTCCACTACAGCTTTTTATTACTAAACAGCATTAACCACTTACGGTCTATATATATTTCGGCTATTCTATTCAGCCGTTCTACAAGCTCACAACGCGTCGCATCGAGACGCGTTGTGAGCTTGTAGAACGGCTATTTTCAAAAGATTTCTATACATTTTGAAAACTTGAAATGGGACATTTCTGCATAATGAGTACTTTTACTTTAGGTACTTTAAGTACATTTTGATGCCAATACTTTTGTACTTTTACTCAAGTAAAATTTGAATATTGAACTTTTACTTGTAACAGAGTATTTCTACATTGCAGTATTGATTGCGACCGTAGGTCGCACTTACTACAGAAAGCTGCTCCAGGTGTCCGTCCGTCACTCCGTCACTCCGTCACACACGTCACACTTTTGCCCTGCTCATATCTCCGCACCCATTGCTCCGATCCATGCCACATTTTGCACACACACTCCTTACCTGCCAAACTACACCCTCCAAGGACCCCCGGAGCTCCAGGGACCCCCAGCTGCCTCGGGGACCCCCAAGTGTAAAAAATGAGCACATGTGGACAAATTACCAAATGACCACCCCAACGGGGCTGCTCACGGGGCATTCCCGGGGACCACCCACTCCTGGTGCTCCAGAACGGATGCAAAAGTGGTGGCGCCCCCAGTGGAGGACCCCCTGCCACTGCAGCTCACATAAAATGCCGTAACTCGGGGGCTTGCCCCCCACAAACAATCCCTCCTTTCCCCTATAAACACACTCTCTCTCCCACACCACACACACACACAAAACTATCCATTGCCCACACAACTAGGAACCAATCGCCGTTACAGCCCTCTTCTGTATACATGTGACCTACGGTCGCTTATCTCCCGATTAGGGAGTCTTACTGGTACTTTTACTTCCCAAAAAATTGGGTACTTTTTACACCACTAGGAGTCATTCTACAGCTTGGGAGAAGAGTCTAGGATGCTGGAAGCATTGCCCATGGGGTGACGTAGAAAAGGAGGGACAAACGATCCGTGTTAGCTGATCTAAGTGTGCGGGAAGGGGTCTAGGTGTGGCTCATGTCCTGAAAGTAAAGGGCTGTGCCTTGTGATTACTGGGAAAGCTCTGCTTTCTGTCCCCGAAACCAAAAAATAAACCGCATTTAGTTTTTATGCACCACATAGGAACAAACTTCCAGAAAACTAATATTATTATTTCTTTTAAAGCACAACTAAAGGCCTTTCTGTTCGCCGCTGCCTTTGATTGGGCCTACTTTTCTTTTTTCCTTTCTCTTCTGCACTGTATTCGTATCTGTTATTTTTTTACTTCTTTTGTTTTATGCATCCTAATGTCATTTTAAAATTGTGTTTCCTCTGCTTGATGTTCTGTGTAAAGCACATTGAATTGCCTTGTTGTTGAAATGTGCTGCTTTATAAATACAAATGCTTTGCCAACTTAGAATTCAGCGTGAATGTGGTGCTGGATTTTAGATTTACGGGGGAAATACTTACCAAGAAAACTATCCGAATAATCATAAAAGCTGTCCTGTCTACATTGAATCTCAGTGTCACACGTGACACACACACACACACACACACACACACACACACACACACACACACACACACACACACACACACACACACACACACACACACACACACACACACACACACACACGTGAAATGGAGTGCATTTGTATCTCTCTCTCGTAATTATAACCAAAGCGCCAGTGATGTACTGTTTAGAAGGTATAGCATTAGCGGGATATGATGTCATTATTCATAACACAGTGCCTAAAAAACCTCCAGAATCCCCAGAATCCAGAAGTACCCCACAGGCTTGTGTTCCTGCCTCAGAGGCGCGTGGTGTATGTTCCTGGAATTCTAGATGACAGGCAAGGCTTTTAGCTAGATATAGAAGTTTGTGTATTTTCTCTCTCTCTCACACACACACACACACACACACACACACACACACACACACACACACACACACACACACACACACACACACACACACACACACACACACACACACACACACACACACACACACACACACACACACACACACACACACACACACACACAGGATTGAACAGAATTTAAGTTGCAAAGTACTACTAGGTCAGATTAATCAGTGCATTTTTGTAAACTGATTTCACAATCAACACACACACACACACACATGCATGCGGATAGGATGGGGTTTATGGAAGTGCAGAGCAATCGCTGTGCTGTCAGCAAGTGGTGACAACTAGATTAACCTTGTCCACACACACACACACACACACCCACACCCACACACACACACACACACACACACACACACACACACACTGCACGTTTGTGCACAAACGTGGCTGCTCAGGCTCGACCCAGAAACAAACTCACACAGTTTCAAAAGATTAAATGATCTGACCACTATTCCTGTTTTATATGCGGCCACAACTTAACTCAACAAAGGGTGCTGTCCAGAGTCTGGTGCATCACTAAATTCACTGAATTACAAAGGTTATGGAACAGTCTAGACAATGATTCCACTTTCACAGCAATTCATGTGTATTATTCTACTAAATTATTCATCTCTTTCAACCTGGAGTCCCTAGTGTGGGCATGATATGTGAGAATCTTCAAACTATCTTGGAAAATGGCCCAACATTTTCTACATTTTCAAAAAGGAATTGCAGATCTACGCTCAATGTGATGCACTGTGGGCTTGTAGATTGGCTATTGTCGCTATTTGTCATACGTCAAAGTTGTTAAAGGTAGAGTAAGCAATTTTCTTTGATTAAAATAAGTGTTAAATAGCTCTATATTCTGATAGTACTCATTGCTATACTGTAGAGTGTTAGTTCTGGACATTATGAAGGTTTTGGTACAGTCTGGACACTTAATCCAGTTCCACAGCAGTTCCACTCCACCTCCCCCAATCAATGCTCCATCCATGGCCTACTGCTAGGAACCACCCCCTAAAAAGGGGGATAATATTTCATGGAAAACCTTTATATCTATACAATTCCTGGATGAATTCTGAGTTACATAGGGCTTTGAGCGTGTGCACGCACGCGTACGTGTGTGTGTGTGCGTGTGTGTGTGTATCGATCAGACAATCTAGCCAGACAGCACACAGAGTACCTCGAAAGTGTCATTGACTCACTCTTTCAACACACACGCACACACACACACACACACACACACACACACACACACACACACACACACACACACACACACACACACACACACACACACACACACACACACACTCTGAGTCTAGCCCAAGCATGGAGACACACACATATCCAGTATAGTCATCATAGATTCGTATCCCCCTCCTCTGATGTCACCTATTATATGCTCTTACAATGTAATAACAAAATAACTTGGAGTATCCATGTCTCTAAA
Source organism: Gymnoscopelus microlampas (assembly GCF_963454915.1). Taxonomy (NCBI): domain Eukaryota; kingdom Metazoa; phylum Chordata; class Actinopteri; order Myctophiformes; family Myctophidae; genus Gymnoscopelus; species Gymnoscopelus microlampas. The sequence continues at coordinate 16,430,676 of NC_139943.1, forward strand.
TGCACTGAATGTATTAAAGGCCCTTAATGGAGCATACTGTATACCGGTATGTCTATTCACAGGGGGTCAGCCCTATGTTCTCTTGGTTTAGCAATTAGCATTGGGGTTGGGATTGCCTTTAAAGGAGTAGTTCACCCAAAAGAAGCCGGTCATCACCAGTCATCGCCGGTCATATGTGAATTGGAGCACAATACCTAACTTCCCTCAGCCCTATGTTTCCCTCAGCACTATTCCTCAAACCTAATCCCAACCATATCCCTAACCCCAAGCCTAATCCTATCCCTAACCTTAAAGAAGTAGTTCACATATACATAAACAAGATTTTAGCATTTATTTTTATACTTCACACATGCTTACTTACACATGATGAATCATTAAAATGTTACTGAACTTACAGTACGTGTAGAAGTCAGTCAAGTCGTGGATGTTTGAAATCTTTTCAACTGAGTTTTAATGACTGACAATAAGAAAACATCACAGAATAGTTTAAAAATGTCTTCCTCAGGGGGAAAAAAAGAAATCAAATCTAAAAGTGGCAGATGCATGCATAATACATAGGCTCAAATAAATGTTCTTACATAAATTTAGAATAAAATAATCTAAAAGAATTAAAACAATTAAAGTGAAAGTTGGGAGGGGGTTACCAGCAACCATTAAAACATGTTTTAATTTAAAGCTAGACACTTTAAAAAGGGATTTAAAAAGGCAGACAGATTTAGTTCTCCTTATTTCTAACAGAAGACTGTTCCAGAGCTGGGAGCTTTAACAGTGCACTGTGCAAACCCTTGACTGAACATTCCTCTTCCTCGTGAAGATGACTTGACTTTGACTTGACCTCTTTATTGATAATAAAAATAATTATGTAAAAATACATAGGCCTACATTGTCACACGTACCATTATCAAAAGGATAAAATACAAAAAAAGCCAGCTTGCATTTTATACTCTGCAATTTGTTAATGTATTGGTCATCAGTTCCTATTCCAACTAAAAGAAGACAGCAACACCGCCAGATGTCAAGTCAAAACAGCATCTGTCTGACTTCATGTTTTCCCCAGTGTTTCTTGCGTCTATCTCTCCCTCTTTGTGGGCATAGGAGTGGCCAGCGTTGCCATATTTTGCAAGAGAAACAAGCAGCCAGGAAAACGAGCCCAAAAGACGTGACTAGGCCGCATGATCTATTGAAAATAGCTGATCTACAAGCTCACAACGCGTTGCAATGCAACAACTTGTTGCAACGTCTTGTGAGGCCGGCATATTTTGTAGGGAGAGCAGTGCCTCTCGCATGTGTTCCCCAGTATGTCTATTGAAGCTCTATCCACTATTAAAACAATAACTCGCTGAATTCTCAACCACATTTCACATGGTTTGGTTTGTTACAAATGTCAGACATGTAGTTGCTGATACTTGGTTAAATAAAAAATAAAAAAAC
>NC_139943.1:16432306-16502306 GCF_963454915.1 Gymnoscopelus microlampas
CCAACATACAGTATAAGTGTATACAGGGTGTCTGCACATTTCCAAAGTGACAACTTAATTACCTTTTTAATACGAAATTGGCCAAAATGTCAAATATTACGTGAGAAAGAGGCAAACATTGTGAAAATAGCGATCTACAAGCTCACAACGCCCCGCACATTCGGCTATTTTCACAATATTTATCTGTGCAACAGAGTCAAATGTATGCCTACAATTCCAAGTGCTTGTCAGGGGGGGGGGGGGGGGTGGAGTATGATGAAGTAATTCATATAGTTTTTTAAAAACACACAAAGTTAGAATATGGAAATAAGAGATTTCTGCCTCACAGGGGTTTCAATTATTTTACTTCTTGGTCCATTATTTACAAAAATACATATCATGATAATTGAAAGAAGACGTTAAACTAGCGTCTGAAAGCATAAAGTATTTATGGCAATGATTACTAACGCAATCAAATCGAGTGTAAAGTCCGGTCAAATTCCCATTGTAATTAATGGAGTGGTAATTCTTCTGCAGCCAGCCGGGGGGGGGGGGGGAAATAGCGACACCTGTTAGGCCATTAATTAATGAGAACTGAAAGGAATTAGGCACTGGCTTAATTTAAAAAACGATGCTTGCCGTATGGTCCAAAATAGGGACACCAGGTTATAAGTGGTCAACAAAAACGATGTATCGGTCCTGGCTCAGGCACAGAAACTATGAGGAAAATCTGTGAAAATTCTTCCGAATCATGACATAACATTCTGAGAGCACTCACCCCACCAGTAGCATTTAACAAGCACAGAGGTTGCAGGGTGGGCATGGTGCCATGGGGAGCAGAGAGGTTGCAGGGTGGGCATGGTGCCATGGGGAGCAGAGTAGAGCAGGAAGCACAACACAACACAGGTGTTTCCACTAATTAGCTCCTCCCACTCTGCCTGAACGTCCTAATTAGCAGTGGTGGAAAGCACTGTAACTACAGTAAGTAGATTTACTCAAGGACTGCACTTAAGTACAATTTGGAGGCACATTTACTTTACTTGAGTATTTCCATTTTTTTGATACTTTGTTCTTATCCTCTTCCTCTCAGAAGCAAATATTTACATATATTCAAGTATATATTTTACTCCACACAATAGTCATTTGAAAACTTGCGTTAGTACTTTGTATTAATTCAAAACATACATTGCAAGCTCACGACGTTGATATATTTTCTTGGTATTTCTACATTGTGATATCACTACTTTTACTTAAGTAAAAAATCTGAATACTTCCACCACTGCCAATTAGTGGGCTCACCGATGTAGGGTGCTTCAAGTCCTCCTGAATTAAGCCATGAGAATTCTATTCAGAAATATTATTCAGACATAATTCAGAATTTATATCTCTGAATATATAAATGTCTCTATACCCTCATTTGAATTTACTATTTGAGATTTGGCTTGATGTCTGGGCTGCTGCACTTCTGTGGCACAGAGGAAGAAGATCAAACGGTTATCCAAACTGCCGCACGGTTGGGTATGGCAAAACTGTCGAAGTATGAAATTCAATTTTAATATCGATGTCGAAAATATTGATTGGTCTCGTCGTGCCAGCCCACTACATCCCGACGCCCCGAGATGATGTCTTTTTTAAACGGCCATCATCTGGTTGGCTCAGGCCCAGCTGAGCGAGGCAGACAGGGACGTCACAGGCTCTCAGAAGGTGGGGGGGATGGACCTTCGGTGGACTATTACTATATCCCTTATTTTACACTTTGGCTATTCAAAAATAGCAGATATACAAGCTCATAGCGCGGCACCGAGTGCCGCGCTATGAGCTTGTAGATCTGCTATTTTTGAAAAATCGTGAAAAACATTTGTAACTGTCAAATGTTAGCACATTTTGTATTTTCAAGATTTTGTTAGTTTTTTTTTCGTGTTTTGGTTACTTTATTTCGGTTTTAGGGTTAGGGTTAGGTTATTTAATTCTTATTTTTGCCTGATTTTACCGATTTATTATCAAAAAAAATGTTTTCATTTTTTATTTTTTCAAAAAGTGGGGGGTATGAAATCACGGATCTGTGAGAGTGAGGGTGTCGCGTCGTACGCACAGTGAATGGCCGTGACGCTCCTGGAGGCAGAGGCAGTGCAGCTTGCTGGGATAAGCAGGCTGTATCAGAGAGGACAGACAGGCTCATGTCATGTACAAGGTCAGCCGGTTCATGACCCTCCCTGTGTGAGTCGCTGCCCTCTTCATCCGCACCCTGTCACTCTCACAGGTTTGCTGTCAAAATCTAAAATTTAACCCATTCAATCCGGGAACGCATCTGTGTCATTTTAGATTTTTAGCTATAACCATTATTTTATACTTTGGCTACTCAAAAATAGCAGATCTACAAGCTCATAGCGTGGCACCGAGTGGCACGCTATGAGCTTGTAGATCTGCTATTTTTGAAAGATCTTGAAAATGTCTGCAAATCTATGAATACAGTATATATATATTTTTAAAGCAAACATTTTTAACTCAAATCTTTGCTTCTGGGGGTCCCTGGAACAAAATACTTTGAGATTAGTGTCCGCTACCAAATACATATAATTTTAGGGGTCCTTGACATGAAAAAGTTTGAGCACCACTGATATAGTCAACATACGGTTTTCAGAAAACTGTAAGGATTTAGAACACATTTGTAGACACGTTCGCGGATTGAATGGGTTAAAGCAGTGGTTTTCAGACTTTTTCATGTCAAGGAATTAGATTAGATTTGGGGTGCCCGCTGGCCTTCTGGTCCAGGCGCATACCACATACAGTATAGGCTCTAATGCGAATCCTGATCCCGTCTCTCTTTTCCTGTCCACCTCCACCGTATACTATCAATAAAGGCAGAAACCCCCCCAAAATATCACCAACAAAATGATTAGATTAGACCCACACATAGCAGACGGGTTCCATAGTCAAGTCTTCAATGGAAGCATGTTGCGCACCGATCTACAAGCTCATAACGCATCGCAGTGCCACGCGTTAGGAGCTTGTAAATCGCTATATTCGATTATTGTATGATGAAAGAGTGTTTGAAGAAGTCAAACTGCCAATAGAAAAGATTAAAGAGTGTTCGTATTGGTCAAACTAACAAACTAACATGTTCAGAAGCATCTTCCGTGCAGGGTTGCCAGATCTGCTTGTTATAATTTCCTTGCAAAATTTTATTTGAAAATAGCTACTACTTCCATGACAGGCCTCGGATAATAAATTAAAGCAAAGGTTAAAGTCTCAATCTGTTATTAGGAACTTTATTAACAAAACATCACAATTCTACATCCTGTATTGCGCTAAGGGTGGGAGGGCTCCTTTCATGCTGTTTCACGAGTTGCAGATTGGGACTTTTCAGTTTTTCAGATTTTATTTTTGCTTTAATCCAAGCATTTGGAGATGGCAATTGGTTTCTGTTTTTTGCAGGAATGTGCTGCATTCCTGTGTGGAATGATACCAACTGTTTTGATGTGCTGTACAACCACTGTACAGTCTTCTGCATTCCAATGAGTCTTCATCATGACAAGACATTTTGTGTGTGTGTGTGTGTGTGTGTGTGTGTGTGTGTGTGTGTGTGTGTGTGTGTGTGTGTGTGTGTGTGTGTGTGTGTGTGTGTGTGTGTGTGTGTGTGTGTGTGTGTGTGTGTGTGTGTGTGTGTGCGTGTGTGCGTGTGTACAGTACGTGTGTGTGCACAAGGTTAATCTAGTTGTCACCACTTGCTGACAGCACAGCGATTGCTCTGCACTTCCACAAACCCCGTCCTATCAGCATACATGCGCCCACGCACACACTCACACATGCACGCACGCACGCACGCAGGCAGGCACACGCAGGCAGGCAGGCAGGCGCACACACACACACACACACACACACACACACACACACACACACACACACACACACACACACACAGCAGATGACAGTTTACTGTACTTTCTGATGTGACAACATCACCAGCCCTGTGATTTGAATGATTTAGGCATTTAGGGACAGTGATTAAAATACAGAGAGGGAGAAAGAGAGAGATATGGAGGAAATAAATAAATAAATGAATGAATGAATGAATAAAGGATGCAAGAAAGAAAGAAATGAAGAAAATATGATTTTCTTGCTTTTCTTTCTGTCAGCGTGCATTCCTTCTTGAAAGGACTAATACAGTCCTTAAATACCGGGGGCGTTTATTTTGTGCGATTAATTTGCATGAATTCAAACTGCTGTTTGTGTCGTGATGTGCATCCACAGAGAACCTGACTGTTATGTGGTGATAAAGAGGCGTCATTATTTTTCTAAACAAGGTCGATTTTTCACCGCAAATAATAACATCAACCTCTATAAATGAATAGTTTGAAATGAAATATTTGAGATGCATTTTTGGATAGTTAATTTGTCATTTTTTTCATACAACTGCACAGACATGCGCGCGCACACATGCACGCACACACGCACACTATGATCGTGGAGTACAGAAAGCTGCAGAGAGCATGCACAACGAGCAATCACATCAACTTGTGAGAGAGTGAGCAGCTTGAAGTGCCTGCATGCATGGGGGTTGACGTCATAGTCATCACGTCACTGAGACAATGGCTCTCCTTTCTCCTCAGACTGAAGAGGTTTTTAGCATGGATTTCAGAGTACTCTGCCACTTCTGCAGGTGGACCATACTGTATACCCCAGGGTTCTCAAACGGTTTCATGTCAAGACAAGGACCCTCAAATTAATATCTATTTGGCTGTGAACTCCATTTGCATTTGAACATATTTTGTGCCAGGGACCCCAAATATATTTGTTTTCATTTTTTGTGTGATTCTTTTGTAAATAGCCCATGTATAGGGTTAAAGTGCTTAAACTGATTGTGATGTTAACTAATTTAGCTGGGGAACCCCTGGAACCCCTTCTTGAGAAACCACTACCATAGAGAGTATCCTGACCGGCTGCATCACTGCTTGGTATATAGAATTTGCTCAAAACACCACCGCAGGGCTTTACAGGGGGAGGCTAAGAAGAAGCAGCACATCACTACAAGTGAGCTGTCAGCCATGCAGGACCTCTGCTCCCAGAGGAGCACTGCTGGCTGAAGGCTTGGATAATCATCAAAGATCCTAGTCACCCTAGTAATGGACCGTTCACTTTGCTGTGAAATGGTGGCAAATGGTACCAGAGCATCGGATCTCTATCCAGTAAGGCACAGAGACAGTTTATGTCCCAGAGCCATAAGACTCCTGAACTCAAAACAGTGGTGTGCACTACTTTTCATCCACACAGTTGAGGATGCTCTACTGCCTACTACATCCTTATCTGGGCAGAGGCAAAGTACTGTACATTCATTGTCGGTAACCCTGCTGTAACAACTCCAGAACCTGGAGAAATAAATACGCTACAAGGCACAACACAGCTCACTTAGTTCTTGTACCATATAAGCCATTATAGAAAGGAGCATAAGAAATTACACAAAAGAGAGAGAGAGAGAGAGAGAGAGAGAGAGAGAGAGAGAGAGAGAGAGAGAGAGAGAGAGAGAGAGAGAGAGAGAGAGAGAGAAGCTATAACAATCAGAACCATAAAATTCATAAAAGTCTGAGTTATATTAAAGAAATGAAGGTCCTGTACCTGCGGCAGTAATTCTTTATACTGTAAACAAACTGTATTGCAGACCAAAAAGAAAACACAAAACTGTTGTTTTAGAAATGAAATGCAGTATTGTATCTGACCTAGCCTCGCGTGGCCAGACAATATCACACGACACACTGCGTGGATAGGGGTTCTCCTTCCATTCCGACATCTCGCCACTCCGACTAGTGGCTTCCGCGTGCGGTTAGGGTTAGGTATAGGGTTCGTCAACGTCGGAAAGGCAACATGTCGGAAAGGCGAAATGCACCCGCGTGGATATTAGTCTGGTCCCTATCAACGATATTTTTTCTTCCAAGGGGCGGTTACAAAAAGATCCAAACGGACTCTATTGGTTAGACTTAAACCAATCAGAGCAGTGCTTCCTTGTACGAACCAATCAGAGCAGTGCTTCCTTGTTGATAAGCCCGCCCACATTTGAATACTGGGCCCTGGTTGGTCCCGCACAACCTCTGCGGGAGAGAAATAAATTCTCTATGGAGGGGGCCAGACATAATCTGCCGAGGGCTAAAGTGCATGCAATTTTGCAAAGGCAGATTCGTCTGGAACCAGGCTATATCTGACCCAATCTTAATCAAACTAAATAATAATTCAATTCAATTAAACGATCAGTACACTTCAAAATACAAATGAAGAATGATCAAACGCTGATCTTTAGTCTCGAAACGCAAAGTTCTTTTAAATGTCTCCAAAGAGTACATTTTCCCAAAAGTAATCCAAAACTAATCCAACAGATATTGTCGATCTTCTATTTTCCGAAAATCAAGTAATCCGCAAAGTCATCAAATAAAAAGGCAATGCATTGCATAAAAAGTATATTCCTCAACCGACCTTCAGGAGTCAGGAGGCCATTCCTTTGTCCAAAACTCAGAAATGTTCCTGGACCAAACTTCTCTCCTTCCAGATCCCAAAGTTCTCCAGCCCCACTACTCAGTGGTTTATCAATTCCTGATTTTGGTTTAGTATAGGCTTACAAGAGTCTCTTTCTCAAACACCACCAACCACTTTTTTTTAATACCTAAAATGGAACCCCCGGCCGCCTCACTTCCTGTACTTTTATTGCTGTTCCTGATACCTCACTTCCTGTGGAACTTTTTCTGCTTTTTCCCCACAGCTCCCTCTATGAGTGAACCATGTCAACATAAAATGAATCATAATGGCCATAATCACCTTACTCAAAACAAAACATTTGTTTCTGTACACTACATTTAGGTGCTAAATATTCAACCATATTTCAACCAATATATTCCCCAGTTATCACCAAGTTATGTTTCTGGTGTATTTTTTTCTTTCAATACCCATCATACCTGGACAGGAAATACATTATTTCACACCTTTATGTGGCAGTGTCACAAAGCAAGGAACGGTGAAAGTGGAAGGGAGCAAGGATTGGGGAGCGGTAGGGAGCAAGGAGACAGGAGAGTAAAGGAGCAAAGAAACGGGAGAAAATGACAGCAAGGAAAGGTTGACAGAATGGGAGGAGACACACACACGCGCGCGCACAGTCGCACACACATGCCCGATTGCACGCACACCCACACGCGCGCACACACACACACACACACACACACACACACACACACACACACACACACACACACACACACACACACACACACACACACACACACACACACACACACACACACACACACACACACACACACACACACACACACACACACACACACACACACACACACACACACACAAGAAGAAGGCGATTGATGGATTGAGAGCTTAATCTTCCAGACCTGGTAGACTATGCCAAGACAGGAAATTAAATAGATAAGGCTTTGGGCTCCACCTTGGCCGCATCAGGTCCACAGCCTGCTGTTAATATTCACAAGCCTTCTGGTGAAGTGACAGTCACTATATACCTGCAGTACAGTCACTAGACCTGCAGTACACAGTCACTATACCTGCAGTACAGTCACCATGCCTGCAGTACAGTCACCATGCCTGCAGTACAGTCACTATACCTGCAGTAGAGTCACTATACAGTATACAGTCACTAGACCTGCAGTACAGTCACTAGACCTGCAGTACAGTCACCATGCCTGCAGTACAGTCACCATGCCTGCAGTACAGTCACTATACAGTACAGTCACTATACCTGCAGTACGGTCACTATACCTGCAGTAGAGTCACTATGCCTGCAGTATAGTCACTATACAGTACAGTCACTAGACCTACAGTACAGTCACTAGACCTACAGTATGTATCGTTGTTCTTTTTTCTTTTCTAAATGTTTTAATAAGTTACATGAGTTCTTACTGTATGGTGTGTGTGTGTGATGTGAAATGTGAGTTTACCATAATCACAGTATTCGTTAATCATATCCATCATATTCAAGGGCTTTTGCAGAGAAATGAGACAGACTCCAGTTCAGTCACTTTCAAATTAGAGCACTGCAGAGGGTAGGTGTGTGTGTCATGTGTCCAGCTGACGCTCGTTGACGCTCGTTAATGTTCTGCGCGTCAAAGCAATTATGCTTCTGCACTGTCAAATAGGCCAACATCAACATCTAATCTAAGATTAGTGGGACTCATTCAAATGACCACCAGTAAGTCCATATTATATTAGATTTATTAGATATTATATTGATATTATAGCTATTTTATTTGATTAAAATGTGATGTTGTTACCTGATAATTAGTTGACTTTTGGTGAAAAAGCCTGCATAAATCGGTATCGGTTGATATAGGATTTGGACAATATCGGTATATCGGATATAGGTAAAAAAGTCAATATCAAACATCCCTACTTTTTTTGTATCAATTTTGTCACCCATTTGTACCAAAGAGCACTGTGTTGGGGAATTTTACTCCAGCCAAACACATGCGCTCCTTTCTCTCTTTTTTCTACAAACCTCTTGATAACTTCATCATCCATCATGTATTTTGTACAGGTATGATGTATACTAATCTCTCAAGAACAGATTCTGCTCATCGTTGGAATCTGTCGTGAAGGTTCGTCATAACGTGTACACACTGGCCTACAAGTGGGCGTGCCTTCAGATCAGGAAGCAGGCCGCGCTTTACCCAATCAAATGTAGTGGGCGGGATTTACGTGTCCACCGATCCTTCCCCTCTCGAAAACAAACCGAAACTAATTTAACAATAGCGTCCTCGGAGCGGACAAAACCACGGAAAGATATTCACATTTTAACTTGCTTTTTCATCATAGAAACAAGTGGGCTTATAACCAAAACCATCCATGTTCTCTGGGAGAAGTGGTGTTAGTGTTCCGTGTAGAAATATTGTTAGTGGGAATGAAAACATAGTCGCACCACCGGAAGTGAAACGCTGAAGGCAGACCAAAACCCCGGTTTCCTTGCGCACGTGTGCTACGTCGTCTTTGTCCCAGAGCCAACTGAGATAGTACAAACAGCAGAGGGCGCTGTTTTTCCTTCTCATTTGGCTCTGGGTTCCCAGATTAGATGTATACAAAGTCCCATGACTGGATTCATTATTGTTTGATGTGCATAACTATTTTCTCTCAGGTACTCACAACCCTTACTATTCATAATATCAATTATCAACGTTTAATTAATTATTATTATTTAATTATCTATAGCTTGTATTATTCAAATTTGCAGCCTATAATAAGACGTACAGAGCAATGGTGGTTTTCACTGTCTGGCACTAAGTGATCTCGCTAGTATTAGAGAACAGCTGTGTGATCCCACCCTTGCTGTACACAGCTAAATCCTCACTGTTAATTGAACTCTAGAGGTATTTGAACACTCTCAGCTGAGTTACGAATGGATAAATTAACACTAAGGATACGTGTTGGGACAAGGGTTGGCACATTCAGTGGTGGAAAGTAACTAAGTACATTTACTCAAGTACTGTACTTGAGTACAATTTTGAGGTATTGTTACTTGATTGAGTATTTTCATTTTTTTTTTACTACTCCTTTTTTTAGCAGTGTTACATTAGTAACTCGTGCTGTTACAATTAGTCTCATATGCGCTTAAAATGTAACAACGGAACAGCGTCCACTTTAGGTTTAATAACTCACAACCTATTTTATCAATTGAAAAACTTTAAGTGGTTTATGATAGCAGACATGTGTAGGTCCTTTGCTGGAAATATTTCATAATGTAGGTAAAAAGATTGCTGATTAAAAGAGTGAAACGTGAAAAACGTTACAATCGTGCAGGCTCTCCCCTACTTTTTCCGCCACTGCACATTGTCTGTGGATGTGTTGCTTGTTGTAAACCAGAGGGTCACAAACGTCTGATGGCCTGTGATGACAGAAAAACTGTCTGTTCCTCAGTCTCCTGTCAAGGAGTCTTTCAACGTGACACATCAGAACCTGCGGCGGGCGGGGAGGTGCTGCTGCTGATCGGCTCGGATGAAAAGCGTTCGTGCGCGACTTGAAAAGGGCGGGCGTGAAGAGAAGCCAATTTCCGAGTAAAGCGTGCACAATTGCACGGGCAACAAAGTGCTCAAAAACTGCACCGTTAACAGACAAAATATAGAGAGACGAAGCAGCTATGTGATTTTGTAATAATATAAACTGCACTGAAAGCAGGCGCATGCATGCATGCATGGATTAAAGGGGGGTTTATACTTGGTTTGCACGCTGTGCCGCGCCCAAAAAATAGCTGATTTATAAGCTCATATCAGCACGTGGCAGGCATTAATTTCATTCAGTCCTTTAGAGGACCAAATTAAACACCAGTGAGCCGTTCCGAGAGATCACCTTCATCCTTCATTAATATTCATTAATTATTATCTTAAGCATATTTATTATGTATCATATTCAATTATCCTGGTGATGTGGATAACTTGTTTGTACGCAAATCAGATGTTACACAGTAAAATCCTCAGAGTGTACCCTCGCGGGTCAATTAGGTTACATTCATTTTGTACATTCTCAGAGTTAAATCTGCAAACCATAACCTTCATATCCTATGTTCAAATCCTGTCCTCCATTACGCACGAGACCACATTTCTACCACTCAGCGAACAGACAATCCTCACTTGGCCAGAGGGGATACTGCGCGTATGAGCTTCGGGCAGTACTTGTCAAGCAGTAGGACCTACTTGCGGATTATACTAGTGTCAGTCTACCTTATGTGGATTATGCGGTCGGGTCAACACGCACTGACATTTTGCTCCTTAACGATTCCCCCTTAACGCTCCAAGTCCTTAACAATTCCCATATTTTACTAAATCAGTATTGCATACATAGTGGTTATCAAGGTCCATGCACCCTGTGAGTTACTTGAGGGGGTTCCCTTACAGTTACAAACCTTTACAACACTAGAACCAATGGACCCGCAGGTTCTATTTCCATTTGTACACTCTCAGAGTTATGGTGGTCCTTGAAATTAAAAAAGTTTGAGGACCACTGGTAATGTAATGATAAACTGGTTCCGGAAACAGTTCCAAATGTGTTGGAATCGATTCCGGTTCATCAGTGTCAGCTCCGGATCCCAACCCTAATCATGGCTCCCAAGTTCAGCCATTTTGGGTGACCATTTTGGACTCCGACTGTATGGGCTGCCAGCCCAAGTCTCACCCTTTGAGAGTCAGTCACGCAATTTAACCTCTTCTCACGCCTCATGCCACACTTACAATTCCACACGCTAATTTTGTCATTTTCCCCTCTCGCTTCTATATAGTATTTCCATAGCTTGCTGCTTGCCGTTAACGGCGTAGTTCGAGGCTAGGCGTGCTTTCAAATGCCACCGCAAACTATTCAGAGGCCGCGCCCCTGGAATCCAAAACACTGTTTCCATTGGCTCATTGTCGCACGCAAAATGCTTAAAGGAAACACACCATGAATTTAAAAAAAAAAAATGATATTTAATATCATATGGTGTATGTCCCTCAAACCATTTTCAAAAGGTTTGAGCCTAAATCAAGCCTCAGATTTACTCATTCCAACTAACTTCTCTCTGGCTTATAAAGCACTTTCAGCTGCAATACCAAAACGTCCTGTTGGGCAGAGGGGTGCTACTGAGCAATTCTGTCTGTCAAAATACATGGGCAGAATGGTTTGTGATGTAAGCAAACATTGCCATTCTGAGATGGCCTGTTCAGACACGCCCATTCTGAAAATCTCTGAAATGAGAATGAATGACTGAATGTTATAAAAAAATATTTTTTGGGGTACAAGAGACACTGGGGGAGCCCCAAAAAATACAAAAAAAAAAAAAAAAGTGAAATTCATGGTGTGTCTCCTTTAAGTCTGTGAGGCCGCAGCTGGGTGACAACATACTTAGCGTGCTGCGCGGTTATATATCAAGGCGATGAACCGACGTAAATATTATATTGATATTTGTATAATACAAACTGCAGACCGTCTGCCACTATTAGCTATTTTAGATCGCCTTTTAAAACACCATACTGTTTGCCACTGCCATTTTTTACACAGTTATTTCCCTTTCTCTTCTGGTCGATTTTCCAATGAATGGATGAGGCATCACCACGCTTTATAGTCTTGTTTATTTAGTAGCCTACTGTATATAAATGTTAGAGGTGACTGGTGAGTCACTATAACGCCTCATCTTTCTAATTAATTAACATGCTAAGGTGCCTCATCATCGCCTTGGGTCATCTTTCTGCTATTGCAGCTATAGTTATTTAAGTACATCAAATGACATGTGAATGCATATGAGTTGAGTCACTATAACGCCTCATCATAGTCTTGTGTCTTCTTTCCAATGCATTAACATGCTAAGGTGCAGCTATTGTTATTGAAGTTAATCAAATGGATAGAGGCGAGTCACTATACGTTAAAACAAACAAAAAATCAAGACCTTGAAACTGCTTGAATTAAAGAGGCCCATAATCTCAGAGTTTGAACCTAGTGCTCTGAACAAAACAAAGACATACACTATGTTTTTATATTATTGTTCTGGTTCTAATCTTGTTACAGTATCACAGAGAAGAAATATGGTGTTGAGCAAAGGTGCTTTTCATTATGTTAAGAGTTACTGATTCATGCTGATGTGTAAGCATGACTGGAAGAAAACAAGAAAAGAATGACATACAATAGATGTCATTGTGACTGGAGAGCTAGGACATATTATCCAATGTGAGAGTGTGTGACGCGTTGTGGGCTTGTAGATCTGCTATTTACAAAAACTTTTGACAAAATGTAAAAAACGTGGAATGTTTTTGCAAACATTTTTAGACCACAAATGTTATGCTGGTCCCTGGCACTAACCTTGTGGTTGGACATGGACATACAGTCAGTGGAAAAAGCATTCACATTTTTTACTTTAGTAAAAGTATCAATACTACAATGTAGAAAATGTAGAAATAATATGTTAGAAGTAAATGTCCAGAATTAAAAATGTACTTGAGTAAAAGTACAAAAACATTGGTATCTAAATGTACTTGAAGTACCAAAACTAGAAAGTAGGCTACTCATTATGCAGAATATCCAATTGCACAAGTTGTCAAGTGTATGACATCTTTTGAAAATAGCAGATATACAAGATCTGTGAGCTTGTAGATCGGCTATTTTCGAATGGACGAAATGTATATGAAGGTGAAGTGGTTAATGTAAGTTTTGTAATAATAATCGAAATCTACAAAGGAACTAGTAACCAACTGAAGTTGTCAAATAAAGGTAGGCCTATTGCGCACATAACAGGCCTTCACATAATGTACATAGACCTACTGTAGTGTGCACATAACACTGTAACTAGCAAGGTTAACATTAGCCTAGTACTGTAGTAGTTCAGGTGACACCTTGTCCAAACAATAACTATACAGAAAAAAAGAAACACTGTGGAAACACGATCGCATCGTCCGTCATCAGCGTCATGGCTGAACGTCAACCTGGTTTTTGCACTTTCTCCATTACAACCCGTACATCTACATAAACGTTCAGGTTTCAAATATAAAGTGCTAACCACATGGCCATGGATGTACAGGCTGTCAGAAGTACCCGTGTCTTCCGTATTGTTCAATGAAAAGCATTCTAATTCGATCAGTGGCCTCTTTCTCCGAATTTTCTCCATGCATTCAACTAAGCGACCCTAGCGGTTGGGAGGTGTATTGCACTCTGATACATTGTCACTGTCTGAGGAAATGGCCGTCGATCGGATTAAAATGCTTTTTATTGAACAACACGGAATAAACGGATACTGTTGAGGAACCATACATATATACGACATCTCTGGCAAACACACACACACACACACACACACACACACACACACACACACACACACACACACACACACACACACACACACACACACACACACACAACCACAAGAAATCAAGACAGCAGCGTCATGATCCTCACCCCAGCCAGCAACAACAACAAAAAAAGATTATGGCCTACCTTTCTTTGAGGTAAACTGTGAAGAATAATATTGCAAAAATAGTTCCAATCCAGTGCGTAACACACAAACAAAAACTCCTCATTTTGAGTCACGAGCGAAGAAAAAGTGTAGGCTTAATGTGTGTGTGCAACATGTGTGTGTGTTGTTGTCACGTGACTACTAGCAGCGTGCCTGGCCGGCAGGGCACGCGCGCACACACACACACACACACACACACACACACACACACACACACACACACACACACACACACACACACACACACACACACACACACACACACACACACACACACACACGAGATTGTCGCGGGGGAGGGGCTACTAGCATGGAGCTAGATGCTATAGCCCGAACAGTCATGGGTTTGATTGGTTGTTGTTGGTTGTCAGGGCAATATCACAACCAATCGGTGGACGAAAAAAATGCAATAAAGGAAAAGGCTGCTATGTTCTTAAAAGGCTTTTTTTAATTCATTGGCATTTTATTAATGGGCTAAATGTATTTTCTTTGTTACAATTGTTTTCATTTCTACTTGTGCTGGTCAATTATTAACACTATATATATATATAATAGCAGGAAACTTTAAATTGCAAAAATAATTGGGTGGAGAGGCTGCCTCAATAATGAAAGAATAAGACTAAATAATGACATTGACAGTCTAATCCTAATGTAGACTTGGACTCTGTGTATTATAATATGTCTAGCAATTGATAATATTTCTGGCATGTTCACTATTCAGAGTAAAGCAGAGAGAGAACACAGCGAGGCAGACAGTGCAAGGAGAGCAGCTGGCATGGGGGTGAAGACATCACAACAGTCTTATGTTAATTTAAATTGAGATATTCCTCTAAATCGATGTTAAAAAAGGCAAAAAAAATAAAAGTCTCAGTCCTAAGTTTTCCTGAAACTTGGCAGCCCTGGTATATGCTTGCTTTGATTTCAATGAATGTTGACATACTTGTTATGCTTTGCCGACACAATGGTCCTCTAAACATACTATTTGTAATCACATTATGCAAAGTTGCACCGTATATAAATGATGTGAGTAAAAATGGGTATTGAAAAGCCTTTAACAAATGCAGTACATTTTGTTCATTACAGAAGCTTGTTGAAATAAAGAAACAAATAAAGACTCAACTCGCCGTTCAAAGATGAAGCAACTTTTAATTTGAAGTATCAGAATCCTAGACAGAGACCTCTTAAAAGTCCACATCTCAGCTTTTTAAAAAGACATTGTATAAGTTGTCAAATTATTCTAATACATAGAGTTATAAATGATAGCATGGAGGTGGTTATACGACAGTTTCTCACATTACCCGGAAACAGAGAGAGAGAGAGAGAGAGAGAGAGAGAGAGAGAGAGAGAGAGATTTTATGCAGAGTAATGACAGTTTTAACATTTAACACTGACCTGTTATTGAGCTTAAATACGTTGTATGGAAAACATGACACAGCAAAACACAGGCATAATGGATGGGGCGATGGAGGAGGCAGGGAGAGGAAATAAACAGGCAGGGGAAGAACGAGTCCTGAAAAGAACAAAAACAAAGTGGAGATGAAGGGAGAGAAAATCAAATGCATGGACGCAGTGGTAATATTACACACGTTATTGTAGACAAACAGAGAGATCTTTGTCTCCATTCTAATGTAGGCTGTCTTTCCATCTGACAATAAATGCATCCATAACAGCCCCAACCATAACAAACATTATCTTTGTCCAATGACACTTGTCGAAGGTATAAATCAGCCTTTAGAATGAGCCACTCCAACAGACAGCTCAGGCGGAGCTCCAGTTATGTGTTAAGGAGAAAATGCAACAAGACGCATATTTTCATCTAAAGTAAAAATGGCATCTATGGTTATGTGATCCTTTATTGTTGCGATAGAGTGGCTCTGTTTTCATAACGCACTTTGGAGCTGGAGTGGAATGGATCCTTCATGCACTGTAATGGGACTGCGGCACTTTGAGTGGTTATGTGCCTTTGTTCAAAAGAAGCAGAATATACCTCATAAAACACCCCTAAGGTTTTCTCTCTCGAAAAAACTGTCAAAATCACAGGACCAGAAAAGCAATCACAGAGCCACAAGTGCTAGTAGGACACAGGTTGAAGTACAGTCATATTATATAACACCGGCAGTCTGGCTGATGAGCTCATGGTGATAAGCTCGACGTTAAGGTACAATAGGTTGCGGTTACACTTGTGGATGTTTTGGTTAGTTTGGTACCGTCCAAAGCTTTATAGACGATGCAACACTATTGCGGCGTGTCCTCTAAACATGTACATTGTGTGCCAGATTACAAGCATTGATGCAAACAGATTTTTTGCCATAATGATACAATATGACAGATTGCTACTGTAGGTCAATCTGTGGTCCATGCTTTATGTGTTATACTTGTAACTGTTACAGTAGGTCCATTGAAAGTCAAGGTGTAAGGGCAGTTAGCAAAGGTTTATTGACAAATTTACACTTTTTCGATATTTGACTGATGAATGAGGCAAATTACCACATTTTGAAAGCAGATCGACATGCGAAACCGGCAAACAAAATGACATCCATCAAATTAGGCACATTTTAATGTGCTATCCCCCAAGCTTAACCACTTCCAACCTGGCTTACCTATTTTGGGCAACATTTTAAAAAAGAAACAGTTTTCAAACTTTTCAGAAATTGTGAAAATAGCAGATGTATGAGCTTGTAGTTTGGCAAATTTGTTTTCGCTATTGTCGTACATGGAGTTATATAGGGCTTACTATAAGTGGTTAAACAATGCAATACATTGGCAGCAAAGGAGCAACTTTCACTAGCTGATCCAATACTGGTATTTTTGTAATGTATACCAGTGATTCTCAACCTTTTCTGGATCAGGGCCCACTTGAAAATCTCTAAAGTGTTCGGCTGCCATGTTAAGTGGTCAGATGGGTGGGCCGCATGCATTTTCAGAGCACGTTTACTCTAACAAATAAGTATACTTATAATAGCTATAATCTACAAGGTCACAACGTATCGCATGCTTGTAGATTGGCTATTTTCCCAGAATAGGGATGCTCGGGTTCAAGTGGTTAAACAACAATGACGGCATCATCACTTAAGCTGCAGCATAAACAATAAACATAAATGAATGTGTATATGCTTTTCCAGTTCTGTAATTGGTACCTTTGTGGGAAAGCAGCTGTAATGGTGGAGTACAATTAGAGAAGCATACTGTATATGACTGGGAGGAGGGGGGGAGGCAGGGTGAGTTGGGGGGGTGACTACATGAGTGGGGGGGGGGTCATCATTATAATGTCACATAATAATCATCACTTCGTACATTAGGCATTTTACTCAGTCTGGCAGAGCATACAGCAACATGATTGTTTTTTTTATCAAGCCTCTCAGAGCAGGGAGTGCCTTCGAAGTCATGATGAATAGTGTAGCTTATATGTTTATCCATGCTTGCTATGCTAATGCTACACCACAAGGTCCTGAGTTTTAATGTAAACAGACTGACCTTTCACACGCTCAAATTAAATTAACACTCAGGATTTTGCGGTGTACCCCAAAAAACACAGAACGAATGCTTGTCATGACTTTTAGCCCCTTTAGACCAAAAGGGTATCATCAGGGTTTTACGTTGCTAGGTAGTCAGTTGTTTCAAGAGGCTTTCTAGTGACCAATCCTGGTCTATGCGGAGGCGAGGGCTGGGAACATAAACAGAAAAAGGTTGCTTGACAAGTACATTTTTAACCGGATGTTGTTTTATCAAGTCAGGCAGCAAAGATGTGTTACGGAGGGGAAAATGTATGCCCAACTTTCTATGTACAGCATGAAGAAATAATATAATTAAAAGCCAAAAAGGAGGCATCCCAGAGCGGGTTCCTTTGGCAAAATAACTGAGACAAACAAAACAACATTATGCGAAGAAAACCAAACGTTGAAAGTGTTAAATAGGTGGTTAAAATGACTTCATGTCTGATCCCGAAGCAGGACTTTTACTCCAAGTAGCTTGATAAAATACTGGCTCTCTAATAATAATTCACATTTTTCACTTACTGACTCTCATCAAAAAATAAAATAAAAACAATGACCATGAATTGAAAAACGTATGATTGGTAGATTATTTTTGTTAAAGTGGTGACTGACACACACTCTATGATCAGACAAAGTAAATAATAACAGTAATAGCAAATGAAAAGAAACGTTATCAAAATATCTATTGGCTTTCACTTAACTATTTAACAACACATCGAGAAGCTAAAAAATAATCTAAACAAGAAAAAATGAAATAATTTAACATATCTTGAGACATAGAAATTTACATTATGTACAGCCATTTTAAATTAACACATTTTTGTTCATTGACTGGTAACTTCTCCTTTTGTGTCCTTTGACTTGAGAAATGTTCAGTTCCCATAAAGCTGTTACTGCCAATCCCGTTTTATAATCTCGAGTCAGAGAGTAGATCCCACCCAGTGGATCCCAGTAGATTCCAGTGCACTAAGGCTTCCTTCAAGCAAATCTGTCAAGGGCTCATCCCAGCCAATCACATTTCTTCGAAGTGGTGATCAGTTTGTTTCTGCCCGGCGACAGAATGTTCCAATGGCTTTGGAGCATGGCAGACATCCACACTTTGATTCAAAATAAAAATAAATTAAAAAATATATAGAATATATATTTATAAAAAGAGAACTGAAAGTGTCACCTTGGGTAGTTTGATCTTGTCGAGCTGCAAAGGTTACGAAAAAAGCAAACCGTTTGTCCAGGGTTTTCAGTTCCTCTTCATTTTTCTATATTATTTTCCTTTTATCCTTGTTTTTTTTGTGTTTTTCATTATTTTTTTTGCAATACTGAGAGTGCTGAAAGTAGTTTGTAGGAAAAAAGAGACACGTTTACAGCAAATGTACATTTTTAGCAGGTAAACAAAATGTAAAAGTGCTTTTTTTTCTTATTTTTGAAAGACTGCTTTTGTTTTCCAGTGTTTAGAAAGAAGTAGGAGGCACTTGGGTCCATCTCTATGGCGACAGACAGTGAGTCAGGCCACACTTCTAGGCTCAGGATTGGAAGGTCCGGTCCAAGGTCAGGTCCTTGCACACGTGACAACTAAACGGGCAAACGTGGGACCAGCACACTGAAGACAGGTGTTTCCACACAGAAAGGTTAAGTATGTTTGACAGAAGTACAGTAGGAATTGACACAGGACCAGCACTAATGGGGCACAGCAGTTGTAATGGAGCACACATTTGTTTTTCTCACATGGTTCCCTAGATGTTATAGCTCTTCTGATTGCAGTAGTTCTGACAAAGAAACGCTGTTCCCGTTCTCACGCTGTGAGACTGTGACTTTGCTTCATTGTAAAGACACAACTGCCCTAAGTCTTTTTATTGGTCGAGATCTAGAATGCGGTAATTGTAATGGTGACATAGCCTTGGAACAAAACAGACAGAGATTTTGTTTCTTCCTTTTTTTTTTAACAATTGTGACATTTGTGAATCTCTGTCAGGCTTGGACGCTAACCCCAAATATCCAGTGGAATGATGTGCTTAATGTCCATACTTCTCCATACATTATACATAACTCAAAGGGACTGTACGATTGGATAACAGCTGTGGCTTTAGGTTAAGCACTTTATATTTTGAATTTGCACATCCTTGGAGAAGTACAGGCATTAAACATGAAATTCCAGCGTCTATCTGGGGTTAGTGTCCAAGAATGACAGAAATGCGCAAATACAGTCTTAGTCCAAGGCTACGACGACAACTTTCCGCAATATTTCGGTTTGGATATTTCTGTTCCTTCTGTGTTTGTATCAAAAACAATTCAGCTGGTCCCAGCCAAAACGGACATCTTCAATGTGAGTCCCATGGACACCCCAGTTGCCTCCGTGCAGATGACACAGCTGTCCAGTCCTGCCCCTGAACTTCCCGGTTCCAGTAAGGCCCGTCCATATGGTTAAGCGTTAAGCCATCACTATGGTACAACAGGGTATTTTGTCCGAAGAAAGTGGTAACACAGTAACTTTGTAAGATCCCAGACTTTGTTTTGGAACAGCAAAAGAGAATAGGATTGTCCAGAAGTGGATCAGACCAGACGAGTAGATACCAGACCAGTAGATACTAGACACGATCAGGAAATAGAATAGAATAGAGTTTGAATGTTGCAGATACAGTCTTCATGTCAGATGCCAAGTAATGTGATCCTGTTCCGTCTTATATACTGTAGAATATTGTAGCCTCACACACACACACCCCATGATGACACTATGGAGGGCGTTGGTTTATGTTTTCAGTCAACAGGTCTTAAGCCTCGGTTATACTTAGCTGCGCGTCTGTGCCACACGTCGAAAATAGCAGATCTACAAGCTCGGTTTCGGCGCATGACACCAACGCTCAACTAAGTATAAAATCGGCCTTCAGTTCTAGAGAAGGGGCAGCGACATGGCGTCCTCGTAGTAGCGTGACCTGGCCAAGTCGACAAGCCGTGCAGATGTCTTAAACTCTCGGACAAACAGATAAGCCTTGGATAAGATTTTAGCTACTAAGTAACTACTACTAAGTCATATACTGTAGTAGTCTTGTCATTTAGGCTAAACGCACAGAGCGGTTCCTGTCGACATCCCTTATTACACGTTTCATGCTGAGCTTCCCAACAACTCATCGCTCGTTTACACACAGTGGGAGTCTAAGAGGATTTTCCGGTGTTTCTGTTGGCCACGCATGTTTCCAGTGAACATCCTGGAAGAGACGAGACAATTCCAGGCCAAGTAACTAAGGCTGTGAGCAAGTTAAACAAATATATTCCAGGAAAAAAAAACGATTGGCGACACAAATCTTTGACACGGCTATGTCAAGATTCGTCAGACTTGCCAAGGCTGTCGAAAGCTAGAGGAAATAGGAGCTGGGCCATTTCTGGGCCAGGTGAAATGAAGTGTCCAGGGAGGGATGTTTGAATCGTGGCCAGGTTTCAAACCGAGCTGTACCAGTCCAGCCCAGGATACATCCAGAATGGTATACAGGAATAGATCTGTCTATTAAAATCTGGTCAAATTACATCCAGGTTTTTGATAGAACACACAGGCTATAGATGTTAAGGCTGGCACAACGACCAGGGCGACAAAATAAATCCATCCAGACCCAAACCAGGCCAGTTAAACAGAATCTTCAACGTTTGACTCAATCCAGTCCACTGTCCAGTCAAGTCTAGTTATTATGTCCAGTTCAAATGAATGGGAGATGAGACCATGGGGCCAAGGTCAGGCTATAGACCAGATCACTGAAGTTTAATGAGGTCCAATTGAGTCCATTATACTGCAAAGCAATCCTTTTTTTTTATTCTAGTGAAGATCATCTACTCCATTCAATCCCATCCGGTTCCATTCTGGTCCATCTAATTTCAGTCAGTCCCAATTCCGTTTCTGATCTATATAGTCCAGTCTAAGAGCCATCTCACTCACACAACGCAACTCTTTCCACTCCTCTCTCTCCTCGTCTCCGTCCTATCCCAGTATGTCCAGGTATACGGGCGTGGCTTTCATCAGGGCAAACACCATCTTCTGAATGTCCTTGATGTTGAGGCGCTGCTGTGGCTCCCTCTGCCAGCAGCCCAGCATCATGTCATACACCTCCTTGGGACACACCCTGGGTCGCTCCAGCACCCGGCCCTGGGTGATGCACTCTATCACCTGAAACACATAGGCACACACACACACACACACACTTGTGGTTAAGACCTGAGGCGATTCTTAAAAAATATCTAAATCCCAACAGTTTTTTGAAAAAAATCTAAAAACATTGTTTTCAAGATTTTTCAAAAATAGCAGATCTACAAGCTCATAGCGCGGCACTTGGTGCCGCGCTATGAGCTTGTATATCTGCTATTTTTGAATAGCCAAGGAAATCTAAAGTGACACAGACGCGTTCCAGGTCTTAATGGGTTCATAACAGTGGTGGAAAAAGTACTCACATGTTTAACTTAAGTAAAAGTATCAATACTGCAATGTAAGAAGTACCCTGTTACAAGAAAAAGTCCGGTGTTCAAAATTTACTAGAGTAGAAGTACAAAAGTATAATTTTATTTATAATGAATAGCCGTCCCCATTTAGCCACTATTTGAGATTTAATACCTGCTTAATGTAAGCACACGTTTGACGTTTGTGTTTCACAGGAATTACGATTGTACTTATACAGAAAATAGATGAATATTCTTTGCATCCATTGTTAACTAAGGTACTGTATGTCCCCATTATGCTCTAAAAGGGTGAAAAACATATTTTTCATTTCAGCTCGCCTTTAAGGGCATAATTATGTAGTGCGAGCAGTAACTTTTAGCTGTGCATAAGGCAATTTATGAGCTTAAAAAAAGTGGTTTTAAATTGTGCCATCATGCTGATTTGCATAATGGGCCATCCATTATTGCCAAACCAAGCTAATAATTAGCCATCAAGAAGTCAAGCTGTTTTCCATACAACCTTCTAACTCAAACATTATTCTACTTCCCATTATTGTTTATATGACCTGGATGTTGTTAACTACTTTCTCGTGGTTAGAGTGTCCTCGGCAAGGCTTACTATTACAGGCAATATTACAGACGAGACGACAAAGTATGCATAGTGGTTAAGATGTTGAAATAATACACTTCATGTGATCTCCCACACATTCATAAGCCCATACACGATGAAGTGAAGACCGTGATGATTCCTTACCTCATTATTGGCCAGCTGGAACCATGGCTGTTTTCCATAAGTAAAGATCTCCCAAAGGATGACGCCGAAACTCCACACGTCACTTTCAGTGGTGAACTTCCTGTACATGATGCTCTCTGGAGGCATCCAACGGATGGGCAGCATGGTGTGGCCTCCCACCTGCACGCGCACACATGCACACGCACACACACACACACACACACACACACACACACACACACACACACACACACACACACACACACACACACACACACACACACACCACATACATGGAGATTAGTGGTTCTCAAAGTGGGGTCCGGGGACCCCTAGAGGTCCTTAATTGAGGTGAGATAATACAGCATAGAAAGCAGTTTAAACCACTTTAAACCTAAACATTGGCTGTTTGAAAATGAAAAGAAAAGAAAAAATCTTGAAAATGTTTGAACAATTTGGAATATTTTTGAAACATTTTAACAAGACAAATCTTGTGTGGGGGTCCCTGGCACAAAATAGTTTTTCCGATGGCTCGATACTAGTGTATTTTCTGTTTTCTGTTATCGTGGGGAAAGTCTTTGCTGAAAATAGCCGATCGACATGAAGCTCACAATTGCGTCGCATTGTGAGCTTGACGATCTGCTATGTTCAGCGAAAGCTTTCCCCACAATACCGATGCTGGGGTTTAAGTAGTTAATTAGGGGGTCCTTGACATGAAGAAGTCAGCAAGAATTTATCATCATAAATTGGGCGACTGTCAGCGTAGATAGTGTACTATTTGTAGATCTGGTGGCGGGTTGGATCTTCCTATTAACTTGCGCATGGCTAATGGAGGTGGATATTAAAAGATGTGTGACGGACAGAGAATGTATGTCCCATCATAGCGCATGAAGATCACACAGAGAGTGAATCATTACTCATGCTGTCTAAGTTGAACTGTGACTGCTGGAAGGTCATGAAGCAGCTTGACTAATTTAGTCCAACGCACACTTCCTAATGGAGACTATAATGAATGACTTCCTCCTGAGACACAGGTTTTACAAAGAGGGGGGCTGCGGCCCCCCCCAGGGGGGTCCGCCAAGGGGGGCCTATTGGAAAGAGTGTAATCGTTACAGTCGGGTGGAAACCTTGTATGTCCAAAACCGTTTCTTTTTTTTAATATTAGTATTATTTTAATCCATTTAGACCTGAGGCCGATTCTACAAATGCCTTCTAACAGTTCTCTGAAAAACGTATGTAAAAAAAATTGCAAAAATATAAAATGACAGATGCTTTCTCGGATTGAATGGGTTCATCGTGAAAATAGCCGATCTACAAGCTCACAATGGGCCATGATGCGATGCGTTGTGGGCTTGTAGATCTGCTATTTTCACTACTTTTGTGCAACACTCTTGTATGACGAAATAGGGCACTAAATTTAAATTCATTTATCAATATTATTGTGCCAGTTTAACAACTTTAAACTGGGTGACCCTATCATTATTTTTAGTAATGTTAAAATGTTTTCTAAATGTTCTGAAAATAGTGAAAATAGCAGTTCAACAAGCTCACACCGCTTCACAATGCATTGGGGGGGCTGCAGCCAGAGGCTATAAGGCTATTTGGGGGTCATTGGTGTGGAAACGTTTAGGAACCCCTGGTCTAAGCCAGTGACAAATATCCCTACTACATTAGGCTCCGCCAAAGTGTTCATAACTTTACCAGCCTCCTCCAGCCATCCTATTATCACTTGCCCTTACTGTTCTTCCACTAGGCTAGGGGTCCAGTTCACGCAAATTCAAAGTCAGCATTACTAAAAAGATGAATCCGTTTCAAAAATGAAAGGCATCAAAAAGCAAAAGAAATGCTATTATTTTGCTAACTAAGGAGAATTCAATAGATATTGCAGCATCCCCGGGCACTTAGTAGCTGAGGAGAGACTTCTCAGAATGCCTCGGAGCGTGCCTATATTTGCTATTATTCTGTTATTGTGTTATCGGTTATTGTTTGCCTAGGGGAATGCGTTGGGAGGAGTTATGTGTCGGTTGAGATTAATGCTATTGGGTTTGTGTGAACGTAATCATTTATTTTATGTCTATGTGTTTTGGGGCAAAACCATGAGTGAGAGGGGGTATAATCGTGTTGGGCAAACATTTGTCATCATTATGCCGAAAAAAGACTTCCTTACATTGTTGACTCTGAAGGCATTTGAGCTGGGTCCTGCGATAATTATGATACATTCTGCCAAGATGTATTGAGATGGTTTCAGGCTTCATTAAATTCAGGGTAGGCTAACTGCTATGTGTTTAAGGGTGTAATTCGATGGCAAATGAATCACTTATGCCATCATTATTTTCCCTCAACATGTTTGAGGCCCAGGCCTAGCGCTGGAGTTCATCCCAGTGAATGCAGGCACCACCAAGGCCTGTCTGAATACCAAGTACATCATTCTGAGCTAGTAACATTCAGCAAATGATTGGTGGAAACAGTGTAAAGTGTGTTTGCAAGGCAGCTTTTATTGAACAATATGGAATATACGGGCACTTCTGAGGGGCTATACATAACATCCGTGGCCATGCGGTAAGCACTTTATATTTGACATCTGAACGTTTATGTAGATGTACGCACCAAACAGGGAGAAAGTGCAAACACTATTTTGAAGATCATCCAAGACTGTCACATAATACTGTATATGACAGTCTTGTGTCAAGGCTAGACTAGACCCTAGACTACTACTATCTGTCTATCTGTCTGTGTCCCTTTTATGACCATATATGGAGATCTCTGTGTCAGGCTGTCTGCTCGTCTGTCTGTCTGTCTGTCTGTCTGTCTGTCTGTCTGTCTGTCTGTCTGTCTGTCTGTCTGTCTGTCTGTCTGTCTGTCTGTCTGTCTGTGTCCCTTTTATCCCTGTATCTGTCCTTGACCCTATTATGCCCAGATGGAGATGTGTATCCTTCTGTTCTTGTCCCCTTTTAAGCCCATATATGGCGATACCATATATGGGTATGTCGATTGGATCTGTGGTTCTGGACAACCAGATCTCCATATATGCCTATACATGGGCCTGTTGGTCGTAACGGTGGTTTTCAGGATTTCATTTAATTCCTTGGCCTACAGGCAGTGATCAATCCAATGGTTTGTCATAACCAAGGTACATAGAAAAAGTACAAATACAACGGTCTACAGGTTTGGTAGCCAGCATCGGATGATGTCAGTCAGCTATGATGACAGTATGGTGATATCAGACATGTCCATATTTGGCATAATCCAGGCAATGGTTACGTGACGTAACCATTGCCTCAACGTCGATAAAAACTCCAATTGAAAAGAAAATCATTTATTGTTAAACACATTCAACTAGAATGTCTAGCAAAACTTGCTAGCTTAAACCTCATTCTGAATGTTTTCAACTAGGCCTACAAAATGAAACTGTACTGTCTGTCGGGTCACCCTAATTTTCCTTGCAATGTCCTCAGATTCAAGTCCACCACCATCATGTTGGACTGCGCACTGGATACCACCTCGGTCCTTAACTTCCTGCCCCTGCCTCTGGTTCATAGTCCAAGGCTCTCCAGGCTGCCTGGCTGGGTATCACAAAATGGAATGCTAAACATGGAGAAGGAGCTGAAGGAGTGTGCAGGAAAAGTGTTTGTGGACTCGCAGCCGGAATTCCGTGTTCCTGAGAGAGAGCTGCTGGACCTGTCTACCGTAGATGTCATCCTGATCTCCAACTACCACTGCATGATGGCCCTGCCTTACATAACAGAGAACACGGGCTTCACCGGGATCGTGTACGCTACAGAGCCAACTCTGCAGATAGGCAGACTGCTGATGGAAGAACTCGTCCACTTCGTGGAGAGAGTCCCCAAAGCTCAGTCTGCCACCTGCTGGAAGAACAAGGAACTGCAGCCGATGCTCCCTGGACCACTGAAGGGCGCCGTGGATGCACGGGCATGGAAGCCATGCTACGGTATGCAAGAGGTCAACTCTGCCCTCAGAAAAGTGCAGCTCGTGTTCTATTCGCAGCACGTGGAATTGTTTGGAGCGGTGCAGATCTCGCCCATTAGCTCCGGCCACTCATTGGGAAGCTCCAACTGGATCATCCAATCGCATCATGAGAAAGTGGCGTATATGTCCGGCTCCTGCGTCCTCACCCCCACACACCCACAGCCCATGGACAGGAGCTCTCTGAAGAACAGCGATGTTCTGATTCTGACGGGCCTCACCCAGAAGCCCACCTTCAAACCGGAAGGCATGCTGGGAGAATTCTGCAGTAACCTGGCGATGACGATTCGTGCAGGGGGCAACGTGCTGGTGCCGTGCTACCCGTCAGGGGTGATCTACGACTTGTTTGAGTGTTTGCACCAGTTCATCGAGAGTGCCAGCCTGGGAACGACGCCTTTCTATTTCATCTCACCCGTTGCCAACAGCTCACTGGAATTCTCCCAGATCTTTCCCGAATGGCTTTGCCACAGCAAACAATCCAAGGTCTACCTCCCGGAGCCTCCTTTCCTTCACGCCGACTTGATCCAGACCCACAAACTGAAGCACTACCCCAGCATTAACGGAGACTTCAGCAGCGAGTTCCGCCAGCCGTGTGTGGTGTTCGCCGGACACCCCTCTCTGCGCTTCGGAGACGCGGTCCACTTCATGGAACTGTGGGGAAAGTCAAGCCGCAACACTGTCATCTTCATTGAGCCGGATTTCTGCGACCCAGATGTCCTGGCTCCCTACCAGCCCCTGGCCATGAACAGTGTCTACTGTCCCATCGACAAACGACTCAACTTCAAACAGGTGTCCAAGCTGCTCAAGGAGGTCCAGCCTCTCCACGTGGTGTGTCCAGAACAGTACACCCGACCTCCCCCATCTCACTCCCAACCCCACCGCTCGAACCTCATGCTGGAGCTGCAGCCACCTCCCATTCCCTACCGACGCTGCTCCGTGCTCAGCCTGCCCTTCAGACGGTGCTACGAACGCATCCACCTACTGCCGGAGCTGGCCAGATCCTTAGTGCGCTCTGAAATCACATCGGGCGTCTCCGTAGCGCCCGTGTCCGCCGTGCTGCAGTCCAAGGATAACAAGCACACGTTACAGTTGGTGCCCAACATCCCGCTGGCAGCAGCAGCAGCAGCTCCCCCCAGTAAGAAGAGGAAGCGTGCGGTAGAAGAGTCCCCGGAGGTGTTGGCCCAAAAACCTCTCCTCAGTGGCGTCGTGCCTCTGGAAGCTCTCCTGGCCACGCTGCACAAGAACGGCATCACCAAGGTGAAGGTGGACGAGACGGCCGACGGACATGAGCTCGACCTGGAGCAGCGGGACACCAAGATCCAGCTGGGGGAGAACAGCACGCACATCGAGTGTAACGACCAGCTGCTGCGCACCGTCATGCGAGACTTTGTGCTCCGCTTCCTGCAGAAGCTCTGATCTGCCCCCCTGAATCCTTGTCCTAGTGGGTCTTCTAAAGCAAGGGTCTTCAACGTTTTTCAGGCAAAGGACCCCCTAGCTGAGAGAGAGATGAAGCAGGAACACCCTCCATATTGTATAAAATTGTGTATCAGATTAAACTGAAATGTTTTACTTGGTCTTTTTTCCCTCTACACCTATACCTCTTTGCCGAAAATAGCCGATCTACAAGCTCACAACGCCAAGTCCCTATCACGCTAAACACTTGGCAGACCCCCTATAGTAGCTCTGAGGACCCCCTAGTGGTCCTGGACCCCCTGTTGAAGACCCCTGTTCTAAAGCCTAATGCAGTGGCTCTCAACCTGTGGGCCCGGGGCTGTGAGGATATTGCAAGTAGGCCCCCAAATAATTGACTAAACACTTTGAAAGTTTTTAAAGACATTATTACATGTAAGTGTAACATGTGGCTAAATGGGATGGTATTTTTTTCTCTAAAACCTTGAAAAGTGAGTTTTCACTGTGATACCAATACATAGGAACTTAAAAGTACAGTATACCACGTTAGTTCCATTGATCCAAGCCGGAACACAATAGATTGATCATTAAAATAAACATGCTCTGAAAAATGTACGCTGCCCACCCATCTGACCACTTAACACGGCCCTGATCCATAAAAGGTTGAGAACCGCTGTTCTAAAGCCTAGTAATGTACACTCTTTCACACTCTTTCAGCCGATCTATACAAACTTATTATGTCAACAAGTACCATATTCTGTGCTCTGGTGACTACGGATAATATGTTTTTTTAGGGTGGTAAAGTAACTTGTTCAACAACCACTAACCGGTCTCATGTCTCTACCAATATAAAGTAGCATATGGGCGCCTTGAGTTGCTTGAGCATGATTTTCCTCCTCAGTGATGTGCGTGAGTGAGCGTATTGTGTGTATACAGTACTGTACTGTATATTTTGTACACACACACACACACATTGTAGACTTTCTGTACATATTGTGGATGATTTCTTTCTGCACAGCACTGTGGTACCACTGGTACTGTAGTGGGGATTCATTTTCTGAGCATGTTTAATACTTGATTAATTTAACTACATGAACCAAAGCATCCCTATTCTGGGGCAAACATTCTGCGAAGGTAGCAGATCTACAAGCTTGCATCTTTGTTTTTTTGGCAAAGAGATTTGGTGTGGAGGGGAAAGGGATGGGCCCAAGTATAGAGTCCCGGGGACCCCCGGTCAACGGGTGCATTTCTCCTTTCCGACATGTCGCCTTTCCGACGTTGACGAACCCTATACCTAACCCTAACCCTAACCCTAACCGCACGCGGAAGCCACTAGTCGGAGTGGTGAGATTTCGGAATGGAGAGTGAACACCCCGGTCAACGAGGTGTGGTTGACTTACAAATAGATACATTTAATTACATTTAAGGCAGGATTTTGAAGTAAGTCCAGTATGTACATGCTCAGGGTTAAATTACCATTCCAGATTCTGCAGTACGTGTAGCTTTAACCCTTACTGCTACAGTATACTAACCTGATTTCCATCACAGCTACGAGCTGACTGCCATTATTCAGTAACTCGGACATTAGAATGGGGGTTTCACTACATGCAGTCAATGCCGAAAATAAAGTTTAAACCAACAAAACTGTTAATTTACAATCAAACCATGGAGCAATTTTTTCACTTTTAGAAGGTTCACAACCATAACTTTTAAAGACAACCGCCGGGATTTCTATTCATTGCCAACTTCAGATGTACCTCCTGAGTACAACGATATTTTTGATGTCTTGTTTTTAATTGGATTTCTGTATTTCCCTTCAGCAAAACAAATGTACCATTGGGTATAAATAAAGAACCTTGAACCTGAACCTTGAATCTGCAGTAACTGGGCAAGGGATACAATCAAATAACTACAAAATACAATACAACTATAAGAACAATACAATACAAGACATAACAGATATGTCGTATGCCTTCATTCAAGTATATTCAAATGTCTTCATCTTTGATTAAAATTCTTGGCGGTCGCTCTGAGCTTTCGCTCCTGGTCAACAACTATCTGGCCTTCAAAGGGTTCAAAGCTTAAGTAGTCCAGCTTTTTCTTTTCCTTTTTTTCAGTTGTTGTCTAAACGTGGCCCTGGCGGGGCATTAGAGTCTGTCATTGAAGAGAAAACAGTCCACAGAAGCTACTTAGGAGGATGAGACCCACTGGAGTCGTTGGCATTTACTGCCAAATACAACTGATTTCCCGGCAGTCCAATTACAACGTTGAGGATCTCCACTGAATATACAGTATGGCTGGGCCAATGCTAGCCTACCATGTTGTGTGGAGATACCATAGACTGGCTCCTAGTGGCATCGCCTCTAATACGCCAATTTTGCTTAAACTTCTTCAAACCAGGGGACCCAAGTGACAAACGCATCATTAACCACATTAACCACCTTCAACTTTATCCCAATTTTGTCATCATAGGCAAGAAAAAAAAGTATTTGAGCTGCATTTCATGTCATGAAAGGGGCTATACAAGTGTATTATTATTATTAAAATAATAAAATCAAGTCTAAAATGGCAATAAAAAAATTTGATGTTTCTATTTTTGAAAGCATCACTACTAAGTGGCT
Source organism: Gymnoscopelus microlampas (assembly GCF_963454915.1). NCBI lineage: Eukaryota > Metazoa > Chordata > Actinopteri > Myctophiformes > Myctophidae > Gymnoscopelus > Gymnoscopelus microlampas. The sequence continues at coordinate 16,462,910 of NC_139943.1, forward strand.
AAAGCGTTACCAATAAATACAACACAAAGCTGAGCTTAGTTAGTATATGCTGTCTCGTGATGGTGGCTGTTTGAATCCAAACTTCAGCACCGCAGCTGTCACTGCGGACACTGTGTTTCAAGAAACAGCAGCACTTCTGTTCAAAAATAATACTCTGCTGTTTTCTGAAATAATGTCCCCATTCTTTCAAATCAATTCAACAATACATCTACAGTATAAAAGGTGTAACAACACTGACAGCAAGCTGCCATTTGCACGAGAGTCTTGTGTGCAGAAAAGAGAGAAACTAAATAAAAAGCTATACTGTGCAAGACAAACAGCCAATGAAAAAACTTTAGAAAACAAACTTAGAGTTTGAAAACGTAATGTGTGTGTGCAATAAAGTTTTTATTGATTTATATTTACCCTTACCCTGTAGTAATCTGTGCTGTAGATGTCTCTGGACATTCCGAAGTCGCCGATCTTCACCAGAAGGCCGTTCCCCACCAGGCAGTTCCTCGTCGCCAGGTCACGGTGCACGAAGTGTTGCGAGGCCAAGTAGATCATTCCAGCTGCGATCTGACTGGCTATATGCAGCATCTGGGACAGGCCCAGCTCCCCATTGGTCTGCAGGGGCTGTCCGTCAACCAAGATCATAGCGTCTGGCCCGTGGGCTCTGAGGAAAGGGACGAAAAGGAACCAATTAGGAAGTGAGTAAAAATCATTCATTTAAATGGGTCAGGTCCTGGGGTGCCTGGTTGTGCAGCCAATTAGTGCACTGGCCATATCATAATAATAATAATAATAATAATAATTTTGCTACAGCCACCCCACAGCGGGCCGAGGACCCGGGTTCCAATGTGACTGCTGTCATGTCTCCTCTAAACAGCATGTGTCCTAGGTTTGATGTCTCTCTTCACTCTCCAATCTAAACCAGTGGTTCTCAAACATTTTTATCTCAAGGACCTGTGAATTGATATGTATTTGGCTGCAGACTCCTATTTGAAAAGAGTAGTTTATACCCAAAAGATGTTTCCAAGATTATTCTACATTTTAAATGTTCTTTTCAAGATTGTACTAAATTGTTCGTAAATAGAAAATCTACAAAAAAACAGCGCCCTCTGCTGTTTTTTTCCTTTGAATTTGACTCTGGGGGGACCTCCCAATAGAATGTCGATAACAAGGATGTTGGCAGTTAAGGTCCGCCCTCAGCCCTCCACTTCCGGTCCACGTGTCTTTGTTTACATTCCTAACATAACTATTCACGTTGTAACAGGAGCTTGCGACAGATTCAGCTGCAGAGCTCTGAATCTGTCTGGAGAGATTAGGCTGAGTTTGATGCTGTATTAAATTGTTTTTTTTGCTGGGGGTCCCTTGGGACCAGCTCTACTCCAAAGCCATGTCAGGGAATAGTCTGTAAATACTAAATAGTCATTAGTCATTCTCTATTTATTTATTTATTTGTTTAAATGTTTTCATGCAAGAGGCATCCACTCCATGGAAGACAACATGGTGTTGAGAATGAATGGGAGACGCAGTCGGAGACAATTTTGACATTAAGTTGTGGTTCAAGTCACGTCAGACAACGTTCAGCTCCTTTCCTTTCCTTTCCAGTGTGACTTCCCCTTAAAACAGATGGTCCCGCTGGTCCGGTGGACTTGACACACTCAAACCAGTGCCAGCTATTATGACGTTCACGCGGATAATCCTCTCAACAACACTGTGAAGAGCCCATAAGTGTGGCCTGTAATGACTAATGATTACTGTGTGACGCACCGGCGTCAGTGATGTCGCACAAGGCTCGCTGAGAATGTAGTGTCAAGGCCATTTTGGGCTTTGAGAGAGAGAGAGGGAGAGGGAGAGAGAGAGAGAGAGAGAGAGAGAGAGAGAGAGAGGGAGAGAGAGAGGATTTATGCTGAGCTGTGATGACCTCTGTTTTTGGTTAAATCCTGTGTGTGTGTGTGTGTGTGTGTGTGTGTGTGTGTGTGTGTGTGTGTGTGTGTGTGTGTGTGTGTGTGTGTGCGTGTGCGTGTGCGTGTGCGTGTGCGTGTACGTGTACATGTGTCCTTCATTAAATGGGGGATGGAGGGTATTAGGTGCAAGTAAATTAGCGGTATCCTGAAAGAATTGATGCCCGCACATTAATGGAAACACAATTACTGGGCTGAAATTAGCAGAGGCCCAGAGAGACGGACAGAAAACATTGTATCCACACACACACGAGCAGTCACGCCCGCACGTGCGCTCACACACTTGCACGTACGCGACTGCACGACTGCACGCACACACGCGCACACACACACGCACGCACAGGGCTTCAGCTCGGCTGCCAACTAAGTACCAATGTTCCATGTCACTGTGCAAAGCATCATGGGAGCCAATAACATCCAGTCACGGTAGACATAATGCAGCTCATTAGCATATCGTTAGCATGCCAGCCACAGCTCTCTGTTGCAAAGCCTCATGAGAGGTGGCTGTCGTGATGAGCCCTAGAGTCCCTCTGATGCTGCTGGGACACACAGACTGTGGAAAATAGACGCTATTCTAGGTGAAGACAATTGGTGTACAGGGAAAAAAGCTAAGTAGCTTGTAGATCTGCTATTTTTAGAAAATCAAGAAAATGTGTCCAAATCTTTGAATACTGTATATATATTTTTAAAGCGAACATTTTCAACTAAAATCTTTGCTTCTGGGACCCCCAGGAACAAAATGTTTTGAGATGGGGGTCCGTGGCCAAATACATCACAAAGGCTGTGCATGTAGAGCACATGACATGCCCCTAAAAATACTAATTCAAATATTAAAAACATATTTATGAACAAAAATCACAAAACTCCTGCTCTTTTTGGCATCTGCCACTTGAATTAAGGTGACTTTTGATTGATTGACATCAAGAAAGGCCTGTCAGCTCCCTCCACGGCTTCTATAGCAGGCAAACCCCCAATACAATGCTTTGTTTTCGAGTGTTGAGCGCAAATGTCAGTATCATTACAAAGTTATACAAACATGTGCAAGGCGAAGACATCGAAAACCTACCACTTCTTTCTTTTTTTCTCCCCACTATTTCCCATTCCAAGTGCGTTTGTCAAGACCCCTCACTTAAAATTTTGAAGTATTTTCAGCAATGAGGTCATAATGTCTTTGGGTGGGTAGATCTTGTTTGAGCTGATCATTTTAAAAGTAGTTCTCAAGTCAATAAAGTGTGTAAAAGTGAAAAAAAGAAGCAGACCAAATATAGAGCTCTACTGTACCCGGGTCAACTAGGGTTTACGTGGTTAATTTATAACATAATAATTAATAATTTGGTCTCCACTCCTGGGGTTTACTGTACATTTGCGAATATAATTTGTCCTCTGCATGCATTTACCCATCCTATTAGGAGCAGTGGGTGCTATTAATACTTCAACGGCGCTCGGGGAGCAGTTAGGGGTTAAACGTCTTGCTCAGGGACACTTCGACTCATAGACCGGGGCGCGGACCGGGGACCTTTCTTTTTCCCAGAGAGAGAGGCCTCTCTCTCTACCCACACAGCTATGCCCACCTCCCCCAGACATTATGTTCGTGGCTTAAATCTCAATATTTTATACTTTACACAGAAATTCTACTTTGCCTCGTCTCTATATTTAAATATACATCCATTACCATTTCATTTAATTCTCTGAGGAAGCTGATACTGTAGTATAGTATGTATCTGCATCTATACCACAGTTTGTACTGTATCTCATGATGACCAGTGGTAAAAAAAAGTATTCAAATTCTTTACTTAAATGAAAGTATCAATACTGCAATGTAGGAACACTCTGTTACAAGTAAAAGTCCGGAATTCAAAATGCACTTGAGTAAAAGTACAAAAGTATTGGTATCAAAATGTACTTAAACTACCAAAAGTAGAAAGCACTCATTATGCAGAATGTCCCATTTCACAGGTTTTCAAATGTATAAGAATCCTTTGACAACAGCAGCGTCGCGATGCATTGTGAGCTTGTAGATCGGCTATTTTCAAATGGCCGAAATGTATAGGGTGGTTAATGTAGGTTTTGTAATAATAATCAAAATTGGCAAAGTAACTAGTAAGTAAAGTTTTCAAATAATTGTAGCGGCGTAAAAGTACAATATTTGTCTCTGAGATGTAGTGAAGTAGAAGTAAAAGTACTGAACATTGGAAATGCTCCAGTGATGTAAAAAAAAATACCTCAAAATTGTACTTAAGTACAGTACTTGAGTAAATGTACTTAGTTACTTTACACCACTGCTCGTGACACTACTGACCTACAGTGTAGTACTTTGTTAGGTGACACACGGGTTGTGTTCTTCCACCCTGAGCGTACACACACACACAGTATTAACTCCCCCGGTTCTCCCTAGGATCCAGTTATATCAGGAGGACAAGGTGAAGCTAATGTTTCTGTCTCTCTGTCTGTCTGCCCTGGCTCTGTTCCCTGAAACCAGCTCATCCATCAAAGTGTAAACCAAGCCAACTAATACACTCCACCAGCATTTACACTATGAAGCAAAGACAGTGAGTTTAAAACTGTACTGAACTGTATGGTACTGTAATGCAGTGGTTCTAAAACTTTTTCATGTCAAGGACCCCCAAATTGACACTTATTAGTCCGCGGACCCCCATTTCAAAAGATATGCCAGGGACCCCCCATAAGAGAAGATTTTTTTTTACGGCTCTATCAGTGATTCTCAACCATTTTAATTTCAAGGACCCCCAGTTTGACATGCATTAGGGCTACAGACCTCCATTTAATGGCATTTCTATCACTTGGACCGCAATTTATATTGTAAAATCTATGTCAATTTAACTCTGAGAGTGTACAAATGGAACCAAATGGACCTGTTAGGGTCCATTTGGCTCTCAGAGTTAGGCTCTCAGAGTTACAAACCCATAAGGGTCCATTTGGTGCCTAATCTATCATTTAGCTGGGGACCCCCTGGAACTCCCTCAAGGACCCCACTTTGAGAACCAATGCTGTAATGAACGGAACAGCATACGCACTAATAGTGTTGTGTGGAAAAAGTGTCTCTGTGTTTTTAAAAGGATAGTTCATCCATTTGTCACCCCATGGAGACTTGAATTTGTGGATGTTTTTCTTGTTTTTGCCGCATTCCTTCCTAAGCCAATAATTTGATGAACAGTGGACCGGTAGGGCAGCGGTTCCGGTATATAGGAGACACAAAGGAGACTCTTTGTGTCTTCTACCGTAAACCGCTGCCGGTCAACAAATTATTGGCTTAGGAATGAGACAAAAAGTATCCATGAATTCAAGTGGGGGTGAACTATCCCTTTAACACTCGCATAGTGTGTATGTAACTTCGCCCAGTGTTTACATAACAAATACATCATTTCCCTCTATATACCAGCAGTCATCAGCCACTGGAGTATAGTGTGGTGGTGTTTAGCAGTAGAAACACACTCTGTCCTCTCGCTGCAGTATTTTTGGTGTTTGTTTTGGGTTGCCCAAAAAACTTCCCCTCCTCCTAACTATGCTATTTAATAAGCTACTGTCAAGCAGTAAGTCCTGCCAAGAAGGCCACTGTGCCACTGTCCGTGGTGCTGACCGTAATGGCCATGTCTCTGGTTCTCTCTGTCTCTCGCTCTCTCTCTCTCTTTAAGTACTGTTTTTGTGTCCCAGTGGAAATATTAAGTAAGTAGTAAGCTTTGCCGTGCCATGCAGGCCCATAGAGCAGGAGCCTATCTCTCCTGTTTCTGTAGTGTGAGGCAGTGAGGTACAAGTATACCCCCTGGACATGAAGCTAGTATGTTGCAGGGACTTACCCCCCAACCCTTGATGCTGAGTAGTGTTGATTTCGTCGACTAAAACTATGACGAAAAATGTTCCTCGACTACCTTTTTTCACTGACAAATACTAAATAAATACTAAATAAAAACTAAGCTATGATGACTAAAACTAAGACTAAATATATTGACAATTTCGTCAACAAATAAAAACTAAACTAAAATGTTAGTGAGGGATTTAGTGGAGAAGAGATCCACGTATAACTAAAAGACAAGTCATTTTATGTGTTCATGGATATTTTTTTGTTTTTGTCGCATTCCTAAGACAATAATTCCATGACCGGCAGCGGTTCCGGTAGGAGACACTCCTTTGTGTCTCCTACCAGAACTGCTGCTGCCTACCGATCCGCTGGTCATCAATTAATTGGCTTAGGAATCAAAAACAAAACAAAAACATATCCATGAATTCAAGTCTCCATGGGGTGAGTAATTGATAGAATTTTATTTTTATTTTGGGGTGAACTATCCGGTATGTTAAACACATTAAACCGTGTCCCTATTTTGGGCACATTTACAACACTAGATTTCCAGTTCTTGAAACCCAGTCCTATATTGCACTGGTCGGAGCAATGCTCAGCGAGTCATGGCCATTTGAAGTGTTAAACACTGCTGTAATTTCTCTTGTGTGCCTGTGGCTCCGTACCTGGCCGCTTGGGGGCCACACATGGCCCCTGGTGTATATATATATAGGGCTTCAGTGGTTAAGAAAATGTCCCCCCTGTATGGAGCCCTCTGCATCGATCAATCACTGTCTGATAAGATTGGTACATAACACCCAAAATACACAGACAGCTCCTTTCCTCTGACATGAAGTGATGCTTATACAACAGCCACTATTTTAACCCATTGAGACCGGGAAAGAATCTGAGTGAATTTTTAGATTTCTTTGGGTATTCAAAAATAGCAGATCTACAAGCTCATAACGCGGCACCGAGTGCCGCGCTATGAGCTTGTAGATCTGCTATTTATATAGAAAAATCTTGAACATTTTAGCAAATCTTTGAATATATATATGTTGTTAAAGCGAACATTTGTAACTCAATTCTTTGCTTCAGGGGGGTCCCTGGAATGATATATTTTGACATGGGGGTCCTTGACATGAAAAATGTTTTAGACAACATACTGTACGTTTTAACTTTTTTCCCCAAAAAATGTTTAATTTGTAGAATACCCCCAGAAGCAATGATTTGAGTTAAAAATGTTGTTTCAAAAACACACATGTATTCAAAGATTTGCACAAAATGTTCGAGATTCTTCAAAAATAGCAGATCTACAAGCTCGTAGCGCGGCACAGATCTGCTGTTTTTGAATAGCCCAAATTATAAAATAATGGTTAGAGCTCAAATCTAAATTGACGGTATGCAAGGACTTGAATGGGTTAACCAAAGTCTGCCAGTACAGTATGTTCTCTGGGAGGGCTAGCTCCGTTTGTCAGGCTGTCACTTCATCAGGCCGCTTTATTCTCAAAGACAGACTCATCCATCACTCAGTGTCAGGCTGGTTAGTGAGTCCACAGACAGCTTTAAACAGGGCCCTCCGCTGAGTATTTTCCTGGAGTATTCTAACCTAAGGCCTATGTATTAGTTCACAGAGACACAGGAGGTTCCCAAAACCTTTGCATTTTGAGGCCCAAAAAAAAAAGAGACATCTGCTGGAATTAGCTAGCTAAGCTAACAGCTGACAGACAAACTAGGCTATTTTTTATTGGTATCCAGGAAACTGCATATTATGGGTTTGCACTGCTGTTGTCATGGACCACCCCAACAGAATTAGGAACACTTTAACATATGGGCACATATTATAAGCCCTATAAAGAAAAACAGCCTATTAGAAAATAGCCGAGCTTGGAGGTCAGCTATTTTTGAAAAAAATGTGACACTAAATATTTTCAAATGGGGGTCCGCAGCCACATACATGAACAATATGGGTGTCCTTGCTGGGCCGGACTGGGACCAAAATTCAGCCCTGGCATTTTGGTCCGAACCGGCCCACCACCTCCCGGGCCCTTTTGTCAACGGGGGAGGGGGCGAGGGGGCATTTCACTGCCACTGTCACTATACTAGCCCAGCACCTAGGTTGCACATGAACTCTGCAGCCGCACTGAGGCCACTGCTGGAAAGCATCCCAGCCCAAACATTAACGTAACTAATAATTGGGCCGCGTGACCCGGAAGTGAGCGTAATAATCCTAAAACGGGAGCAAAAATATTAAAAAAAATATATAAATATATTTTTGGGTGGCCCAGCGGCCCACCGGGCATATGCCCGGTACGCCAAATGCCCAGTCCGCCCCTGGGTCCTTGACATGAAAATGTTTGAGAACCACTGTCATGGTCACTGCTTCCCAGTTATTAAGTTACACACGCTCCCTAGAAACGTTCCAGCGCGGTCTCAGTCTCTCATTTATGGGACCCCCCCCCCCCCCCCCCCCCCCGCCGAAAATGAAATCTCGAGGAGCAATCCCTTCAATAAAAATCATTGCCAGTCCCTGACCCCACACACGCACACACACGCGCGCACACACACACACACACACACACACACACACACACACACACACACACACACACACACACACACACACACATACACGCGCGCACACACACACACACACACACACACACACACACACACACACACACACACACACACACACACACACACACACACACACACACACACACCCGCACACAGGCGCACGCCCACACGCCAGGTGGGGTTAAGTGGCTTGACAGTAGCTGAATTCACTCAGTCACTCTCCCACCTGGATGTGTCAACCCTCTGGTCAGACGCCTGTTCCGTTCCCCTATAGACTACAGCTGCTCCCCACCCCGAGAACCTCCATCCATTCATCACTGTCTACTGCCAGGCACACAGTGGTGGAAAGTAACTAAGTGCATTTACTCAAGTACTGTACTTATTTCTTTTTACTTTACTGGAGTGTACTATATTTTCTATAATTTTACTTCTAATCTCAAAGGCAAATATTGTACTTTTACTCCACTCCAATTATTTGAAAGCTTTAGTTACTAGTTACTTTGTAGATTCAGATTATTATTACATGACCACTTCAGACCTCTATATATATTGGCAATTTGAAAATAGCCGATCTACAAGCTCACAATGTGTCGCAAAGCAACGCGTTGTGAGCTTGTAGATTTGCTGTTTTCAAAGGATTTTAATACATTTGAAAACTTGTGAAATGGGACCTTCTGCTTTTACTTTCGGTACTGTAGTTCAAGTACATTTTCATGCCAATACTTTTGTACTTTTACTCAAGTAAATTTTGAATACCAAACTTGTAACAGACTATAGTTGTATTTGAAAAACAGTGAGAAAACGCAAGTAAAACCAACAGGAGAAGGACAACATTTTATTGCTGCCTAGAATTGAAGGAGAGAGTCGGGCTAAAGTGAGAAGTTGAATTGGGACACTTTCATGAGCTTAAAATAAATATTTTAGCACTAGCACTGTGTATAGCCTAGTAGTGTCATAGAAGACAGTGAAGAACCAGCTGGCAGAGTTCAACACATGCTGACTCAGGCCAATAACTATTGAATTATAGTGTTTTATCAAAAAATACTTTCTTATTGTCTTTGTTAATGCATAATGCGATCAGCCAAATGATCACCTGAGGTTCATCAGTGCCATTGTTATCCAACCTCTGGACTGACTGTAGGCATCCCTCCAGCAACGATGAACGCCTGGTGATCAAAAGTTTGTTTTCTCCAGGTAGCTAGTACAGTATGTAGAAAAAAAGGATAGTCAATTTGTATTTTAAAACAAAATGTGGACGCCAGAGAGTTAACCCTGACCTGGAACGCATCTGTGTCACTTTTTCATTTGAGCTAAAAAGCATTATTTTACACTTTGGCTATTCAAAAATAGCAGATCTACAAGCTCATAGCGCGGCACCGAGTGCCGCGCTATGAGCTTGTAGATCTGCTATTTTTGAAAAATCAAGAAAATGTGTGCAACTCTTTGAATATATATTTTTTTAAAGCGAACATTTTCACTTTCAGATCTTTGCTTCTGGGGGTCCCTGGAACAAAATATTTTGAGATGGGGGTCCGCGGCCAAATACATATACATTTTGGGGTCCTTGACATGAAAAAGTTTGAGAACCACTGACATAGTGATAAACAGTACGTTTTTTCAAAAAACAGTTTAGACAGATTTAGAAGACATTTTGTAGAATCGGCCTCAGGTCTTAATGGGTTAAAGCTGCAATCTGGAAAATATTTTTTAGGGATGCACCGATATATCGGACCACATATCGGTATCGGACGATTTGCTGGTTAAAGTTTCAGCCAGGAGTTTTTACATGGTGTTTGTGATATGAAATGTAAGCTTACCATAATCACAGTAAACATTATCATGTCATATTCAAGGGCTTTTTTTTTTACTAACTCCAGTCACTTTCAGTTTAGCACAGCTGAGGCGTGTCCCTGTCCAGCTGACGCTCGTTAATGAATATGTATATTCTTTTAAAGCGAACATTTTTTACTCAAATCTCTGGGGGTCCCTGGAACAAAATGCAAATACATGTGATTTTGTGGGTCCTTGACATGAAAAAGTTTGAGCACCACTGATACAGAAACATACGTTTTTCAGAACACTGTTGGGATTTAGAAGACATTTGTAGAATCGGCTTCAGGTCTTAATGGGTTAAACATTTTAACATTAATCTTATATCTGGCATAATCTCTTTTCAGATGGGGGTCTGTGGCCACAAATACATGTTAATTTGGGGGTCCTTGGCGTGAGAAAGTTTGAGAACCACTGCATTACAGGACTGTGACTGGATGAGCTGCTCTTGGTGTTGGGGGTTGAAGGTAGAGGGTTGAGGATGTGAATTTTAATGCGGTGACATCAGATCCCAAGCCAACGTCTTATCACACTAATGAGGCAAAGGGATAATGGTGAGTATTTGTAATAACTGCGAGAGACGGTTAACTGAAGCAGGGATTATGAAACAGAAACCGGTCCAAGTATCATAACCAGCACACATAGGATTTGAAGATGATGCACGCCGTGGCCACTGAGGACCCGACTTTAACCGCACGAAGCCTTAGCGAACATTCGCATTGACGCGTTGTGAGCTATTTTTGGCAAAGAGATTTGTTGTAGAGGGAAATACTAGTGGACAAATAGAGCCCTGGGGGACCATGGTCAACTAAGCGTATAAGGTTTAATCTCTTAAAGGCGTAGTTCACCCCAAAAATATTTTTTTGATTAGTCAACCCATTGAGACTTGAATTCATGGATTTTTTTTTTTGTTTTTGTCGCATTCCTAAGCCAATAATTTGATGACCAGCGGTAGGGGCTCCTGTAGGAGACGCAAAGGAGATTTGTGTCTCCTACCGGAACCGCTGACGGTCATCAAATTATTGGCTTAGGAATGCGACAAAAACAAAAAAAAAATCCATGAATTCAAGTCTCCATGGGGTGACAAAGCGATAGAAAAAAAGTCATTTTGGGGGTGAACTATCCCTTTAAACCCTCTATATTTAGTATATTGGACATGAGTTGCCTCTGTACTTTATTATCCACTCTTTTTTGTCGATCTACAAGCTCTACAAGCTGATCTACAAGCTCACAACGTGTCATGTTGTAAGACATTGTGAGCTTGTGGATTGGCTATTTTTGGTACAGAGGCAACTAAAGTGGTTAAGTGGTTTAAAACACCGGCTTCCTTCAAGGCGGGGGAGATTGATAGATTGCTGCGAGGAGATATAGTACAGGTAGCACCGTAATGTACTGTAATGTCACCATTTCTGTCCTGGTAACAAAACCTCAACCAATCGATAAAAGAGAAAAAGAATCCACAGTCAACCTCAGAACAAACACAAAGAGATAAGTGGTGGATAAGGGTTCAGCGGTGAATGCCTTTACTCTGAAGAACACAGCATCAGTTGCTCTATCTGTCTGAGATATGCTGTTTTTATCACATATCCAGCCTTTATGTGCCCCGCAATGAGCCCAGTGATAAAAGGATTGAGGGGGTGATAAGCCCTCCGAGTCGCGGCGTGTACCAATGTCAACATGCTTGATGCAGTTCTTAACCCATTAAGACCTGAGGCGATTCTTAAAAATGTTTTCTAAATCCTAACAGTTTTTTGAAAAAAAAATAGCAGATCTACAAGCTCATAGCGCGGCACTCGGTGCCGCGCTATGAGCTTGTATATCTGCTATTTTTTAATAGCCAAATAAATCTAAAGTGACACAGATGCGTTCCAGGTATTAATGGGTTAAAGGAGTAGTTCACCCAAAAAATCCTAAGCCAATAATTTGATGAGCGGCGGAAAGATGTTAATGTCTCCGGTAAGAGACTCAAAGAGTCTCCATTGAGTTTCCTACCGGAGAGTCCGCCAGAAATCAAATTATTGGCTTAGGAATGCGACAAAAACAAAACATTCTCCATGAATTCAAGGCTTCATAGGGTGTGTAATGGATAGAAAATAAGTTTTTTTTTTAGGTGAACTACTCCTTTAAAGGGATAGTTCACCCCCAAAATGACTTTTTTTCTTTCAATAAGTCACCCCATGGAGACTTGAATTCATGGATTTTTTTTTGTTTTTGTCGCCAATAATATGATGACCGGCAGCGGTTCTGGTAGGAGACGCAAAGAGCCTCCACAGGGACCGCTGGTGGACAGTTAAAGTACATTTACTTGAGTAAGAAATGAGTGTCACTCTGTACACTTTATTTGAGTATTTGTATTATTGGATACTTATGACTTTCACTTCACTTTATTTCAAAGATAAATACCTTTGACTCCACTACATATCTAGGAAAGGGAAAAGTAAATGAAGTCCTATTTGATATCCTATATACAAATTGCCAAGAAGGTGGGTCGACGGTGGGTCGACAACGAGTGGAGGGTGGACGTCACAAATGTAACATCAGGACTTGCGGATTGTTATCCAACCTCGGGACTGACTGAATCAGCCTGCAGGGACGTGCACAGATAGACTCTAGGTGGTGCAAGAGCACCTGCCCTTTGCCCTCTTGACCAGAAGTTCCCTTTTGAAAAGAATTTTAAAAAAGTTTTTTTTTTCAATTTACAGCAGGGGTCTTCAACAGGGGGTCCGGGACCCCTAGGGGGTCCTCAGAGTTACTACAGGGGGTCCGCCAAATATTTACGTGATACGATTTTTCTTTTTACCATAACCACTCGAAACCTAGCATCCCTTTTCTGAGGAGAACTTTAGCCAAAAATAGCAGATCTACAAGCCCACAACGCCTCGCCCTGCGAGGCGTTGTGGGCTTGTAGATCAGCTATTTTTGGCAAAGAGGTATAGGTGTAGAGGGAAAAAAGAGCAGACCAAGTAAACAAAAAAAAGTATAATTTACTTGAGCACCTGCCCCTCAAAATGTCTGTGCACGCCACTGGTCGACAATGAGTTGCGGAGTGTGGATTGTTGCGGATTGTTATCCAACCTCGGGACGGACTGAATCAGCCTGAGCCGTAGGCAGCCCTCAGGCAACGACGAACGCCTGGGTGATCATCTGTATTCATCATATACCATGTCTTTATTATTGTCATATACCATTATCATATACCATGTCTTTATTAATAACTGTATTCATCATACCATGTCAAGGAGGAAGGGAAGGGGAGATACAACAGGTTTTTCTTTCTTTTTACTTATGTTGCTCTGATATCAGTGGTTCTCAAACCTTTTTCATGTCAAGGACCCCCAAAATCATATGTATTTGTACCCCATCTCAAAATATTTTGTTCCAGGGACCCCCAGAAGCAAAGATTTGAGTTAACCATGTATATATATATATATATATATTCAAAGATTTTAGTTAGAAATAAAAAAACAAAAGTAAAACCAACTTGGGAAGGAGGCTAAACTCTGATTGGTGGCGAGAATTGAAGGAGAGGATGGGGATGAATGGAATTGGGACACTCGCATTGAGAACAAAGCATAAAAATAAAATAAAAACTAGCAGTGTGCGTATAGCCTAGTGCAGTGATTCTCAACCTGTGGGCCAGGGCACTGCAAGTGGGCCTAGTCAGGGCTGTTAGCAAAAAAAATGTGGACAGTTTGATTTTGGACGGGGAGCCACGTCATCAAGATGGCGGAACGCGGTCATCTTGGATTTCAAAGATGGCCACCATGTAATAGCTATAAGTGCCAATATCTCGGCTTCCAAGCCATTTAGAAGGTTAATCTTGGTGTGAAGGAATGCATTTAAGCTATTGAGAATACCACTTTGTGGAGTTTGCATGTTCTCCTCGTGTCTAGGGTAGGTACTCTCACAAAAACACGCAGTAATCCTGGTCACTATAACGCCTCCCCCATGACAGCCAGGGCGCCTGATGGAGGGGAAAGGAACTGGTTGGAATAACGTGTTCCTTCCACGCGCTACGTCCTACCAGGGAAACTCCCCCTGGTCAGGTGACAAGAAGGTCAGTTGGCTCTCATGCATTGAAGGAGGCATGAGCTCAGCTCTGGGCTCCCTAGGCTGGCAGGGGGAGTGTAGCGCCCAGGATCATCACTTAGATAATTGGCACCGGATGAAAAAAGGGTTACAAAATCGTGGGATAAAAAAATATATATTAAAAAGAAAAAAAAAGAGAGAATACCATTTGATTTTTGTTTGTACCAAGATCAAATAAATATGTTCATTCTAGCAATGCATATTTACATAATTTTCATCTTTGTTAGTGGTAGGACACCTTTAAAACTGGATAACCATGTATTTCTGCAGCATGCGGTCTGCAGCATGCGGTACGTGCATAAATGAAGGCTACAGTACCTTACCTATTCCCATCCTAGCCTCCAGCGTGGATGGGAATGCTCTGTGAGATCATTATGGATCATCATCATACATGTTTCACGAATGCCGGTGGGTCTTAAGACTATGTGACCTACTGAAACTTTTGCCACACTGTTTACAGTAGAAAGGTTTTTCTCCAGTGTGAATACGCTGGTGTTTCTTAAGACTATCTAAGACACTGAAACTCTTGTCACATAGTTTACAGTAGAAAGGTTTTTCTCCAGTGTGAATACGCTGGTGTGTCATCAGATTACTTAAGACATTAAAACTCTTGTCACACTGTTTACAGTGGAAAGGTTTCTCTCCAGTGTGGACATGCTGGTGTCTGCTCAGGTGACTTATCTGATTGAAACTCTTGTGACACTGTTTACAGTGGAAAGGTTTTTCTCCAGTGTGAATACGCTGGTGTGTCATCAGATTACTTAAGACATTAAAACTCTTGTCACACTGTTTACAGTGGAAAGGTTTCTCTCCAGTGTGGACATGCTGGTGTCTGCGCAGGTGACTTATCTGATTGAAACTCTTGTGACACTGTTTACAGTGGAAAGGTTTCTCTCCAGTGTGAATACGCTGGTGTGTCCTCAGACTACCTAAGACACTGAAACTCTTGTCACATAGTTTACAGTGGAAAGGTTTTTCTCCAGTGTGAATACGCTGGTGCTTCTTAAGACTATCTAAGACACTGAAACTCTTGTCACATAGTTCACAGTGGAAAGGTTTTTCTCCAGTGTGAATACGCTGGTGTGTCTTCAGATTACCGAAGTCATTGAAACTCTTGTCACACTGTTTACAGTGGAAAGGTTTCTCTCCAGTGTGGACACGCTGGTGTCTGTTCAGATTACCTGACTCACTGAAACTTTTGTGACACTGTTTACAGATGTGAGTTTTCTTTCCTTTGTAAATCGTCTGATTTTTCTTTACATCTCCTGGTTGAGTTAAAACCTTGGTAAACCGTTTCTGACTTTGAGATTTTGGTGGGTCTGTGTCTCCTTGTTTCCGGCTGGTTACAGAGCTGACTATTTGCTGATGGGCCTCTGAGCAGATATGTCCATGCCTCAGCGGTTGGCGGTTGAGGTCGTCGTGGCTCGGATGAGACGTGAAGGTGCACTCAGAACAGGAGAGCTTAGTCTGGGAGGATTGGGACCACACTCCTCCCAGGAGTGGCGGTTCATGGTCAGAGCTGCTGCTGTACATGGACTGTGATGGGGTTCTGTTGAGGCTGGAAAATGAGACCTCTCTATCTCCCTGTATTCTTTGTCTACCAGAGTTCTGTATAGCTTTCTCTCACAATCACGCGTGGACACACCATCTTCTGGTCTAGAAGTGGAAGTCTAAAGTAACTTCACACCTCATATATCTGAGCAGAGCTTTGGTCTGACCTCACTCACAACATAATCGGTTGCCATGCATGCCTAGCAACACCGATGTGTGCAGGATGCCGCCATGTGTTTCTCATTTTGTGTGTTTATCATCATTTACTAATTAGTCAAGTAAATGACAGTTTAAGTTAAGTTTGCGGTACAACATGATGTGGTTTACAACGTCTCACGAAGCTCAGCAACGGGTGATTATGACGCACCTCTCCTATCAGATATATTGCCAGAATGAACCAAATGTCCAAATCATGGCAGAAATAGTCACTTGTTGATATTCCCATGGTGGCCATCTTTGAAATCCAAGATGGCCGCCTCCTGCCATCTTGATGACGTGGCTCCCCGTCCAAAATGAAACTTATGGTGATGGAGAGCATATAGAAAAAATGTGCCGCTTTTGTCAGCCGTGTCCACATTTTCCTAAAATCTGGTCCTAAGCAACCTGACTAGCCCCCCAAAATGATTGGCAAAACACTAAGATTGTAAGGATAATATAATTCAAAAGAAAACAAATATGAAAAATTAGTTTTCATTCTGATAGTATTACTACCTTGGCTTCATTGATCCAAGCCACAACACAATTGATTGACTGATCGCTATATATGCTCTGAAAGTGCACGCGGTCCACCCATCTGACCACTGAATGACTGCCGTGTTAAGTGGACAGATGGGTGGGCCACGAACACTTTCAAGATTTTCAAGTGGACATTGATCGGAATCGATTTAACCCCTGATTTTGACACATAAAGGTTTTGTCCTTGAATGTAAAACAACCCATTTTTTCAGATATCCAGAAATCTTTTCGAGGATAAAATAAAATAAAATCGTATATTCAGGCCAATAATAATTGAATCATAGGCTAGTGTTAATCAAATTCAAATTTCGGGACGGACTGAATCAGCCCGAGCCGGAGGCAGCCCTCAGGCAATGATGAACGCCTGGGTTGATCATCTGTATTCATCATATACAGCAGTGGTTCTCAACCAGTGGTCCGGGGACCACCAGTGGTCCTTGAGGAGGTTCCAGGTGGTCCCCATGGCTAAATGATGGCGAGTTGGTAACCAAATGGACCCCTTATAGATCTTTAACTCTTTGAGAGCGTAAAATGAAACCAAATGCCATTTGGTTTCATTTTACCTCTCAAGAGTTAAATTATTGTTAAACATCTGCATTACTTAATTAAAAAGTAACGTTTGCCTGTCATCTCTCCTAATGGTACCAACATCAATACAGCATCAATCTTATCCAATGATAACAAAATATTCTAAGTCTTGGGTCTGAGAGTCTAAATCTCATCAAATGGTGGTCCGTGGCTCAGATGACGAATAAATAATGGACCTTGATATGAAAAGGGTTGAAAACCACTGATACACAGAAGGATACCGTGTATTTATTTGAAGAGAGTAACACAAGGACAGAGAGGGTGATAGGTAAGGTATAGCTGACCAATCAGCCAAGCAATGGGGCAAAATTGAGCGTCTTTTGTGGAAGGAACTCAGTATGTCAAACATGACACATAGCCACGCGCGCACACACACACACACACGCACACACGCACACACGCACACACACACACACACACACACACACACACACACACACACACACACACACACACACACACATACACATACACACACACACACACACACACACACACACACACACACACACAAACACCCCTAGCTGGCTTGCCCTATAAGTAAAATGGCAAAAACTATGCACTAAAAAAAGATCACATGATGGCACACAGCAAGCTGCTCCATCCAAGACACCGTTTCATGTGCTCTTTTATTTTGCAAATATGTTACTTTTATCACTTTTCTGCATCAGACCCAGTGAGTTCTAAAAGCTCAGATGCTCAGATGACTGCAGCTCACATCATATCTCCTTCCATGTCAACAAAGACACAGGGCTTTGAAGTACAGTATGCAGCTCTGGCCTTGATGTGGCAATGGGAGCTTTTTGAACCGACGCTGTACAAGTGTGACTGTATATCAAGAAGAGCAAATCTTTTTTTTGTGAGTTGCATATTGGCCGGCATGAATTCAGAGGGGAAGAGGGTATCAAAGCTTCCTGATTTGCTCCTGGGGAAAGGAGGAAGGGAACGGGAGATACACTTTTGGCTGCCGTAAAAACAACAAAACTTTTGGTTGTTTTTTAAATAATGAATTATTTTACCTTAATCCAATAAGACCAGGAACGCATCTGTGTCGTTTTAAGATTTCTTTGGCTATTCAAAAATAGCAGATAAACAAGCTCATATCATAGCACAGCACTATGACCTTGTAGATCTGCTATTTTTTGAAAAATCTTGGAAAATGTGTGCAAATCTTTGAATATATATATATATATATATATATGTTTTAAAGGAACATTTTTAACTCCGATCTGTGCTTCTGATGTAGCAACATATTAGGATTTAGAAAACAACTTTTAAATATGTATTTGGCTGCGGACTCCCATCTCAAAATGTTTTGTTCCAGTGACCCCCCAGAAGTAAAGATTTGAGTTACAAATGTTCGCTTTAAAAAATATATACATTCAGAGATCTGCAAAAAATTTCACGATTTTTCAAAAAATAGCAAATCTACAAGCTCATAGCACAGCACTTGGTGCCGCGCAATGAGCTTGTATATCTGCTATTTTTGAATAGCCCAAAGAAATCTAAAACGACACAGATACTTTCCCGGATTGAATGGGTTAATCCTGAATTAAAATCCCCCCCCATCCCACCAAAGGTAAGATAACTAGTCGGCATATGGAGCGGCAGTGGCGGTAGAACGAGGTAGAGCGGCCGCTTGGGAAACGAAAGGTTTGATCCCCCCCCCTACAGTTAGTGTCGCAATGACCTTGAGTAAGACACCGAAAGACACCTAATTGCTCCCAATGGGCAGGTTGGTGCCTTGCATCATGGTTTCCTCCGCCAGTCAGTGTAAGAATGTGTGCGTGAATGGGTGAATGTATAATGCACATTGTAAAACCCTTTGGGTGAAGGCGCTACATAAATGCACCATTTATCATTTCATAATCTCTCAAGAACAGATTCTGCTCTCCGCTTGAATCTGTCGGGGGGGGGTTCCTCATATCACGTACGCACTGGCCTACAAGTGGGCGTGCCTTCAGATCAGGAAGCAGGCCGCGCTTTACCCAATCAAATGTAGTGGGCGGGATTTACGTGTGTACCGATCCTTCCCCACAAGAAACAAACCGAAACTCATTTAACAATCGTGTCCTCGGAGCAGACAAAACCACGGAAAGATATTCACATTTTAACTTGCTCTTTCATCATAGAAACAAGTGGGCTTATAACCAAAACGATCCATGTTCTCTGGGAGAAGTGGTGTTAGTGTTCCGTGTAGAAATATTGTTAGTGGGAATGAAAACATAGTCGCACCACCGGAAGTGAAAGGCTGAAGGCAGACCAAAACACCGGTTTCCTTGCGCACGTGTGCTACGTCGACTTCCTCCCAGAGCCAAGTGAGATAGTAAAAAACAGCAGAGGGCGCTGTTTTTCCTTTTCATTTGGCGATGGGTTTCCAGATTGATCATTTCATAGTCAACTTACCTGAGGAACTTATTGAGATCGCCGTGCTTCATGTACTCAAACACCATGATGAGGGGGTCTCCGTCCACGCACACGCCGTAGAACTTCACTATGTGCTCATGCTGGAGATTGGTCAGCAACTCGGCCTCGCGCTGGAAGTCCTTCCTGGCCGCCAGAGTGGGGTCCTTCAGGGTCTGACGGCAGGCAATAAAAAGAGACAGCAAAAGAGAGAGAGAGAGAGAGGAGAAAGAGAGATGGAGAGTGGTTGAGAGGGACGCACACACACGACACACTCTGCTCTGCATACTAAGGAGTGTAATGCCACCATGACCATATTTGGCCCTCCATAACGATGATATCACGATACGCGATTTCTGCAATAATCGATGTAATCGATGACATTCCAGCTATGACACATCCAGTGTTGCCAGATTCTGTGAGAGAAACAAGCAACCCAGGTCTAGGAAAACCAGCCCAAAAGAAGCAACTATGGGCCACACGAGCACTTTAACATATACATCAGCTATTTGAAAATAGCAGATCTACAAGCTCACAACGCGTCGCGATGCGACGCGTTGTGAGCTTGTAGATCTGCTATTTTCAAATAAAATCTCGCGGGGAAATTATAATAAGCAGATCTGGCAACCCCGGACACGTCACAATATCTGTTAAGATAGGGGAAAAAAAGCTTTTTTTTCGTCCCACCCCTACAGTGCGTTTTGCCTTAGTGACACAGGTAGCAGGTTAAGGTCTATAGGAGGCCCTATAGGAGAAGCAGTCAGTCTGCTCTGTTAGTTGAACATCACGCAGTGGAAAAGACGGGAGAATTTCTTCTTCAGTGTCATCTGTGATTTATGTGTGGAGGGATTCTGATAGTGGACAAGACAGATGTGTGGCACGCAGACACATAGGGGAAAGGATAGCTGTCACGATAAATCAAATTCACGGACGTTCCTTTAACCCATTAAGACCTGAAGCCGATTCTACAAAATGTCTACTAAATCCCAACAGTATTCTGAAAAAAAACAAAAACGTGATATAACGTTTTTATATCAGTGGTGCTCAAACTTTTTCATGTTAAGGACCCCCAAAATTACATGTATTTGGCCGCGGAACCCCATCTAAGATATTTTGTTCCAGGGACCCCCCAGAACCAAAGATTTTAGTTAAAAATGTTTGCTTGAAAACAATACATATTCAAAGATTTGCACACCTTTTCACGATTTTTCAAAAATAGCAGATCTACAAGTTCATAGCGCGGCACTCGGTGCCGCGCTATGAACTTGTAGATCTGCAATTTTTGAATAGCCAACGTGTAAAATAATGCTTTTTTAGCTCAAATGAAATACGTGACACAGATGCGTTCAAGGTTTTAATGGGTTAAAAATGTGAAAGTGTGTGTGTGTGTGTGTGTGTGTGTGTGTGTGTGTGTGTGCGTGTGTGTGTATATATATATATATATATGGTTCTTTTGCTACTAGCAGTAGCTTGTCAGCAGATCTCAGAGCTCTAGCTGGGGTGGGTTCCAGGAGAGAGATACTGAGGGGCCAGCCCATTTAAAGATTTAAAAGCAAATAGGAGAACATTAAAATCAATCCTAAAATTAGCAGGCAGCCAGTTAAGTGAGGCCAAGACAGGGGTTATATGTTCACGTTTTTTTAGTGCCAGACAGCAGGCGAGCAGCAGCATTCTGGGCCAATTGCAGTCGTCTCTAAGTGACGACTGTTCGATGCCGGTATATATGGAATCGCAGTCAAGGGCGCCAATACCGTGGGTGCCCCGGGGCTAAAGCACCCACAGTGGGTGAGGAGCACCCACTGGGTGCTGGTCAAACAAAAAAAAAAAGTTTTTTCTTTTTTTTTTTTCAAAATCAGATCGCCTGGTTCAGATCGCCACTGAATAAACCGAATTAACCGAAATAAAGCTACAACCCCCCCCCCAAAATAGTAAATTATCCGGCCAAAACCAGCCAAAATTTTTCGCATGTGTGCCAGGTTGGGCACCCGCTAGAGCTTATAGATATCGGCGCCCCTGATCGCAGTAGTCAAGTCTGGATGAAATGAAAGCATGGATTGCGATTTCTAACTGTTTTGGGGGGAGATATGGCTAGACCTTGGCGAGGAGGCAGAGTTTAAAAAGGCTGGCCTTGACAACAGAGCCGATTTGTTTATCAAGGAGCACCAGGACAGCTGGGTTCCCGGAGTCAGATGTTAAAATTAAATCATTAAAAACCTTCAGAAGAGCAGAAGTGTCTGTGCTGTGTGGCCTGGTTTAAAACCCGGACTGAAATTTCTCATGAATACCTTGTGAGATTAAAAACGTCTGAAGTTGGTGGTAAACTGTTTTCCTCCAGAACTTTTTTGATAAAAATGGTAATTGAGTGACAAAATTGACGGGTGGAGGTTTTTCTTTTTGAGTAGAGGATGCACAACTGTGTGTTTAAAGGCAGCAGGGACACATCCTGAGGTGAGACATGTATTGATCAACAGTAAAAACAGTTGGGCCAACCGCACCAAAGACCAGGGGTGGAAAAAGTACTCACATTTTCAACTTAAGTAAAAGTATCAATGCTGCAATAAAGAAAAATAGCAGATCTACAAGCTCACAATGCGTCGCATCGCGACGCATTGTGAGCTTGTAGATCGGCTATTTTCAAATGGCTGAAATGTATATAGGGCTGAAGTGGTTAATGTATGTTCTGTAATAATAATCAAAATCTACAAAGTAACTAAAGTTTTCAAATAAATGTGGAGTAAAAGTACAATATTTGGATCCAAGATGTAGTGGAGTAGAAGTAAAAGTATTGGAAATTGGAAATACTCAAGTACAAATACCTCAACATTGTGCTTAAGTACATGTACTTAGTTACTTTACACCACTGCCAAAAACCTCAATAAGGGGCCGGGAGGGCGTCAGAGACAGCACAGCAGTAAAAGTTACAGGTACAGGTCATAGATGTACAGGCAGGTACAGGTACAGAAGAGTGTAGGGATGTACAGTATACACCCTTTACAATCATCCTGCTCTGATGCATAACAAGTGAGAGAGTAGCAAGTTATGCCTATTATGACATCAGTACAAACCACAGGTAACGTTACAGAGAACAACAGAGTGGATGCTACACTACAATAGTCGCACACCGCAGAATTTGAGCAATATTTGAGCAATAGTTATGACATCAGCCCAATTCACAGGTTCCACTCAATTGTTTCCAGGTCATAATACTGTAAAATACTAATAATGTTTCATATTCACTACCCCCCCCCCAGTCCATACACAATAAGGTGGATATGACGACTGACGGCTGAGAGAAAAGAATGATGACACAAAAAGCCAACAAAATTAATTCATACGATACACCCTTTCCCCCGTCAATGGCCATTTATGTTTTCTTTATGGGCGGAGGTGATGCACAGGATTTGATAGAGTTGCTGTTGGGAGCAGACGTTCCCATAAAGCCGTCAAGATAGAACTTTGCGATCTTTATTGAAATCTTATAGCCGCGACGCTGACTGAAAGTGCGTCCTTGAAAAACCCCGGATTCATTATTAAGCCAGACGTGTAACTTTAATCAAATAACTGTAATTTAAACTGTAGCATGGCTTCTATCTCATCTGTGAAAGTTTTTCAAATGGCAGCAAGGTCTCTGTGAAGGACTGTGAGTCTTTGTTCAGAAGTCTAAATGTAAAAATTATTCTATGTTGATCCAATTATTTTGGTATCAGAGTTGCTTTATGCTCCTTTATATGCATTCAGTAGCTTAATTTTATCTCACTTACAGTATCGCGTATTTATTGTTATCTTTTAACTGTCTGTACTTTATTATCACGCTTCATGCCTACACCAGATGTATATCAAAGTGACATTAGTATGAAACTGAATTAATCACAGAAAAATCCATCTTTCGGTCTTTTATTATTGTCAGTCCAAACTTTTGACAGTTCAAGATGGGGGAGGGGGCCCCTCTCTCCCCTACATTTACAGCTGTCTTTCTATTTCAACAATGAAAGCACCAACAGAGCGCTACACATTTTAGATTAGGACATTTCTTCTTCATCAGACATCAGTAAAGAACGACAGGACTGGTGTGGGAGAGATAATGGAGAGATAATGGCATGTATATATATATACAGTAGCCTTGGGTTTGTTATTGCTTTCATAACACAGTCCAAAATAAGTACAATACTATAATGTGTGTATAATACATGTTATACAATAGCTAGTTCCAGTTTTGTAATGTGATTGCTATTCACTTCATTAGCTAACCAGTGCTAGCCTGTTATTTTCCCACTCAGTATCGGGGCTGTAGCCCTTTTTAAGTTGATGGAGTCTTGAAGGAACTATATTTGTTGGCGGAGCCGGACAAACAACAACATCATTGACAAAATCGTAAAACATTGCCTCCTATTACTTGATGAATAGTTCTATTTATAGAACAGTGGTATAAAAGCAAAGGGCCATTAACTCTCAAGGTTGGGCTGTTGTGCTATAATAGCACGGCTGTGATGATCTTGTTGACTAAGCCAAATCATAGACCTGTTATATAATTGAACCACGGTGATGCGCTCACTGATGCACATATATTCTATGTACAACTTCACTCTTAAGGTGGCTGCATGCTACCATTTTAGGAAAACGTTTTCACCTATAAGGTGATTTTGATACAAGGTGTTTGCATTGCATGTGTAAGTCTCAGTTGAAGAGCTTATCTTACTGGCACACATCTGCACCTCACTTACACTTTATGTACGAGAGTGAGTGTGTGTGTGTGTGTGTGTGTGTGTGTGTGTGTGTGTGTGTGTGTGTGTGTGTGTGTGTGTGTGTGTGTGTGTGTGTGTGTGTGTGTGTGTGTGTGTGTGTGTGTGTGTGTGTGTGTGTGTGTGTGTGTTTGTGTGTGTGTGTGTGTGTGTGTGTGTGTGTGTGTGTGTGTGTGAGAGAGAGAGAGAGAGAGACCAGGAATAATAATGCCTCTGCTCGTGGCTATCGGCGACAGAGGCATACAGAATGCAATGTTTCACCGTGTTCTTCATCACAGTGATGAAGACCAATGTCTGGTTGGAACAGATGTGTGTGTGTGCATTGCGTGTGTAAGTCTCAGTTGAAGAGCTTATCTTAACGGTACACATCTGCACCTCACTTACACTTTATGAAGTGTGTGTGTGTGTGTGTGTGTGTGTGTGTGTGTGTGTGTGTGTGTGTGTGTGTGTGTGTGTGTGTGTGTGTGTGTGTGTGTGTGTGTGTGTGTGTGTGTGTGTGTGTGTGTGTACATTTGTGTCCTTCATTTAATGTGGTGTGATGTTCAGGTACATAATCTCCATTTGCTTGGCACCTCCATCCCACAGAAATGACAAATAAAGGATTTAGTTTGACTGCATTTTAAAAAGAGTGCATGTGCGTGTGCGTGTGTGTGTGTGTGTGTGTGTGTGTGTGTGTGTGTGTGTGTGTGTGTGTGTGTGTGTGTGTGCGTGTGCGTGCAAGTCCATCTGTGTATGCATTCATTGACCATGGTGTATACAGCATACATTTTGTATGCAAGCACACATTGCTTTGTGTGTGTGTGTGTGTGTGTGTGTGTGTGTGTGTGTGTGTGTGTGTGTGTGTGTGCAGATGTTAGAATAACTGTTGGTGTATGTATAAACCGTGCCTTGCGTGAGTGTGTACGTTCGTGTGCACGTCCATCCATGCGTTTGTGGGCGTTTGTGTGCGCGTGTGAGTGTGTGCGCGCACTGTGTATGCACGCGCGTGCGAGTATGTGTGTATGTACAGTAGTATATGTGTGTGTATCTGGGCTAGGCTCCAATACATTCTGGGACCCTTTCCATGTTGTGGAAAATGAGACATTTCGCAGTTCAACTGTAAACAAGCTGTGGATGCAGAATGCACTCTTTTTTTTTTTTTCCTCCATCGACGTTTGATTGGAACCGCCTCGCGGAAACCCAGCAGCCATAAAATAACTTCCGTAACGAATAGCATTAAACTCCATTTCAGATGAATGTATTTGTGGTTACATTCGGGGCGGAGATAACCCTGAGCTTCAGATGGAGCGGGGCAATGGAGGGCAGCATCACAGACCCAAGTAATTTAACCCGTTTAGGCCTGAGGCCGGTTCCACAAATGTCTTCTAAATCAGTTTTTCTGAAAAAAAACGACTATGTTGCTATATTATCAGTGGTGCTCAAACGCTTTCATGTAAAGGACCCCCAAAAATGATATGTATTTGGCCGCCGATTCCCCCATCTAAAATATTTTGTTCCAGGGACCCCCAGACGCAAAGATTTGAGTTAAAAATGTCCGCTTAAAAAAACATTATCACGATTTTTCGAAAATAGCAGATCTACAAGCTCATAGCATGGCACGAAGTGACACGCTATGAGCTTATATTATCTACTATTTTTGAATAGCCAACCAATATGCTATATAAAGGCCTATATATTCAAATATTTGCACACGTTTTCAGGATTTTGCAAAAATAGCAGATCTACAAGTTCATAGCGCGGCACTCGGTGCCGCGCTATGAGCTTGTAGATCTGCTATTTTTGAATAGCCAGAGAAATCTAAAATGACACAGATGCTCTCCCGGATTGAATGGGATAACTGCTGCTGAACTCATGGTCACTGCTGTAATAAGTTGAAGTGTTGACCTGTATAACCCCAGTGTCTGTACTGGACCACACTGATCCAGTTTAGTATAGATTGCGTAAGCATGTAGATGTGCTCGTGACGCCATTGCGCTCTACTTTGTAAAACGTCTCTGTCGTGTGGAAAACCAATACAGTATGTGCAAAACTTTTACTTTTCACTTTTCTACTTTTCTACAATAGCCCTAATCCAGTGGTTTTCAACCAGTGGTCCGGGGACCACCAGTGGTCCTTGAGAAGGTACCAAAGGGTCCCCAGCAAAATTAGTTAAAGTAATGCTAGGTAACTTTTTCAATAAAACTAAAGTTAAATTGTATATCTTTTGTGAGTGGCAAATGTTTCACAACACCCACTCCATGAATTTCACCCCCGAAAGCCTTTTATTTATATATTTTCTATTGAGCGTTGTCGGGGTTGACTGTCCCGCGAAAATGACATCATCTGGCCGGAAAATGGAAGCGGAATTGCACCGGTTTCCTGTTTGGCCAGGAACTACTGCACCGGTTTCCTGTTTGGCCAGGAACTACCGCGCTAATAACAAAAAGGAAACTCACGCTGATTTTAACAGATTGTATGATTTGAAGAACGAAAAAAAAACAGAAAAAGAAAACACAGCTCACGGTAACTAAAGCTCCACTGGCTAAGAGAAACGATCCACAGATCGTATAAAACAATTAAAAGAACGCTTTTTGAAACGCTTCCGTCTTCCGGTGAAAACGAATGGAATTCTGGGTAACGCAATAATAAACAAACGGCCTGCAGTGACGGTAATGACCAGCAGAGGCTGCTAAAAATCGTTTTTTTTTAAATTTGCACTGTACAACTTTAACATAGCATCACAATCATTTTAACGACTTAGCCTTGGCTATTCAAAAATAGCAGATATACAAGCTCATAGCGCGGCACCGAGTGCCGCGCTATGAGCTTGTAGATATGCTATTTTTGAAAAATCTTGAAAATGTGTGCATGTCTTTGAATATTTATATATTTTTAAAGCGAACATTACTCAAATCTTTGCTTCTGGGAGGTCCCTGGCACAAAACATTTTCAGATGGGGGTCCGCGGCCAAATGAATATCAATTTAGGGGTCCTTGGCACGAAAAAGGTTTGAAAACTACTGCCCTAGTCTATAACTCAGTGTCGTGTAGCCACGCCCCCTTGTCCCCCCCTTGTTTAAGATACTCAAGGGACCAGTGCCCATGCACCCTGTCTGTCAAACCACTTCACTAGAGAGAGTAACGCCCACGGGCGGGGTTGCCATATCTGCTTATTATAATCCCCGTGCAAGACTTTATTTGAAAATAGCCGATCTACAAGCTCACAACGCGTCGCATCGCGACGCGTTGTGAGCTTGTAGATCTGCTATTTTCAAATAGCTGATGTATGTTAAAGTGCTCATGTGGGCCCATAGTCGCTTCTTTCGGGCTGGTTTTCCTAGACCTGGTTGCTTGTTTCTCTCACAGAATCTGGCAAACACTGCCCACAGGCACAACGCCAGAGGGGGAGCCCCAGAGGTTCCATTTTATTGTAGCCGTATGGTCCGTCTATGTATGTGCAACGTGTGTCTATGTGGGTAACGCGTGTTTGCGGATCAATACGGTGGTTTTGTAACGACGGTAATGAATAGCGAGACGCAGGCAAAAGGCAATACATCTTATGGGATTAAACTGGCTGTAATCCTCACTAAGACCAAACACCTGTTTGCAACAGGTCGAGGTGTCCTTCGTGTTGAAGAAAGGACCCATCGTTTCATCACACATTCTGTCCTTTATGTTTTTTACTATAATAACCCATTAAGATTTTACATTAATGTCTTCTAAATCCTAACAGTTTTCTGAAAAACATAGGCTTCTTTTTCATGTCAAGGACCCCCAAAATTATATGTATTTGGCTGCAACCACCATCCCCAAATATTTTGTGCCAGGGACCCCCAGAAGCAAAGATTCGAGTAAAACATTTTTGCTTAAAAATATATATACATTCAAAGACTTGCACACATTTTCATTTTTCTAAAATAGCAGATCTACAAGCTCATAGCGCGGCACAAAACGACGCGCTATGAGCTTGTATTGCCTATTTTAATGTTGTTTTCTTTTCTTTTCTTTTATTTTATTTTTGTTTGCTTTATTGTTAAATTGGTTGTAACTGTAATTGTATTCTTGCTCGGTAAAGCACTTTGAGCTGCATTTCATGTCATGAAAGGTGCTATACAAATCAAGTGTATTATTATTATTGTAAATCTGCTATTTTAGGCACAGATGCTATCCCGGTTTTAATAGGTTACGTCAATATGCATGTCATACTTTCCATTCTAAACATAATCATGTGACTAAGTGATAGATTTTCACATTTACCCATCTTCATATAATTGGTGCTGAGCTAATGCTCAGCTCCTGAGCATGAGTTAATGCTCATGATAATATGGTACAACGTTTGTCTATTCGCTCTGTGTCTCAGAGGAGGTCTGTGGACAGTTCAGAAACCCGCCTACCAGTGACATCATCGATGGGGAATCCAATCCAATAGAAACTGCAGGCTTTCTATTCCTGGAAAGTTAGCATGCTATAATGGAAGCCATTGTTCTCGAGTTAATAGATAATAAATAATTGAAATGTTGTTTGTAAAAAAACGAAAACCTGCCAACGATGATGTCAAGTGTCCACAGCTCTCCTATGAGAAACAGGGCCCCCCAGGTGAAATACTATACTTGTCCCCCTACTTTTTCCCCCTATACAACAGATCTCTTCGCCGAAAATAGCCGATTGACAAGCTTATATAAGGTGTCACGTTGTGACACGTTGTGAGCTATAGAGGGTTCATGTGGTGTACAGGAAAGGGAAAAGGCATTTCTCTGTGAAAGAGTCTTTTGTCTCTCCATACATGAAGTGGGCAGGTCAGAGCTGTAGAGCAGCGTGTTGAGATTGAATGGCTTTAACTGCAGATAAAAGCCACAGGAGAGATGTACAGGATGAACGCTGCATCATCAAGGCAACACTTGAAGCCATTACAGCTCTGACTCACGTCACACAGAGTGGTCTGAGGCATTTACAAGCCACACACGCACACACACGCACGCACACACACACACACACTCACACGTTCAGTCTGTTAACCGGTGAGCGTTTCCCTCCTCAGAGCCACTCAAGCATCCAAACACACGACACAGGATCAGCGACGCGTTCAGAGCATTCATACTTGATTCTTTCTATATTGCTGTGTGTATGTGTGTGTATGTATGTGTGCACACACACACACACACACACACACACACGCACCCCCCCCCCCCCCCCCACACACACACATATACACATACACACACGCACACACACACACACACACACAGCCTCAGGACGGCCTCAAGCAACATTACAAACGGTTGACATGACCGAATCCGACAAACATTCAGTAGTATCGGCAAACACGAGCACGGCTCCATTCAGTCACACACACACTGACCTTGACAGCCACCAGCATCTTGTCCTTGGTCGGGCTGAGGTTGTAGCATTCAGCCAGGAACACCTTGCCGAAGGCTCCTTCACCCAGCTCCCTCTTCAGGATGATGTCGCGGCGCTTTATGTGCTGAACGTCTGAGAGAGGATGACAGAAATACACAGAGAGAGAGAGAGAGTCGTCAGTGAGATGTTTAACCCATTGAGAGTTTAACTCATTTTTAGATTTGAGCTAAAAAGCATTATTTTACACTTTGGGCTATTCAAAAATAGCAGATATACAAGCTCATAGCGCGGCACCGAGTGCCGCGCTACGAGCTTGTAGATCTGCTATTTTTTTAAAAATCGTGAAAATGTGTGCAAATCTTTGAATATATACATTTTTAAAGCGAACATTTGTAACTCAAATCTTTGCTTCTGGGGGTCCCTGGAGCAAAATATTTTGATGGGGGTCCGCAGCCAAATACATATAATTTTGGGGGTCCTTGACATGAAAAAGATTGAGCATCACTTAGAAACATACGTTTTTTCAGAAAACTGTTGAGATTTAGGAGACATGTAGAAGCAACGCTTCTCAAACAATGGGTCGGGACACATTTTTGGCTCACAGTCGTGAGTACATTCTTCTTGAAGGTTTTCCTTCAATTGACTAATCAATCAATCAATCAATCAATAAATCACAAAAGGCACAACCATGATGACAAATGCAACAATAGTCTGTGTTTTCACGAAGTGTATTAGGAGAGATTTATCTTGTGCAGTGCATCTGCACAAGATGCACTGCAATGTTGTGCAGGGGGGGCTAAACTAATTAGCATTCTGTACCTACAGTATCTATACTGTATGTGTGATGGATAAGGGGCTTCTGGGGACACCTGTGTGTCTACATATAACCTTTCCATCACTAGACACTAGATAGGTGTGTGTGTGTGTGTGTGTGTGTGTGTGTGTGTGTGTGTGTGTGTGTGTGTGTGTGTGTGTGTGTGCGTGCGTGCGTGCGTGCGTGCGTGCGTGCGTGCGTGCGTGCGTGCGTGCGTGCGTGCCTGTGTGTGTGTGTGTCTGTCTGTCTGTCTGTCTGTCTGTCTGTGTGTGTGTGTGTGTGTGTGTGTGTGTGTGTGTGTGTGTGTGTGTGTGTGTGTGTGTGTGTGTGTGTGTGTGTGTGTGTGTGTGTGTGATAAGCGTAACACACACACACACACACACACACACACACACACACACACACACACACACACACACACACACACACACGTGCACGTGCACGTGCACACACACATGCATGTGTGTGTGCACGTGTGACTGATTACTAGAGTGACAGTAATTGCCCCATCTTTTTCAATGTTAATGACAACATTAACCCAGGCTATTTGTAACCACACTAATTAGTCTGCATGGACACATGCATGTGTACAGTACATGTGTGTGTGTGTGTGTGTGTGTGTGTGTGTGCGTGCGTGCGTGCGTGCGTGCGTGCGTGCGTGCGTGCGTGCGTGCGTGCGTGCGTGCGTGTGTCTTTGAGTGGCAGTGTGAGTGTTTCCAATCTCCACGGCGGTTTGTTCCTTTACTTGCATCATCCGTGCATCTGTCTTGATGCACGACACGTGCATCAAGTATCGTGCCATCTATCAACGCACTGAATGGAACATTAACACGTTTTATCAGACCATTGAATGGGCGAAGTATAGGTGACATACTGACCTGTACCCATGATTTATCAGACCATTCATTGGGGGTAATCAGGAGATACTGACCTACCCGCAGGCAGAGCAGTCCCCACAACCAGGGTTGCCAGATCTCCTTATTCTAATTTCCCCGCAAGATTTTATTTGAAAATACCATTCTGTGCCTAACGGTGCATCATTTGGACGGCGCTGAGTAGGCTCAAGCGAACGTCGCAATGTTTGGAACGGCCGAAACCGAAACCCAATGAATAAAACGGGTATAAAACGGGTATAGGTCAGTATGTCGCCTATTTCGCCCATTCAATGGTCTGATAAACAGGGTTGCCAGATCTGCTTATTATAATTTCCCTGCAAGATTTTATTTGAAAATAGTACTTTTGTACTTTTACTCAAGTACATTTTCTTATTCCGGACTTTTACTTGTAACAGAGTACTTCTACATTGCAGTATTGATACTTTTACATAAGTAAAACATTTGAGTACTTTTTCCACCACTGATTGAACGTACATGGTGTCCACCCGACAACGACAATATAATATTATGTGCGTTGCTGCAAAAAAACGGAACCATCCACCCACTCCTCCATTTGCTGCTCCCAACTTTTTCGCTCATCTAAATGTGAAGGACAATCTACCTGTGTTTAATCACTCCACTCCAAACTTTGCTGCCACTTGACTTGTTTGCAGCAGCAGCGGATTTTATGCAAATACCGCGGAACAACTTTTACTGTAATGACTTTTATGCTAATAAATCTTATGCTAATAGTTTTCCTCGTTGCTTTTATGGTCGTTTCCTCATTTGAATTAACCCATTAAGACCGGGGACGCATCTGTGTCATTTTAAGATTTCTTTGGCTATTCAAAAATAGCAGATCTACAAGCTCAGAGTGCCGCGCTATGAGCTTGTAGATCTGCTATTTAAAAAAACATTTGTGCAAATTATTATTTTTATTTTTGTATTTAGGATTTAGAAAACATTTTTTGAATCGACCTCAGGTCTTAATGGGTTAACTGTTTTTTTTTAGCGCCGTCATATTTCAAACAATTTACAGAAAACACATAAACACATAAACTTAATGATGGTGATTAGCGTCGATGCAAATACATATGTAGGCACTTTAGAAGGGTACTTTTGGTTTAACTGCTGGTTCTGCGTGCAACAGCATTGCACTGCTGATCTACCCTCAAGAAAAATACCCCAAGCGTCCTCTTTCTTTTTGTATCCAGGAAACAGAAGGGTGATTTATAATCATATGATTTAAGTACATCCCACACGCAGGCATCTGACACTTTACGCAGTGTGTGTGTGTGTGTGTGTGTGTGTGTGTGTGTGTGTGTGTGTGTGTGTGTGTGTGTGTGTGTGTGTGTGTGTGTGTGTGTGTGTGTGTGTGTGTGCGCGCGTGTGTGCGCGTAATTCTTGTGTACAATTTTGCAACCCATTTTTTCACCCAGCGCCAATTGCCTAGGCTGTAATCCTGGGTGCTACTCTCCCTCTGCCAGCCTGGGGAGAGTCCTCAACTGAACTCATGCTTCCTTCAGTACATGAGGGGTGAGCAGGCCGCTTTCTTATCACCTGACAGGGGGGAGTTTCCCCGGTAGGACGTAGCGTGTGGAAGGAACACGTTATTCCAACCAGTTCCTTTCACCTCCATCAGGCGCCCCGGCTGACCAGGGGGAGGCAGTATAGGGACCAGGATTACTGCATGTTTTTTGTGAGGGTATCTACATGACACGGAGGAGAGGACAAGCCCCCAGCGCCCACAGCATCCCCGGCGGGAATCGAACCCAGGATCTTCTAGCTGTGAGGCGACAGCGCTAACCGACTGCACCACCGTGCCCTGTATATAGGTTTTGACCCACTGTAGTCTTGTTAGTACTATTTTTACTGTCGTTTCTATTGTTTGCTGCAATGTTGAGAGGCCGAAACCCAAAGCATTGTACGCTCTTATACTGTACTTGTACAATGGGATGGAACAATAAAATAATGTTGAATCTCTTGAATATGGGTTAACCCATTAAGACCGGGAACGCATCTGTGTCATTTTAAGATTTCTTTGGCTATTCAAAAATAGCAGATAAACAAGCTCATAGCGCGGCACCAAGTGTGCCGCGCTATGAGCTTGTAGATCTGCTATTAACATATAACATTTGTAACTCAAATCTTTGATTCTGGGGATTCTACAATAGTTTTTTGATGTTGCTATAATATTAGTGGTTCTCAAACTTTTTTCATGTCAAGGAATTATATTTGGCCGCGGACCCCCATCTCAAAATATGTTGTTCCAAGGACCCCCCAGAAGCAAAGATTTGAATTAAAAATGTATATATATTCAAAGATTTGCACACATTTTCACGATTTTCCCCCCAAAAATAGCATATCTACAAGCTCATAGCGCGGCACTCGGTGCCGCGCTATGAGCTTGTAGATCTGCTATTTTTGAATAGCCAAAGAAATCTGAAAAATGACGCGTTCCCGGTCTTAATGGGTTAAGAAGGCTCACTGTCGCTATTGTTGTCAGTTTTTTAAACTGTATATATACAGTATGTGTCTTGCTTTATACAACTCAAGGATATGTGCGAGGCAGGTGGCCTGGACGACTGCCAGACGGGATAGATTTGTAGCTGTAGCATACAATCTTCTGCTGTGCCATACACTTTTTTTTGTAGGCAGTCAGCAGCAAAGCAAACAGTTTAGATCTTAGTTACAAGACGCAGGAGGCGAGGCTGCAGATATTTTTTTTCCAACCCGTTGCACGGGCATTGTGAAATCGGTTTACTTTCAAACTCTCTGTCAGTTTTCTGTGATGTTTGTGCACAGCATATTTCAAAAGCATGGACAGGCAACAGCAAGTGACAAGAAACAGGTAGAGGAGGGGAGGGGAGGGGAGGGGAGAGGAGAGAAATTTCCAACGTTCTTTCTCAATTCCAGAAAAACTAAAAACTGACTGGCTATATTCAAATAGCCTATGCATAAAATAGGGCTACAGTGGTTAATGTTGGTATGTTATGTTGGTAAGTGGTATGTTTTATAATATAGTAACTTATATCTACAAAGTCACTAAAGTTTTCAAATAATTGTAGTGGAGTAAAAGTGTCTTATCTGAGATGCAGTGGAGTAGAAGTAAAATTATTGCAAATTGGAAATACTCTAGTAAAGTAAAAAGTAACTGAAAATTGTACCCGGGTTCGATCCCTGGCGTCTCCAGGCTTCATAATGTTATGGTGTCACTGAGCAGGACATCGTCAACCCAAATATACCACTATCGTTTATAACTATAAGGTTCGGGCCGCTACCTAGCCTGGCCCGCACATCGGATACAGAGACAGTAGAGCGTGTAGACATTCATTGCATCACCGGTGCTTGTTTCTCGCACATGATTTGGCAACACGCAAACTGAAAGCGAACTTTTTGGAGACCCAGACAGACACACAGACACACAGCCACACTTGCCAATTATATATATAGATGTCTGCAGCAGAATTAATCATGAGCATGAACTTGCGTAGACCTCTGTACTGCAGATCTCCAAAACCCAGTCTGTCTCTGAGAATTTAAATATTTCATAACCATAGCATGCCCCGAGGGAATCTTAACAGAAACATATTCAAAGCATAGCTCACACAGCTTGTGCAGTTTACAGAGGATATAGCTGCTCTATGCCATTGAAGTCAGCAGGTGCCCTGACAGTTTTCCAATACTTCCTGATTGAAGGCTCAATAGTTGTACGGTTAAGTTGCCTTCAGAGAGAGCGAGTTGGTGGACGGTCAGCCCTCCAGCACAACCAATCAGATTATAGGACATTGGTTCTCAAAGTGGGGTCCGGGGACCCCTAGGGGTACTTGAGGGGGTTCCAGGGGGTCCCCAGCCAAATGAATAGTTAGGAACCAAATTGATCCTTATGTGTCTGTAACTCTGAGAGTGTACAAATGGAACCATTTGTACACTCTCAGAGTTAAATGAACACTGATTTTACAATATGAATTGGGGCCCCAGAGATAGAAATGCCATAAAATAGGGGTCCGTAGCCTTATGCATGCCAAACTGGGGGTCCTTCAATTAAAATGGTTGAGAATTGACTGCTAGAGCTGTAAAAATCATCTCTTATGGGGGGGTCCGTGGCATATCTTTTCAAATGGGGGTCCGCTGGCTAATAAGTGTCAATTTGGGGGTCCTTGACATGAAAAAGTTTGAGAACCACTGTTATAGGAGCTCAAGCACAACCAGTGCAATCAAGAGCAGCCTTGTTCCCAGCCTTGCTCATCTTCCAAGAGAAAAGCCTGATCACAACCTAATGCAGAAGAGTGTCTGTAGGGGCGGGACTTCCGTCGTACATATTTCCCCCGGATAATTTTCGACCAATCACAACACTCTCAGAAGGTGGGGGGGATGGACTTTCGGTGGACTATACCCCTTACTTTACACTTTGGCTATTCAAAAATAGCAGGTATAGATCTGCTATTTTTGAAAAAGCGTGAAAAAACATTTGTAACTGTCAAATGTAAACAAATTCTGTATTTTAAAAATGTTGCGTTTTTTGTTAGTTTTTTTTTCGTGTTTTGGTTACTTTATTTTGGTTTTAGGGTTAGGGTTAGGTTATTTAATTCTTATTTTTGCCTGATTTTACCGATTTATTATCAAAAAATATATATGTTTTTAATTTTTTCAAAAAGTGGGGGGTATGAATTCACAGATCTGTGAGAGTGAGTGTGTAGCGTCGTACGCACAGTGAATGGCCGTGACGCCCCTGGTTTAGACACTCAACCGACTAGGTCTTGCCCAGCTTGAACAAAGACACATCATGAAACCTTGCCGCACAGATAGCAACTCTATCACCAGAGCCGGGCCCTTGTGGCTCAGCCAGCTCCACAAGTGGGGGCCACGACCTCGATGCGTGTCACAAAGGGGTTGCAAGAAAAAATATGATAAAATAAAATAAATTAGTTAAAAATAACAATAATCCAATGAATTTCATTTAACTCAATGTGTGCCAATGACGTTTTTTGACGGATGTTTTATAGTAAGCCCTGAGTGCCAATGACGTCTTTTGACATCTCTTAAAATAAAAGTCTAAAATCTTTCTAGAACTAGGAGATAACGCTATCCAAAAAGTTGCTGCTCCATTCACTTCAATGTTAAAAAATAATAAACAGAGAAAAAAATCCCTTTATTCCTGTGTTTTACTAAGTGAAACATGCTATTTTCAACTCCTGGTCCATTTCACATAGAGGGCTTGTAGTGCTGCGAGCCCTCCAACACATCTAAAGGCCACTTCACCCTGGAAACTAAGTTGGTATGTGCGAAGCCCAACACTATCTGTCAACTCAGCACCGTCCGAGTCGCATACCAATGCGCTGGGAATCAGTTATAATCTACTTGGAGATTGCACATAGTGCTGGCACTGCAGCCTGATCAGCCTACAAGTCAACATCTAAACCCCTCAGTCCACCATCCACACGCTAGTTTGCTGACACAGTGGCATACACATTTAAATGTATAGCATTAGAGGACGCTAACGTGAAAGAAGCATACTTTGAGCAAGTTTCTTACAATTAACCCATTATTACACATCTGTGTAACCACTTAAACCATTATTTTATACTTTAAGCTATCCAAAAATAGCAGATATACAAGCTCATAGCGCGGCACCGAGTGCCGCGCTATGAGCTTGTAGATCTGCTATTTTTGAAAAATGTGTGCAAAATCTTTGAATATATATATTTTTAAAGCGAACATTTGTAACTCAAATCTTTGCTTCTGGGGGGGTCCCTGGAACAACACATTTTGAGATGGGGGTCCGTGGCCAAATACATATCATTGTGGGGGACATGAAAAAGTTTGAGAACCACTGATATTACAGCAACATAAGTGTTTCAGAAAACTATTAGGATTTAGAAGACATTTGTAGAATCGGCCTCAGGTCGAAATGGGTTAAGAGCAAACCAAC
Source organism: Gymnoscopelus microlampas (assembly GCF_963454915.1). Classification (NCBI taxonomy): domain Eukaryota; kingdom Metazoa; phylum Chordata; class Actinopteri; order Myctophiformes; family Myctophidae; genus Gymnoscopelus; species Gymnoscopelus microlampas. The sequence goes on from NC_139943.1 coordinate 16,500,124, forward strand.
TCAAACGTACAGTAGGCAAAACATCAGATTTTCTGTTTCATTCTGTAAACAAATGAATAGCCACCTTAATAAGCCCTACTAGTTAATCGGCTTGTGAGCTTGTAGATCGTAAATGTTTTGAAAGAGTGAAAGAGAGGAAAATGCGGACGCCAGTGTTTTTGTCTCTATTTTTGCAGCTCCTCATGAAACACCATTTCCAGCCTACATTAAAGGCACATTATAGGCAGTATGTATAATATCATGAGAGTTCAAGTACACCGCTTTATGTGAAATGTCCCATACTGACTGTGCTACTCTGCATAATCAGATACTTGCTATAGGCACCTACTTTTCCCCCCTTTCCAGGGGGGCAAGGTCGTGGTCTTGAACTGTACACATATGGAAGGAGGGCGCGCGCACGCACATGCGCGCACACACACACACACACACACACACACACACACACACACACACACACACACACACACACACACACACACACACACACACACACACACACACACACACACTCTCTTAATGCCTGCAGGGAGACATGACAATGAGCTGAATCAGTGATGAGTTCTAAGCCAGGAGCAGTGGAGGGTGTCAGAGTGAAGGGGAGAGGGAGGGAGAGAGAGAGAGAGAGAGAGAGAGAGAGAGAGAGAGAGAGAGAGAGAGAGAGAGAGAGAGAGAGAGAGATACTCTACTCTCTACTGATCTACTAACTATCAGTGTGTGAGTTAACTCACCCTCACTTGTGGGTAGAAAGGTGCACATTAGGGTGACACACTTTATTTATACCATTTGGAAAATGTTTGGTTGTTTTTGTGTTTGTTTGTTTTCCAATTATGGTCATTTTTACTTTTTGTCTTGAAAAAAAAAGGTTTACCAACACACTATGACATGTATTTTGTTGTGAAAAGTGTTATTCTGTTATCGATGACAATAGCCTTCATTAATTGGAAAGATTCTCTGGCTCGAATTTTGGGTTATAATGCCGCTGGGTTTTGGGAGCTAAATCCAAATCACGCTCCTCTCTCTGCCATGAGCATCTCCATTCTAATTCCTCCTAACATGCTTCACCTTTAAACCTTGCATCAAAATTTGTCAATCTACAAGCTCACAACGTGTAACGTCGCCACATGTTGTGTGCTTAGAGATGGGCTATTTTTCACTTTAGCCCTATTTTACGATCTACAAGCGATGCGACGCGCTGTGAGCTTGTAGATCGGCTATTTTCAAACATTTTAGTACTTTTACTTTTGGTACTTTAATTAAGTATATTTTGAAGCCAATACTTTTGTACTTTTACTCAAGTAACATTTTGAACACAGGCCTTTTACTTGTAACAGAGTATTTTTATATTGTGGTATTGGTATTTTTACTTTAGTAAAATATCTGAGTACTTCTTCCACTACTGTACCTTATACATAGTAGGCCTACATATAGGCAGGCAGGTTAATATGGATGCATTCTGCTTGCTTGGGCTACACTCTGAATTACAGTAGGAAGAGGAACATTTTACATTTCTACTCACGAGCTGGAAACTCAAACTGAGGAGGTAAACAAAAATAATCATGAATCATAAATAGATGCAGTCCTGCTGTTAAAATAAATGTGGTGTGTGGAAACACTGGCTGCTGCTGAGAAAATAATTTTCTCAGTCCCAGATAACAGGGTGGCGACTTTGAAACTGCTGAAACTTAGCAGTCTACAACTGATACCAATAATAATATTAGAATACATTATTGTGGCAGAAACCTTGTATTTCCATATTTCATAAATGAATGCCCTACTTTGTGACACAAGAGTGTCGCACAAAAGCAGTGAAAATAGCATATCTATACATGCAACACATTGTGAGCTTGTAGCTATGCTATTTTCTCTATGTTTGAAAGTCAAAGTGTAATTGACTGGGTTTTATAAATATTGAAGCAATGAATTAAGTATTAAAGGAGCAGTTCACCCAAATAAAACACTTGTTTTCTCTCAATTACGCACCCCAGGAAGCCTTGAATCATTTTTGGGGTGAACTACTGCTTTTACAAGATCGTGTGACTAAATAAAAACAACATTGGATCCATTGGAACCACAGGTTATTTATTTCTCCATTTCCTAAACAAGCAACTGTTTTGGACATATCCTGTGCAAGGTTTCCCACCCACGACAGCAATTTGTTTCTACGAGTCACCCGTCTGGTTCCA
>NC_139943.1:16507306-16519806 GCF_963454915.1 Gymnoscopelus microlampas
GTATTGGTACATTTACTTAAGTAAAGAATTTCAGTACTTTTTCCACCACTGGAATGGAACGACTTGCATCGTACCCGACCTGCAATTATCTAATTTATTACAATTACTGTAATTGTAATAAATTAGATAATTGCAGGTCGGGTACGATGCAAGTCGTTCCATTTATATTGACTATGCGGCACATATGTATGCGAAGCTCGGCCAATCGGTTAAGCCGACAGGTCGGGTTAGCCAATCAGGGATTTTATACTGGCTTAGCGGCGCATATGTGACGTGGAGCTCCGCCAATCCGTGAAGCCGGAGGTTTGGGTTGGCCAATCAGTGAAGCTGATGCATACAATCCCTCGAACACATGGAGATAGAATTAGATTTTTCGGGCTGGAGAGCTTTTTTGTAAAAGAATAAATATAATATAATATAATAATAATAAATAAATAAAAAAACACACCTACGCATACACCTCCTTTAAAGTAACTAATTGAAATAAATTAAATAAATACAAAATAAAGAAGAATAAAGGGGACAATCTATGTGTAGCGTGTTGCTGCTAAAGGGGTAGTGTGTAAATTTATGGTTAAAGCCTGTGAGATTTACTGGGCTTATCTGATCTATGATGCAGTCCGTTTTACTGTGTGTGTGTGTGTGTGCGTGTGCGTGTGTGTGTGTGTGTGTGTGTGTGTGTGTGTGTGTGTGTGTGTGTGTGTGTGTGTCTCTCTTCTGTATTGCTTGTGTGAACATGTAATAAATCCAACATCATCATCTTGTGAATTGATGCAAGACTCAGCCCCCCCCCACACACACACACACACACACACACACACACACACACACACACACACACACACACACACACACACACACACACACACACACACACACACACACACACACACACAGCACCAGTAGAAATATGGTGGGTGATAACCACACAAGGTGACTCCTGTGATGGATCAGTATCGCCATGGGCAACAGCATCAATGTATGTGTGCGTGTGTGCATGCGTGTGTGCGTGTGTGTGTGTGTGCGTGCATAAGCGTGTGTGTGCATGCGTGCGTGTGTTTGGGTGGGTGTGCGCACACGCGCTGTCTCACAAGGGATTGGGGGAGATTTATGTGGCTGTAAAGACGAGAAGTGATTCTCTACACAGGAGTGACAGAGTGCTATCTTTGTTCAATAGATAGAGAGACAAACACACAGAGAGAGAGAGAGAGAGAGAGAGAGAGAGAGAGAGAGAGAGAGAGAGAGGTGTCCGGTGAGAGGAAGGTTAACGAGTATGACAGAATGAGAATGAAAGCAGGGCGGCAGTCAGTTCACAGACAACAGTCTGGCCGAACCGTTTCAATATCAAACGAGGAAGCTCTAATTAACTAACTCACATCTGCCCCATAGTCCCTATTATTCTGGGCATGTCATAAGAGGCGAACAAGTCTGAGAAGATAGCTGATCTACAAGCCCATTTTACGCGTCGCATTGCAACTATAGGGTTGAGATCCAGACCCCGGAGGACAACATTGAGGAATCGGAACATTTTCCTCATTTCAAGGACCCCCAGTTTAATAAGCATTAGGCCACGGACCCCCATTTGATACCATTTGCTATCTCTGGGACCCCAATCTATACTACGAAATCCCATAACTCTGAGAGTGTACAAATATAAATTTGTACACTCTCAGAGTTACAGTCATGTAACTCTGACTTAACTCTCAGACTTAACTCTCAGACTGTCAGACTTAACTCTCTGTCTTCTCAGAGTTAAGTCTTGTACACTCTCAGAGTTACAGTCATGTAACTCCTCAAGGACCCCTGGGGGTCCCCGCAGCCCAGTTTGAGAACCAATGTGCTATACAATTACAATGCTGGTTGATCTCCAAACTTTTTTAAATTTCAAGTAGCCTATCACCATAAGTCTGAGAGTGTACAATCTAAATTCGGAGACAAAGTTTTCGCCACTGTCCGTGTGTCTGAATCTTGTGGAAAAGTGGAGATAATTTGACTAAATACACGTTTTCTGCCAGGGACTTCTAACAGAAGCTGACCCAGAGTCACAGCAATTAATTGCTGGGTGAGTACCAAAGAATACGATTAATTAGAATGCCTGATATCAACAAAATAAAGTGTTTTTTTATGAAACATAATTACACGCTGTTACGTACGACAACATAGCTAATAATATGTTCTATTTCCTACTGTTAAACAGTTGACAGTTGATTTACAGAATAATAATTAGATTTCAATATTGACTTTCACGTGTTTTATTGTTGGATACTGAATGTAATTAATGGAGTCAATGCCCACCTTGTTCATGTGACCCCCCAACACACACACACACACACACACACACACACACACACACACACACACACACACACACACACACACACACACACACACACACACACACACACACACACACACACACACACACACACACAGTGCGATTATGTCATTTACAAGTAATAAATGAATGACTGTCCATTGTTTCCATGTGAGATGCCGTGATATGAGCTACAAACAGTGGAGGATGGAATCAGGGGTCTTCAGGAAATGCAACCATTGAAACAGGCAGTCAGCAGCTCAAGTTCAAGGTTTCTTTAGCGATTGTTATGTTTTTTCTCTGGTCTGTTCGTTCACAGGCCTGATTGTCCGGGGGAATTCCTATACAGCCACAAGGCTGTAGTAGTCTAGTGGCCTTGTGGGCTATGCAGCCAATTGCCCCATGGTAGCATCTGAAACGGCCCGTGACCTCACCTTGCCCTCAGCTTAATTGTTCTATAGCATCCTATAATGATACCATAGACACAGACATAGAGAAAGGCTGAGCTGGTGCTCTGTGTTATTTAGCCCCTGGAAACATGACTATTGCTGCTTTTACTTAAAGGGATAGTTCATCCCTTTACGTTTTTTTTTCTATCGATTAGTCATCCCATAGAGACTTGAATTCCTGTATATTCTTTTGTTTTTGTCGCATTCCTAAGCCAATAATTTGATAACCAGCGGATAACCAGGTTCCGGTAGGAGACACAAAGGAGACTCTTTGTGTCTCCTACCGGAACCGCTGCCGGTCATCAAATTATTGGCTTAGGAATGCGACAAAAACAAAAGAATATCCATGAATTCAAGTCTCCATGGGGTGACTAATCGATAGGAAAAAAAAGTCATTTTGGGGGGTGAACTATCCCTATTCCACCACTGAAGTATATAGGTATGCTTTCTAACTGCTTTCCTCAGAGAACTACTGGACCAACAACTTGTTGAATGTTCTTGAGCTCATGTATTCAACATTCTATCTTATAACACAACCTGTGTTCGCCCTCAACCAAATGAACTGATTGATACAGAATTCTTGGACACTTACAGGTGGCAGGTTTGTTGCAGTTGTGTCCGTGCCTGAAGTACTGTGGGTTCTCGATGACGGGTATCCTGGTCATCCCTATGACGACGGCATCGGGACCCGTGTCCAGAGTGCAGGGGCTGATGATGCCGTGGTTCACGTGATGGAGGGGACTGGCGGAGTCCTCCTCACCGCTGATCACTGCTACTGGACCTACAGGCAGAGAAGAGACAGATGGAGAAAGATGGCTTAGTTTGTTGTTTTTTTAAAATATTTTTTTAATCCCACTATTTTGCAACCCCATTTTTTTCACCCAGTGCCAATTGTCGATGTAATCCTGGGCAGGGAGACCAGCTCCAACCACTGCTGGTGTGCTAGTTATTATGGAATTAACATCCTCTACTATACAGATTGTTATGATAACAATTTATTCATTAAGCCATCATCAGCCACTGCAGTCATTCAGTCAGCCAACATAAATGTATTCCACAAAAAATAATGAACGCCCTCACGCTCCAACACAAAGACAATACTTTAATCAGGACTGCCTCCCTTAGAGCCAATAATATTATGCATTTATCCATTCACAATTATTCATCTCCATAGGAACAATTTATTATTCAAATTAGACACGCATTGCTCCAGAACTGCGTACACAACGCGGTGCAAAGCATAATAGAAAGGGGGAACCATTAGACAACTCCATGATTGACAATACATGGAGTCAACAAAAAATAATGTGAATAACTCTACAGAGGAGACATGGATTTTAGAGTAAAGGTACAGGGCGGCTCAGGTCAAGGAAGACAGGCAGAAGGGAGGTAAGGTGAGGAAGATATAGTGTGATAAAGAAGATAGTGGATGATGGAGAGGGAGGTTTGTGCGCGTGCGTGCGTACGTGCGTGTGTGCGTGCGCGCTTGTGTGCGTGCATGTGCTAGCTTGTGTGCGTGCATGTGCTTGTGTGTGTGCGTGGTAAGGGTTTGAGAGTTCATTCAGGAGTGGGAGAACCTTGGGGAAACGCAGAGAAAGGAGTTTATAAGGGCCGACCTGTGGGTATATAGGAGGGAAGGCCTTTGACCTATAGAATAGGCCGGCAGAAGGGAGAGGAGGAAGTTGTAATGGTACACACTGTGAAATCCTCAGAGTTCATTTCACTTTGAGAGGGTGGAAGAGGATTCATAAGGGTCTGTGTGTAGAGAGGAGGGTATGGAGGTGGAAGTTAGGAGGGAAGGAAGGCTGGAAGGAGGGAAGGAAGGAAGGAGGAAAGGCTGGGAGCAGCAGGACAGAACATCTGGAACGTGATCAGATGTACAGAGGAGGAGAGAGAGGCTGTGCTGGGTTCACAACAATCTGACTCACTCACTCCCTCGCACATACTGTATTTACACACGTGCATTCACACACGTACACGTGCACGGACACACGCACACGCACACACACACACGCACACGCACACGCACACGCACACGCACACGCACACGCACACGCACAGCGTTTGCAATTTTGACTACCCATAGGTCTCTCGCTGTAGTTTCAACTAAAACATTCTCTACACAGAGAGCACTTTTTAAAAGTTTTTTTCTTTTTAATTGCGTATCAGTAAACACATCCAGGTATACAGCTAAGTGGCTGTCGTTGCGAGGCTGTTGTGAAGGCTAGTTGACAAATATGCAAATGTAAACATAGCAAACACTGTGACAGCCTCTCTGTATTATGTGACAGCCTATAGCTAACATTTTAGAAAATTAATGTTTTGGGCTTTTTATTGGCTCACCGCCGGACAATCTACAAAATACACTGTTTGGATCAGAAACTGTGAGTGTGAGTGCATGGGGAGATTAAATGGTTTTCCCACCAGAGTGTTTGTTCCCTGTGCATACACAAGTGTGTGTGTGTGTGTGTGTGTGTGTGTGTGTGTGTGTGTGTGTGTGTGTGTGTGTGTGTGTGTGTGTGTGTGTGTGTGTGTGTGTGTGTGTGTGTGTGTGTGTGTGTGTGTGTGTGTGTGTGTGTGGGTATATGGTATGTATATAGCGTTGCTGGCCCCCCCGGGGACATGACAGTCCAATGTTGTATGTTGTCAGCACGCCAGCTGAGAATGCCTGATGTAAGGTACATTCTGTGGTTGGAACACAACACATCAGGCCTCTTGTTAATACCGCTGACACGTTCAACCTTCACAGCTGACAGAGAACACGAGAGAGAGAGAGAGAGAGAGAGGGGGGAGAGAGAGAGGGTGGGGAGAGAGAGAGAGAGAGAGAGAGAGAGAGAGAGAGAGAGAGGGGGATAAGTAATGGAAAGGAGAGAGCCTGCCAGGTGGTGTGTGGAGTGAGGGAGGGGGGTGTGGGGGGAGGGGTGGGGTATAGGTGCAGGTATACGGAGGGACAGAGAGATGGAGAGCGTGTGGAGGAATGCAAATCATCTAGCGCACAATGCTTTCACTGTCAGAGAGAGAGAGAGAGAGCAAGCGACGGAGGAGAGAGAGAGCCAGAGAGAGAGAGCCAGAGAGAGAGAGCCAGAGAGAGAGAGAGAGAGAGAGAGAGAGAGAGGGAAAGAGAGAGAGAGTACAAATGACCACAATGGAAACGAGCCTCCCGGGGGCTTTTTTTTGGTGTTATGCTTTTAGCATATAGCTTTTGTAACTGTACTGCCCTACCGTTTCCCAAACTTGCTAATCAATCAATCACAGAGAGAGAGAGAGAGAGAGAGAGGGGGGGATGTGACAGAATACCCATCCACACAATTTCCTGGTTCTATAAATTATGGGAAAAGTGAAGGAAAAAAAAGAAAAAGGAAAAAACGTTTCCATTTACAACATATTGGTATATAGGAAATATGTTCTGTTAGGCCTGCAGTACTGTACTGTACTGTGCCTGTACTTTACCTTCTTATGCTTGGCATATGTTTTAATTATGCATTGATATGTTGTAAAACGTGGTTTTAAGTTCATACAACAGCTGTGCGTGTGCACTGCGTGAGCACACACTGAGAGAGCTTACATAAATTAGTACAATTAATAAGCTACAATGCGTCGAATTGTGACACCTTGCAAGCTTGTAGAACAGCTAAGTTGGGCCGAACACAAAGACAGGGGCCCTCATTTATCAACGTAGCGTAAAGAACGGCTTATATTTTTCTATAAATGCGGCCGTACACCAACGTCGAAGTCACATTTATCAAGCAATCCTATACAGCCAATCCTAGCGTAGGTCGGAGCTTTGAGAAATCTCACGTCTGTAAACGAGTGTCATTTAAATAACACGCCCTTAAATATTCTCAAAACGCCCCGATTTTATGACATGAAGAACCAGAATACGACCAAACAAATCATGAAAAGCCAATAAGAAAGAGTTTCCCCCGCTCGCCTCCCCCGCTGTCCAGAGTGTCCAGATGCTTGTCAGGCGGTGAGACAATGCTGCTCCGCACGTCTACAATGGAACAAATGGGTGCAGCCAATGTCTACAACTGCTCTCGACTAGACGTGAGATCTCAGCGTACCGTAGGCTGAAACCCACGTCAAGATATATTGATAAATGCCAAAAGTTGCGGCGATCTCGCCGTACGCCCGTTATTTGGTCTGCACCGCGTTGATAAATGAGGGCCAAAGTGTTTGCTCTGTGAAAAATGTGCAACAAGTGGTTTGCTGCGTCGTTTGGAGCCTTGTGACTGCTTGATTGTTCTATATTGAACCCATTGTGTTACTTTGAAATGCCGAAGTTAAAATGAATGAATGTTCTGTTGGCTTTGAGTAACCATCTAACATTGCTTGGCATTTACTGAAGACTCTCGATCAGCGCCCACTGAGCACCGCAGTAGTCTCTGAGCACGACAGGAGACGGTATCTGTCTCAGCTTAACCCATTCAATCCGCCAACGCATCTACAGAATGTCTTCTAAATCCAAATGGTTTCTGAAAAACGTATATGTTGCTATACTGTATATCAGTAGCCTGACACTCAGCCTGAATTTTCATTTTGTTTCACTCCATTATTTATTCTAGAGATTCAGGGGGCTGAAGCCAAGCTAGTGTATCAGTGGTGCTCAAACTTTTTCATGTCAAGGACCCCCAAAATGAAGTATGTATTGGCCGCCGACGCCCATCTCAAAATGTTTAGTTCCAGGGACCCCCCAGAAGCAAAGATTTGAATTACAAATGTTTGCTTTAGAAATATATATATAATCAAAGCTTTGCACACAATTTCACGACGATTTTTCAAAAAATAGCCCAAAGTGTAAGATAATGGTTAGAGTGGTTAAAATCTAAAATGACACAGATGCTTTCCCCGGGTCTTAATGGGTTAATAGCATGATTTTCGAAGACGCCAGATTACTTGCTTAAACAAATTTAGCTTGTTTATACAATGAAGAATTGTCAAACATTACTTTCCACGAGGCTGTTCTCCTCGGCAGACAGATCACACACAATTAACTTGGCATTTCATATTCCTCGCAGGAGTCAAACACTCACAGTTTTTATAGCCAACAACGTCAGGCTGCATGCATTAGTTTATATTATCTTCATTCTGATGTTAATTACAAAAAAAGGCATTATTTCACTTCAATAATTATTAATACCACCACATAATACATTAAAGCGTTCAGGTTGGGAGCCCTTAAAACAACTCCTTGACAGAGGAGTGTTAATTAAGTTCTAAATTCTGTAAATTAAATGTGCAGTAGGCTATAAAGTATACAGTATCTGCTGCTATGACTCACGCACCTTACGTCTTATCTCAGGTACTTACCGCACCTTATGTCTTGCCTCAGGTATACGCATCGAATAGATATACTATGTGTAAATATGTAGATAAATTGTTGTTTTTTATTGATCTCTCTCTCCCTTCCACTTGCTCCCCCCCCTTCTTCTTCCCTTTTTATGGAAATAACAAAAATGATGGCGCTTGCACCTGTGAACCTATACATTGTTGTCTGTCCTGTGTGTGTGTGTGAGTGTGTGTGAGAGTGTGAATGTGTTTGTGTGAGAGAGTGCGTGCGTGCGTGCGTGCGTGCGTGCGTGCGTGCGTACGTGCGTGCGTGCGTGCGTGCGTGTGAATGTGTGAGTGAGTTTGTGCGTGCGTGCGTGCGTGCGAGAGAGAGAGTGCATGTGTGTGTGAGGGTTGGGGAAGGGGGGATGAAGGGGTGCTCACACTTATCAGGTGGACAGGTGAAATCCCATGCTTGATTGACAGGTGAAGACAAGGGGGGAGAGAGAGAGAGAGAGAGAGAGAGAGAGAGAGAGAGAGAGAGAGAGAGAGAGAGAGAGAGAGAGAGAGAGAGAGAGAGAGAGAGATGGGGAGGATGAGAGAATGAGCTGTCATAGAAACAGGTGCAGTGACAATGAATTATAGCTTTATTTTTGGTTTGTTTTTTATTTTCGTGTGTGTGTGTGTGTGTTCATATTTTCAACGGTGATTTACTGTAGCAGATAAATCAGAAAGGGGAGAGATGGATGGATGAACTGAGGTCATTAACCACATGTCATGCCTTGTGTGAATATGCCGTAAGCATAGGAATGCATCCATTACATTCTCTCTGTCTGTCCTCACAGCCTGAGAGTAGAGTCATGCTCAACTTATCCTCTGTGTTAAGACAATCTATAGAGGAGAGAGTAATGTTTAACTTATACTCTAGTCTATAAGTCAGGCTTCAGTGTCCGAGTGTACGGACTTCTGTTGAAATCAAAAATTAACCACATTTCAAACCAGCTAGGAATGGGGCTCACCCGCGAGGGAAATTCAGGCACCAGAGACAGCACAGCAGTTTAAGTTTGCAGTTTGCAGTGCGTTACAAGTACATTAAGAAACATCCATAGGAGGAGTAACTTCATAAAAAAGAAGAGAGTAAGCATAGTTATGACATCAGCACAAACCCCAGACAACGTTACAGATGACAACCACAGAGAGGGCACCGGAGATCCCCGCCCATCCACTTGCATTGAGTTGCTCACCCAGCGCATACTCCTAAATCACCCCTTCTTCCGGGTTGACAAATGTGACGGGCGGGGGCCTATTTCGGGCTTCTGTGACGCGTCACCTCCATGCGCAACCCCATGCGCAAGCTCGTGCGCATGAAGCTTGTGAGTCGAGCCCATTGGTCGAAACCGTTTTCGCTCGTTCGTGACAGTGGCCCCAGGCCGTTTTAAGCTGCAGTACCTATGAATGGCCAGCATGTCCAATAATGCGCTTCAATGCAATCACTGGGTTCTGAGGGCTTGATGACAACAGAGTGGAAGACAGCCTTGTCGTCACACGCATGTACTGTATAATGCATGTTGTAGTGTATAACATCGTTGTAGTTCATATAGCTCAGGTTTCTTTTTTCTCTAGATTGTAGTTTATTATGAAACCTTTCTTATTGTTTTGTTGTAGTTTATGGCTTAACTTAACTGTGGTTGGAAAGGACTGCACCAGTGGGGGAAAAAAGTAGGAAAAACTCAAGTGATGTTATTTCTGTGGCTGTGTGGCCGCATTTGTAGTTCAGCCCTGCTGTGACAAAGAGTACAACTGTTTTAATGAGCCTGTCCTGTACGGTGAGACACTGCATTCACTCTGTGTTGAGTTTGGAATCCTGAAGTTTTTAACGAGCCCGGGGCCCGGACAGAGGGACTAACATGGCTTCGGTTTAGGGCCCCCCACGAGAAGAGGGTACCCAGCTAAGATGTTTTTTTTAATGAGCCCTGGTGCTGCTGGGGAGAGATATGGTACCTCACGTTGGGTCCCACAGTCCACCACACTGCGGAAATTTGAATAACCACGTATTCACATTTCTTTTTTTTTCTTTTTTAATTTAGAGTAGCCAACAATGTTTTACCCATTTTTCTCCCAAATGTAGTTGTTATTATATATATATATATATATATATAATTAATTCCTCCCCACACACATTTCTGTGTTTTCACTGCTGTCTTATACTGACTCACCTGCCAGTGAGGAGCCCACACCGGGAAGAAGTAGAATCTTCGTCCTACTCCTCCCGCCCAACACTCCCCGCTGACAGGTGCCGCCCAGCCCGTAAGGAGCACGTGCAATGACCAATATCCCCCTCCCCGCCATGGTTCCCTCCCCTGAACACGGGCCAGTTGTGTTTGTGTGTAGACGTTCGACAAAGCCGAATGCACCACGGTGGAACATTTCTTTTCTTTTGTTTTCCTTTCTTTTTTTGTTTTGTGTTACAAAGCAAGTGGGTCTTGGCCAGATAGGTTGCAGAAAAAAAACTACATTAGAGTATGACAAGTAAAAGAACAAAATACCTAGAAACTAGAATAGGAGAATATAAACTTCCAACAGATGCACAAGCACGTATATATACACAGATGAAAAGTGACATCGCTTAAGCCTCCAGTGTCATGTTTAATTGTTCCTCTTTCCAAAATAATTCAAAATGTCTGTGGCTGACTGGATCTTCAGGTCCAATTATAACGTTCCTTGTGGATTAGATGACTAATGTGAATTGTCCCCGGTATAAATTACATGAACAACTTTACAACTGATCCCCTAATGTACTTTACATCAGGTTGCTGGGTTATGAAAACCCATACGCAGGATTTCACCGTAAGGGGCCCCCCCTGATGGCGAGGATTTTAATTTTTTTTAGTTCCTCTTAGCACCAAACAGCGTGGAGAAAGTGAAAGAAGACAGAACTATCGCCGAAAAGCTCCGACATTTAGAAGCAGCGGCTGCTGAAGGAGTGCTAAAACAGTGTCCACCCCCCCCAGACAAACAGTCCAGGGGGGCCCTTTTGATCTGAAAACCCATGCGGAACTTACTTTACTTGAGTAAAAAAAACAAAAGAGTACTTCTTCCATCACTGCATAAAAGACAATTGTCAATAGGGTTAATGTGTCCTTAATATAGTACATGTAAGCAAAGGTGTGAAATCATTTAGTTCACTTTGTTCGGTCGCTTTGATGAAACGCACGCACAGCTGCTGCTGCTGTGCTCTGTGGAACGCAGGCTGACTAAGTAGAATTACAGGCTCATTAGTCTCTGACACACACACACACACACACACACACACACACACACACACACACGCGCGCGTGTGCGCGCACTTCTCAAAGACATATCTCATGCAGCAATGACCACTGATGGCCAGATAATAGCCCCGCCCAAATGGGGAATTTATTCAAGGTAATAAAGTTTGATTGACAGGCCTTACAGCCAGTGAGAGGCAGGTATTGACACCGGAGGCCTGTCCTTTGATGAATGGAAGTAATAACGTGTGACTGACAGACCGTGGAACCAACTAGACACTCAGACTGAGTGGAGGGGGAGGGCTTTGTGTTGTGTTAACTATCAGCATAAATCACGATGAGCCTACAGGCTATTCTTTACACTTACATGGGGGTCAATGTTTGCTTCCAATAAGCCATAATGGTGCTGGTGGTTCCAGTAAGAAGTCATCTGGTCGGACAGATGGAGCCACGTGTTCTACTTTACTGTACATGGTGCTTTACTGCACCGTTGCAAAACTGTTGCACTGCCCCCAAGAGCAGTGGTCCTCAAACGTTTTCATGCCAAGGACCTCCAAATTGATATGTATGTGGCCGCGGACCCCAACCTGAAAATATGTTGTGCCAGGGACCCCCAGAAGCAAAGATTTGTGTTAAAAATGTTCGCCTTAAAAAAAAAAGATTTGAATATTTGCACACATTTTCAAGATTTTTCAAAAATAGCAGATCTACAAGCTCGTAGCGCGGCACTCGGTGCCGCGCTACGAGCTTGTAGATTTGCTATTTTTGAATAGCCAAAGTATAACATATGGATAATGGGGTTAAAATGGTTGTGACGCTTTATTAACACATTGTCAAGGATCCCTAAATTGCTTAGCTTAGCAGAAATGGAAATGTAAAAACAAATGTCAAAGTGAACGGAAATGACTAACAGAATGACAGCGTCCTTTCTCTGCTTTCTAGTAGTTCCAGGCTCTATATAGCATTCTGAGATTGTGGAATAGTTGTCTGGCTATACGCGAGACTACATCTGTAATAATAACAAACAAATGGAGCAGGAAATACGGCTTTGCTTTTTATCTTGTTTGTACAGCTCACTTACACCTCATTGGCTTTGTGCCTCCTTTGATATCAACTCTCGTTTACTTACAGCACATTTCAAATGCCTGACAGAGTCACAAAACAACAAAACAACTAAACATTCAAATAAAATAAGACAGA
>NC_139943.1:16522306-16592306 GCF_963454915.1 Gymnoscopelus microlampas
GGTTTGCTCCTGGAGGCAGGGGGGGTGGGGGTGGGGGTGGCGGGTGGTGGGGAGTGGTTCAGGGGAGAAAGGGAGGGAGGGAGGGAGAGATGTCAGGGAGGCTGACAGCAGAGCAGCGCCGCGCAGACAGACGAGAGAACAACAAACAAGAAACAATTACACAGCCTGGGTGGGCCTTCCTTCATAGTGAATGACTGGTGACTGACTGGTTCACATCAAGCCCCCCAGAACCCACAGGGAGAAGTGAAGCACTATAAAGTCTCATGGTGGCCGATTCTGGTACTGCAGCTTATACCACAGCTGGGGCTCAGATACATGAACGGGCGAAAAACGGTTTCAACCAATGGGCTCGACTGCACTTCAGTCCTGGACCGTGGACTGAACCAGTGGTTCTCTAAACTTTTTCATTTTAAGGACCCCCAAAATGATATATATTTGGCCGCAGACCCCCATCTCAAAATACTTAGTTCCAGGGACCAACAGAAGCAAAGATTTGACAGTTACAAATGTTCGCTTTAAACAATATATATTCAAAGATTTGCACACAATGTTCAAGAAAATAGCAGATCTACAAGCTCATAGCGTGGCACTCGGTGCCGCGCTATGAGCTTGTATATCTGCTATTTTTGAATAGCCAAAGAAATCTAAAATGACACAGATGCTGCACCATACTGAATGACTGACTGACTGGTTCACATCAAGCCCCCACAGAACCCAGAGGGAGTCTCATGGTGGCCGATTCTGGTACTGCAGCGTATACCACAGCTGGGGCTAAGATACATGAACGAGCGAAAACGTTTTCAACCAATGGGCTCGACTGACGAGCTTGCTCACGGAGGTGACACTACTGAGCATGCGAGTCGACGTGAAACGACGCGGATGACATGCGCGACGTCACCGCCACCAAACACAGAAGAAGGGGTAAAAAGGTAGCCTGGTATTGCCAGACTGATGACGTGGATTCAGTCACATATTCCTCCACGGTATCAGTCTGGACTTGGGCCTATAGGCAGAGAGTATGAGAAATCACAAAATGAACGGGCCAATCAGGGGGCTGCTTTTCACTGTTGTACGGACAGCAGTTGAAATGCATCGTCGTGATGCAACGCGTTGTGAGCTTGTAGATCTGCTACTTTCAAACATTTTAGTACTTTTACTTTTGGTACTTTGAGCATATTTTGATGCCAAAACCTTTATGCTTTTACTCAAGTAACATTTTGAGGCATTTTACTTGTATCAGAGTATTTTTAAATTGTGGTATTGCTTTTACTTAAGTAAAATATCTGAGTACTTCTTCCACCACTGTGTGTGTGTGTCTGTGTGTGTCTGTGTGTGTTTGCTCCATGCCGTCAGTGAAGCGCTGCAAGCTGCTTTCCTCTCCCCAGTCTGTCTCCTCCCAGACCAGCCTCCTGCCGTCACCTCTGTCAACAAGCAGATGTCTGCTGACATGAGGACAGAGCCAGGTCTGCAGTCCCACAGTGCAAACTCTCACCTATCAGATCTAACTCAACAGGTCTCACACAGAGAGACCAAACACACTGCATACTTCAGTCCTGGACTGTGGACCAGTAAGTATCTTTACTTGAGTACCGTGTACTAAAAAATGCAATGCCTCCCCTGAACAAGCAGGCAGGCTCTGTAAAAGTCTTAAAAGTCCTTACATTGTCACTTTACTGTCACCTGGGACCCCCCCTCCCCACACAAAAAAAATCACCTGGGGACCCCCCTGTACCTAAAAAGTCGGAACTGAAACAGCCGTGTAAACTAATGAATCCATATCAAATCAGGCTTAGTCCCCCATTATTTCACAGGGATTATTCACCACTGCGAATTACATGATAAATGGACATTTTGGGATGGGTGTTTTTAACGGCGTCTACAAGTTTATTTGTGCATTGTTATGGGGAAGATGTGAATGTGATCTCATCTCTTAGTTCCAGTTAAAATTGTAGTAGTCTAAATTTTGAACCAACTGCAAACAATGTACTGCTGTTTAAAACTAAGCTCAGAATATAAAGAGTTCCAGTAATTATAGGGATTAAGAACTTTCTCCAGGGACAGACAAAAATGACTTCAATTTAGAGATAGTTCTTATTAACTGATAAACACATGACAGAATAATCCCTTGTTCGAAGTTTTAAAGTAAAAAAAAAGAATCAGAAATGTTCCTAGAAGACGGCCTGACGCCAATATTCTTACGAATCGTAGTGTTACATTGTTAGCTTTTGGGGCCAAATAAAAGAACCTCAGCCCCGTTAAGCTGGAGAAAGTTTTGAGACATCCAGCACTTAATTTCAGAGAAGCAATCTTTCAGAATTGGGAGTAACCAGGCTACACTATAATGAGGATTAACTGGAAGGTACACTTGTGTGCCACTTGCATAACAATTTAAATATATTTTGTGTCTGTTTATGATCTGGTCAAGGGGGAGCGTGTATACTTAGAATATAATGAGTTTGGGGTACGCCGCAAGTAGTTTTAATAGTGAAACCAGTACATTGTATTTTTCTGCTTCAGGCTTCAGTTGATTCATTTATTTCATATAAACAGCATGTGGCCATAATTTATTTGCTTGGTGTATCTTTTCACTTCCCTTCATTCATCCATATTTCATTATTTCTTGTTCTCTCTCTGTTTTTTCTCTCATTGTTTCTCTCTCTCTCTCTCTCTCTCACACACACACACACACACACACACACACACACACACACACACACACACACACACACACACACACACACACACACACACACACACACACACACACACACACACACAGTGAGAGAGTGTGTGTGAGAGAGAGAGCTAGCAAGTCTAACAAGACGTCATTTTGCAATTAAACTCAGTGCCCATATCTTTCATTTCTGACACTGCAGCGCAGCAACGCATACTGTTTGACAAAGCAATCAATCAAGCGAAATGAATGTAAATTACCAACTGCTTTCAATGCCTTCACAATACTGGCTCCCCCCCTCCACATCCGTTACAGAGTACAGAGGGAGTAAATGTAACATCACTCATTTACATTTAGCCGCAGAATTCAATGGTTTGTGTCCAATTATTGTTTGTGTCCAATTACATTCTATTTTAATTGATCTGGTGACAAATCAGTTGACTTTGTCATCTTTACTCATAATGTGTAATACGTACGCGTGTGAATTGAAATGTAACAACTTGAACCCCAGCATGCCTATTCTGGGGTGAACATTCACCAAAAATGTCTGATCTACAAGCAGATCTACAACCTTGCAGCTTGTAGGTCCGCTAGTTTTGGCGAAGAGATTTGGTGTAGACGATAAAAAGTGCTCCAAGTACAGTTGTAACTCAGGGCTGTTTTACAGTCATTCCCCCCAGATTCAGCACAAACATGGGGATGAATTTGTGGTACTATTATACCACCAAAATGTGGAATGCCCGACCAACAACAGCCATCAAAAAGTATGACTCCCTACCCTCCTTCAAAACCGCCATAAAAGAGCACCTGTCTGCAATTTTGCAACTGGACCAAGACAAGTGTTCTAGCTTGCCAACACTTGTTGTGTTTTCTACACAACAACTACACTACACCAACACAGCTACGCAAAGTGCACAACATCAACACACAACTACACAACACCAACACATCTACAGAGGTCTTAGGCCATCTACAGAATAGAATATTTGCACGAACATGTGTGTGAGAAACCAAACACGGGTACGGTTCTGCACTAGTTGAATTGATCTAAAATTGTTTTGAATTCAATTTAATTCAGGTTGAGAGCCAGAAGGGGGGGGCAGAGTAGAAAATGCATTTTCTTTTCTTTGCTTTGCCTTCATGTCAGATATCTGACAACAAACAGCACCTGAGGGCCCCAGTGATAAAAAAAAACATTGCTGATCAAGCTAGCTCACAGCACCACAATCTCACAAAGTAAAGAAAGAAACAAAGAGAAGGAGTAGAAAGTGAAATTTTTCATTTAAGCAAGCCCCAGAAAAAGTGGGGCGCTTGAAACTTGGATTCTTACCCAGAACTATTTGAGAGAAGCAAACTTAATCCATTAAGACCGGGAAAAGCATCTGTGTCATTTTAAGATTTTTTTGGCTATTCAAAAATAGCAGAT
Organism: Gymnoscopelus microlampas; assembly: GCF_963454915.1. Taxonomy (NCBI): domain Eukaryota; kingdom Metazoa; phylum Chordata; class Actinopteri; order Myctophiformes; family Myctophidae; genus Gymnoscopelus; species Gymnoscopelus microlampas. Next base: position 16,526,407 of record NC_139943.1, read on the forward strand.
CTACAAGCTCATAGCGCAGCACTCGGCATTAAATGTTTTAATTGTGAAAGTTTGTGCAAATATTTGAATATATATATATATGTTTTTAAGGTAACATTTTTGACTCAAATATTTGCTTCTGGGGGTCCCTATTACAAAATATTTTAAGATGGGGGTCCGTGGCCAAATACATATAATTTTGGGAGTCCTTGACATGAAAAAGTTTGAGAACCACTGATATAGCAACATCATTTTTTTCTAAAAACTGTAGGATTTAGAAGACATTTGTAGAATCCTCAGAAGCAAAGATTTGAGTTAAAAAAAATGTTCGCTTTAAAAAATGATATATATTCAAAAGATTTGCACAATCTTTCACGTTTTTTTCAAAAATAGCAGATCTACAAGCTTGTAGCGCGGCACTCGGTCTAAATGGGTTAAAATATAGAATATGGAAAACAGGAGAGATGAAAGGGGTGATGATAATTGAAGATAAGGAGGATGTGAAAGAGTGAGAGAACGCGAGACAGGGTGGAGAAGAGAAGAGAGAGGTGAGAAGAACAAACATAGCGGGGGGAACGCGGGAGGTGGAGAAGTGAGAAGACGCGGTGGGGAGATGTAAGTGGCTGGAAGATACTGTAGGAGACAGCTGGTGAGAAATGAAAAGCAGACAGAGTGAGGGGTGAGAAATGAAAGTAAAATAACCCATTAAGACCGGGAACGCATCTGTGTCATTTTTGGCTTTTCAATGCCCTTGTAGATGAGCTTGAGCTTGTAGATCTGCTATTTTTGAAAGATCATGAAAATGTGTGCAAATCTTTGAATATATATCTCTGCTGTCCGGCAGGAACCAGCTAACTAACATTTTTCAGGAAATGAAAAAAACAAAACAAAAATTGAGTTTTTGTTCATCATTGATTAGAACAGCTGAATGGACCTCCAAGCTCACAATGAGGTTGGAGGTCAAAAGGGGGTGGAGCCTGGAGTCAGCAAAACCAGCTAACTCCACCCCCTTTGCTGGAGTTTAGCAGAAAGTTTGAGGAACCAATGGAGTTAGCTGGTTTTGTCAGAAGCACTTTTTAATACTTTTCATTGGTTCAATATGTTTTTTTTATCAACACACAGACGTAAAGGGTGTTCAATAGCACTGATTTATGGAGAAAAAGTGCAAAAGTGGAAAAATGGAGTTGGTTCCTGCCGGACAGCAAAGCGAACATTTTGTAACTCAAATCTTTGCTTCTGAGGAAGCAGGTTTTCTTTTTTTTTTTTCATGTCAAGGTACCCCCAAAATGATATGTATTTGGCTGCGGACCCTCATCTCAAAATATGTTGAGGGACGCCTCAGAAGCAAAGATTTGAGCTACAAATGTTCGCTTTAAAAATATATATATTCAAAGATTTGCACACATTTTCAGGATTTTTCAAAAAAATAGCAGATCTACAAGCTCATAGCGCGGCACTCGGTGCCGCGCTATGAGCTTGTAGATCTGATATTTTTTGAATAGCCAAAGAAATCTTAACATGACACAGACGGGTTCCCGGTCTTAATGGGATAATACACAGCGTGAGAAACATGGTCGATGGAGACGCAGAGAGAGGAAGACATCAAATGCTAGAAGTTCTGGCAGGCTTTCTGGAACTCCCTCAAGGACCACCCGGTGGTCCCTGGACCCCAAATTAAGGTTTTCACATCGGAAACCATCGACTGCAGCATTCACGTCATATGGGAGAGATAGTACTATAACTGTACAAAGCTTGTCATACTGTAAATAGTACTTGTGAACTCACACCACCAACACAGAAAGCTTAATTATTAATTTATAATCTAATTACCCACTTAAAATGAGTGTAGTGAGTAAATAATAATGTGTTTCACTACATTTTGGTCTCAGAGGTTTGTGGAATTATAGGAGGATACAAAAGCTTCCAGCGAAGCCTCCAACTGGGCATGAAACAGGTTTAGCCGGGGGGGCAACGCGTGAACTTCCAACACAGTAAAATCCTCAGTGCTCGTTTAACTCAGGCTTGTGAACAATAAGGCCAGAGAAAAACAAAACAAACGCTGGAAACGGTTCTATCAATAACACACGCCATGAAGCCTTGAATTCATGGAGATTTTTTTCATTTTTGTCGCATTCCTGTGCCAATAATTTGATGAGCGGCGGAAAGATGCTACTGTCTCCGGTAGGAGACTCAAAGTTGACACTTTGAGTCTCCTACTGGGGCCGCCGTCGGTCAAATTATTGGCGTAGGATTGTGACAAAAACAAAAAATCTCCATCAATTCAAGTCTCCATGGGGTGAGTAATCGATAGGAAAAAAAAGTCATTTTGGGGGTGAACTATCCCTTTAACCTTGAACCTGAGTGTAGAAATGAAACCAAATGAAACCAAACTCACTTGTAACTCTAAGAGTGAAGAAATGGAACCAAACGGACCCTTCCGGGTCCGTTTGGTTCCATCTCTACACTCTCAGAGACAGTTATACTAACACTTGGGGATGTTACAGTAGTAGTACGAGAGGGTCGAGTGGTTCAAACAGCTAGTCCCGTATGAGGTGAGTGCAGTATATACTGTATGCTGCTCTGGGCAACATGCAGCGCTACAACACAACACTAACACTACAGCAGTGGTTCTCAAACTTTTTCATGTCAAGGACCCCCAAATAGACACTTATTAGCCCGCGGACCCCCATCTGAAAAGATAAGCCAGGGACCCCAATAAGAGAAGGTTTTTATGCCTCTCTAGCAGTGATTCTCAACCATTTTAATTTCAAGGACCCCCAGTTTGTTGATAAGGATGAGGCCGCACAACTCTTAGCCACGATGCAGAAAGTTTTAATGATAAGAAACCAACGTTTCGACAATTACTGTCTCCCTCAGGACCCCCAGTTTGACATGCATTAGGCTACGGACCCCCAGTTAATGGCATGTATACCTCTGGGACCCCAATTCATAATGTAAAATCAATGCTAATTTAACTTTGAGAGTGTACAAATGGAACCAAATGGACCCGTTAGGGTCCATTTGGTTCCATTTGTACACTCTCAGAGTTATAGGCCCATAAGGGTCCATTTGGTTCCTGTCCATCATTTAGCCGGGGACCCCCTGGAACCCCCTCAAGTACCCCTGGGGGTCCCCGGACCCCACTTTGAGAACCAATGCACTACAGTATGAGGTGAGTGCAGTATATATGCAGCTCTGGGTAACATGCAGCGCTACAACACAACACTACACTACACTACAGTAGAACATAAGCTAACTGGCACAGCTTGAATAGGGCCAATATCTGTCCCGGGGTTCTTTCCATGTGCTTTCCTCCTCCCTCCCTCCCTCCCTCCCTCCCTCCCTCTCTCCATCCTCCTCTTTTTGCTCTGCCCTTTCATCCCCCGCTGCCTGCCCCCCCCCCCCCCCCCCCCTCTCCTCCTTCCCCAGGCAGCCTGCTAAGAAGAGGAAATGCAGTCAATGTTTGATGAGTGAGAGTTTTAATTTTTCAGCCGCGCCGGGTAATAGTTGTGTAATCACAAGACGACTCTTTGAAATATTGATCTGAGGGTCTGGGCTATGGAGGGAGGGAGGGAGGGAGAGAGAGGGAGAGGGAGGGAGGGAGGGAGGGAGGGAGAGATAGAGGGAGGGAGGGAGAGAGAGGGAAAGAGGGAGAAAGGGAGGGAAGGAGGGAGGAATGGAGGGAGGGAACAGAAAGAGGGCAGTCGAATGGGAGGGAGGAGAGATAGAGCGAGTGCAGTGAGAGAGAGCAAGAAAAGGGGAGATGGAATGGATGAGAGAAGCAAAGGAGGCTGTGAAAGAGGAGGAGAGAGAGAGAGAGAGAGAGAGAGAGAGAGAGAGAGAGAGAGAGAGAGAGAGAGAGAGATGTAATGCACATGCACCGCTATGCGTACTTATGGGTGTCTTCATACACCAGACACCGGCAAGTGCATCACAGCGAAAGCCACACCCCTTTTTGGGGGCATGCTCCCCATTGTAACCCAGTGCTATTAGACCTAAATTATTATTATTTTCAAAGTATTATTTATTAGTATCTTTTGACAGTACCATCCACATTTTTTTTAAGGACCCGGTTATTGGTCTCAAAGATATTGGTCTGAAATATTTCTATAAATAAAATATGCTATTATGTAACACAGTCAAGCAACTGAATTGAATGAAATGGCGTCTTCTGGTTATTTCCTGGTACACAAAGAAATAAAGTCTCTACGAAACCCATAAAAAAGTTTTCAGTCATCGGAGATCACACAGGCTCCCATAGAAATTAATGGCATAAACAGACTTAGGGACAGAACACACAGCAGTGTGGAAACGAGGCGTCAGGCTCCATTCGGTTCCTAACTATCAATCATTTAGCTGGTGGTGGGGACCCCCTGGAAACCCCCGAAGACCCCCGGGGGTGCCCAGGCCCCACGTTGACAACCAGGGCTTTAGTAAACACTTCACACAAGCCATACTGTGTGCTTTGTTAATCAGGCATTTTGAATTGAGTCGGTCGTCGTGCACTTGGAACGAATTGAGCGGTCAATTTAGCCGCGTTTTGTTGCATTCAGCTGGCATATCCAGCACTGGAAGTCTAAATCATTTTGAAGTCTAACGCCAGTGAGAATATGAGGAAGAAAATATAATAACAACAACATGAGGCCCAATATAGAAGGCATTATGCATGAGCACAGCTGTTGATGTTGCATTATGGATTAAGATTAGCATGTTGGTACACAGTCACAATCCAGGGTGTTAATTGAACTATGAGAGCCGGGGTCGATTTGTACACTCACAGGATTTAGCCGCGTACGTCTCTCTCTCTGTGTGTGTGTGTGTGTGTGTGTGTGTGTGTGTGTGTGTGTGTGTGTGTGTGTGTGTGTGTGTGTGTGTGTGTGTGTGTGAGTGTGTGTGTGTGTGTGTGTGTGTGTGTGTGTGTGTGTGTGTGTGTGTGTGTGTGTGTGTGTGTGTGAGTGTGAGTGTGAGAGAGAGAGAGAGAGAGAGAGAGAGAGAGAGAGAGAGAGAGAGAGAGAGAGAGAGAGAGAGAGAGAGAGACACAGAGAGACAGACAGACAGACAGACAGACAGACAGACAGACAGACAGACAGACAGACAGACAGACAGACAGACTAACAGCAGTGGTAGAAAGTAACTAAGTACATTTACTGTACTGTACATAAGTACACTTTGGCTACATTTTGAATAACAAACTTTAACTTGTAACAGAGTATTTCTACATTGAAGTATTGATACTTTTACTTTAAAAAAGATAAAAAACAGACAGACAGACAGACAGACAGAGTGTAGAAAAAGACAGAAAGATAAGATAATAAGTGAGAAACACTAATTGTTGTTCTCAAGATTGTTTGCTCTCTTCTTTCTCTCTCTCTCTCTCCCTCTATCACCCTCCCTCTCTCTCCCCTCCATTCTCCTTTTATTGCCTGCTATGAAAGGTAAAGAGTGTAATTGACATTTCATACTTGGTCCTGCATGTTATGGTGTTCTTAAAGTGACAGGGCTGAGAGGACCACACACACACACACACACACACACACACACACACACACACACACACACACACACACACACACACACACACACACACACACACACACACACACACACACACACACACACACACACACACACACACACACACACACACACACACACACACACACACACACACGCGCGTACGTTATGGTGTTCTTAACCCATTGAGACCTGAAGCCGATTCTACATGTCTCCTAAATCTCAACAGCATTCCGAAAAACGTATGTTTCTATATCAGTGGTGCTCAATCTTTTTCATGTCAAGGACCCCCAAAACTACAGTATATGTATTCGGCCGCGGACAACCATCAAAATATTTTGTTCCAGGGCCCCCCAGAAGCAAAGATTTGAGTTAAAAATGTTTGCTTTAAAAATATAATTATTCAAAGATTTGCACACATTTTCACGATTTTTCAAAAATAGCAGATCTACAAGCTCATAGCGCGGCACTCGGTGCCGCGCTATGAGCTTGTATATCTGCTATTTTTGAATAGCCAAAGTGTAAAATAATGCTTTTACAGTAGCTCACTTCCTTTCTCTTGGTGTCAGTGACTGCATGAGGCCAGCGTTTTGACAGATACATTTTTTTTTTTAAAGCAAATCTTTGCTTCTGGGGGTCCCTGGAACACAATATTTTGAGATGGGGGTCTGCAGCCGAATACATATAATTTTGGGGGTCCTTCAAATGAAAAAGTTTTGATCACCAATGATATAGCAGCATAGTTTTTCAGAAAACTGCTAGGATTTAGAAGACATTTTTAGAATCGGCCTCAGGTCTTAATGGGTTAATTAAGGGCCACAACATAACAGCAACCTATATAATGCACAGGAAACATACAACAAAAGGCACGAATGTACAGTAATGCAACCACCCATTCAGCTACAAACAGGACACGGTTTAATAACTGTGTGGCTTCATTGTGTGGATCTCTGATATAATTGACAACATCACTCTTATCCCAATCTGGGAACCCATCGCCAAATGAAAAGGAAAAACAGCGCCCTCTGCTGTTTTTAACTATCTCACTTGGCTCTGGGAGGAAGTCGACGTAGCACATGTGCGCAAGGAAACCGGGGTTTTGGTCTGCCTTCAGCCTTTCACTTCCGGTGGTGCGACTATGTTTTCATTCCCACTAACAATATTTCTCCACGGAACACTAACACCACTTCTCCCAGAGAACATGGATGGTTTCGGTTATAAGCCCACTTGTTTCTATGATGAAAGAGCAAGTTAAAATGTGAATATCTTTCCGTGGATTTGTCTGCTCCGAGGACGCTATTGTTAAATGAGTTTCGGTTTGTTTCTAGTGGGGAAGGATCGGCGGACACGTAAATCCCGCCCACTACATTTGATTGGGTAAAGCGCGGCCTGCTTCCTGATCTGAAGGCACGCCCACTTGTAGGTCAGTGCGTACGCGATATGACGAACCCCCCCGACAGATTCAAACGCAGAGCAGAAGCTGTTCTTGAGAGATTACTCTTATCCAAATATGGAGGGACACTTGGGCATGGGGGTTTCTGAGAATATGAATTCACAACACACACAGATGTCTTTATTTTACCCACCAGGGGGTTGATCTCCTTTGCCTACTGGCAGCACGCACAGCAAGACATTTGGCACTGAGCGGTGTAGTGGTTTGTGAGATTAGCTGCACACGGACAGACAGACACACACAGACAACAGTGGTGTAAAGTAACTAAGTACATTTACTCAAGTAAGGTACTTAACTCATCCAGTGCCACATGACGTCAAAGACGTCATGTGGCGTTTTTTGGAAAAACATGTTCAGAACCCAAGATATGATGATTTGAAGATTTGCTGCTCCATTCACTCTTTGTTTAACTTAAAAAGGCTGTATCTCGGCTCCTAAGCACCTTTTTTTTTACAATGAATTTTAGCTGTGGCACTCAGAGCCAAAATTCCATAAATAAGCTGGGCACTGAATTAGTTAAGTTAATTTTGAGGTACTTTTACTTTACAGGATTATTTCCAATTGTCTATACTTTTACTACTACTGCTGTTCTACTCCAATACATCTCGGAGGCAAATATTGTACTTTTACTCCACTACAATTATTGGAAACTTTTGGAAGTTACTTATAGATTTTGATTATTATTACAAAACATACATTAACCACTTCAGATCTATACATTTCGACCATTTGAAAAGAGCAGATCTGATATTCTCAAAATATTTTTATAAATACACAATGGGTACTTTTACTTTTGTACTTTAAGTACATTTTAATACTAATACTTTTGTACTTTTACTCAAGTGCATTTTGAATTCCGGACTTTTACTTAACGTAACAGAGTACTTCTAAATTGCAGTATTGATACTTTTACTTAAGTAAAACATTCGAGTACTTTTTCCACCACTGATTACAGTATATGACCCTATAGCTTTCTAAGCTTTGGGTACGTTTAAGGCTAGTCTGTGATGGGTCACCACATAACCTGGATATCACTGGCCGCTCATCAGCCTGGGTCTCAGCGTGACACACTGAAAATGTGTCATTCGCTTCCCACCAGAGATAGAGAGACAGAGACAGAGAGAGAGAGAGAGAGAGAGAGAGAGAGAGAGAGAGAGAGAGAGAGAGAGAGAGAGAGAGAGCGAGAGAGCGAGAGAGAGAGGAGATTAGAGAATGAAATGGCATGAGGAGGAGTGACAAAGAGATGGGTTGAGAGGGGGGAGAATAAGTTTCACAGTGAGCCAGTTTCCCCTCGCTCCCCAAACGCTCCATGTGCACCATGGATCCGAGCCAAGGAAACGTTGTGAAACATCAAGGAGATAAACGCCTTCGTCTCTTTTCACTTTTAACCCATTTAGACCGGGAAACACATCTCTGTCTATGTCTTTGGCTATTCAAAAATATAGCATAGCTTGTAGGAAAAATCGTGAAAATGTGTGCACATTTTTTAAAGCGAACGTTTGTCAAATATTGTTCCAGGGACCGCGGCACTCGGTGCCGCGTTATGAGCTTGTCGATCTGCTGTTTTTGAATTGAATAGCCAAAAGAAACCTAAAAATGACCACAGATGTGTTCCCGGATTGAATGGGTTAACTCTTGCAGTATATGAAGTCACTGAGAACTGGCAGGCTTTATAAGGCACTGCTCCCACATGCTATAGAACAAAATAGTCATTTGTTAGGAGCCAGTTCTGCATTTCCCCAAAGGCCATCGTTTGTCGATCTGAGCGAAAGAGACAGGACTCGAGCAGTTTAGCGTGGCGGCTGCTCTCTCTCTCCAGATGTTTTTTTTCCAAGCATGGCTTTTCTAGTACAGTAATCCAGGGACCAAGTGCCCGACCGTGCCTGTTCCTGGAAACGCTGGTGCCAATAGGAAATGTAAAAGGCCCTATGGGCTGAAAAGTATACCCGTATAACCACTTTCAACCTGGCGTCCTATTTTGGGCATGTGATTATAATATTGTTTAAAAATAGCAACGCAATGTGACACGAGCTTGGAGATTGGTTATTTTCGCTATTCGTCGCAAAATAAAGCAGTGGTTTTCAAACTTTTTCATGTCAAGGACCCCCAAAATTATGTTTTTTTTTGGCTGCGGACCACCTGTCTCCAAAAATATTTTTGTGCCAGGATTTTTCAAAAATAACAGATATGCAAGCTCATAGCGTGGCACTGAGCGCCGCACAATGAGCTTGCATAACTGCTATTTTTTAATACCCAAAGTATAAAATATGGTTAAAGTGGTTAAAATGATTGTGACGCCATATTAATTTGTTTTGCTGGGGTCCGGGGGACTTTGAGAACCAATGCAATAAAGAATATAGGACCTGAACCACTCGAACCACTAGCATCCCTATTCTGGGCATGTCATAATAGGTGAACATTTGGCAAAAAATATCGACTACAGTAGCTCACACTGTTAATTTAACATTTGTACACACTCGCACGTGATATGCCAGGGATAATGTATGGGTAGCTGGTCATTATTGAAAATTAAAGTCTGACAGAGTGATTATGCGATAGTGGAGGTGCATAATCACCCTGAAGGGCTTTAATTTTCAATAAGGACCAGCTACCCGTACATTATCCCCCTTATTACATGGCTACTTAATGAATACATTGATAAATTGACCCAAAAGTAACAACAAAACAAGGTATTTCCTTGCTTATGGGAATGAAAGTATTCCATTCCAAGTGGTGTGCTGGGCGGACACGGTCGGCTCGGAAAACAAGGAAGTGTAGTGGATCAAATAGAATACATTTTAGGTTACTGCATTGTCTATTTCTCGCTTCAAATGTTTTCAAAAAACATTCTTGAGAGCAACATTTAGCTGTAAATCGCATGGTGTGTTTGTTTACATGGCTGTCATGTTGGATACAGCATAAAACCAAGCAGCACAGGTTGATATGAGCAGGTGCTCTGAGTCTTTGATTAGACAGCTGTCTGTTATTGACCTCATCGGTCATTATCCAGAAATAACACACCGCTGAATTACAGTAAGCGATTGACCAATCAGAATCAAGCATTCAACCAAGCCGTGTAAGCTGGGATATCCCATGTGATATGCTGTTATGGGACAAAGCATTCCAAGTGGCTCGCCTGCCAGGCCAAACTGCCGACTCCGAGCTTGTTAGCTAAAAAATGTGCCACAGATGATTTTACAGGCTGTTTTTTTAACACTGTTTCAAACAAGTGTTTGTTTTAAATGCAAACGGTCCCCAGTGCTTGAGAGAGCTGTTACTTGATGGCCCTGGAGACACAACATATTATGGAACCATTCTACGTGCGAACTCAAATCTAAGCTGTCTGAATATTTAGTGCTATTTAGGCCTGCAGTAAAAGCACCCACGCTCATTATAACCCATCTAATGAGCTAGTTTGGAGCTTTTTTGATGTCTCGGAACACTTCATTGGTTAAGATCTACAAAGGAGGGAGCCTATGGGATATGAGAACCGGCTATCGAAAATAGCCGATCTTCAAGCTAACAACGCGCCGCGCCAGGTTGTACTCTTGTAGATCTGCTTGATTGTTGGGGCACAATGCTGGCGAGCAAAGTATAAATTCTGTGTAGATAGATTATGCCTGTACTGTAGTCTTTAGAGTTTATATAAGCCTGCAGCATGAGTTGAAGGCTTTGAACATTTTGATGCGCTAAGAACATTGGAGGGTTTTAGCTTTACTTTCATGTTAGCAATCACTTTGCGAGTGAGTGGCTTCTCGGTTCGGAGCACCTCACATACTCTCTCTCGCACGCACGCACGCCCGCGCACAAGCGCACACACACGCACACACAGAGAGAGAGAGAGAGAGAGAGAGAGAGAGAGAGAGAGAGAGAGAGAGAGAATTCAAATTCAAATCCGCACAGAACAAAACATTGTAATTTGCTTCAAATCAATTCCAATTCCCAGAGGCTCTTTCACTACAGACATGTTCTGACATCAAAAGCTCATATTCATTCATTTACAGATAAACTATTATCTGGGGGCTGTCTAACAGTCTCAACTCATTTCCGAGTTCCTGGTACGTATAGAACCATAGAATAAAGTGCTCCAGTTCAGTGGTTTAACACAGTCCCATAGGTTTCCATTGAAGCTAAACAGAATGTACTGTCATCAGTATAACTGCCATATTGTCAGCGGGGCACTTATGAAACCTCATGAAACACTTCTCCATGGGTCTTCAAACACACAAACTTACAAAGGGTAAACATTTTGTACTAACGAGAACAATTTCAAATGGACTTCTTCTTCTCTCTTTCTCTCTCTCACACACAATAAAAAGAGAGCGAGAGAGAGAGAGAGAGAGAGACAGACAGACAGACAGACAGACAGACAGACAGACAGACAGACAGACAGACAGACAGACAGACAGACAGACAGACAGACAGACAGACACACAGAGAGACAGACACACAGAGAGACAGAGACAGAGACAAGGAGAGAGAGAGGGGGGTGAGTGAGTAGGCGTGATGCAATGAATAATTTAGGCATTAGCAGACACTCTCATCCAGAGCGACTCACAGGAGTGAAATCCAGGTAAATAGACAAGGTAAATAGACATAAGCAGAGTGCAATTCAGTGCATCAAAGCAACTAGGATACCATGTTAACATCCACCCTATATAGCATCTGTCAAAAAGGTGAGAAAAGAAGGGATACAAGTCACTGTGTGCAACCACGACACTGCAGATAGTGTGGTAGAACTCATGGCTGAGGAGACACTGAAGTTTCTCCAGTCACAGAGGACCCATAACAGAGTGGAAAACAGCTTGAGACCTTTAACAGTTCAGAGAACGGCTATGTTCCAATAAGAGAGAAAGAGGCCAGCCAGCAGCACTTGAACCAACTCCCTCCCTACTATTTCACCCACCCACCCAGCCACCTAGCCACCTACAGTACCTACCTATCTATATCAGTGGTGGAAAAGGTACTCAAATGTTTTAATAAAAGTATCAATACTGCAATGTAGCAGTACTACTCTGTAAGTAAAAGTCCAGAATTCAAAATTTACTTGAGTAAAAGTGAAAAAGTATTGGTATCAAAATGTACTAAAAGTACCAAAAGTAAAAGTACTAACATGTTTGAAAATAGCAGATCTACAAGCTCACAACGCGTCGCGATGCGACGCGTTGTGAGCTTGTAGATCGGCTATTGTCAAATAGCCTAGGTATAAAATAGGGCTAAAGTGTTTAATGTACGTTTCATAATATCATAATTTATATCTTAAAAGGAACTAGTAACTATAAAGTAAAAGTATTGAAAATTGGAAATACTCAAGTAAAGAAGAAATGCCTCAAAATTCTACTTAAGTACAGTACTTGAGCAAATGTACATAGTTACTTTGCACCACTGCTACCTACCTATCTGACTATATCATAATAAAAGCTTGGAATGTACAGTATATTGCCCCTTTCCTGAACCCAAGGAGGCTTTACATCAACCTGCAGCGAACACATAGTTAAGGGAATTTAGTCCATCCTATAGTCCCTTGAATGTTAAACTTGTCATTGTTGTCCAAGTGAAACTGTACATGCATGCATAGCCTGAGCCCGTATGGATAAACTCCCCATGAGTCTCATTGAACTAGTCCATACCATTCCCATGAAGCGTCCTCTATAGATCCAAGCCAAGGCATTCTCGGACGGACGCATCAAATGCTTGTTTCCTTTCATATTCAGAAATAGCATTAGCTAGAGACATACACATATATACGTATATAAGAGTAAAAGAAATGTGGCCCCAGTGGGGGTTGGTATGATGCTCATTAGACAAAATGATAGCATATTCCCTCAGACTAAACTCCACACTAATTTGGTTATGAGCCAATCATAAGGAGAGAGGATATTTCTTCATTCAGACTGTAATGAGCCATGTCACATTCCCATAGGTTTGCACTACAGAGAGAGAGCATTAGCCAATGAGCACTCTGTCTGGGGAGGTGTGCATGTGTGCGTGTGTGCGTGTGCGTGTGCGTGTGCGTGTGCGTGTGCGTGTGTGTGTGTGCCTGCGTGCGTGCGTGCGTGCGTGCGTGCGTGCGTGCGTGCGTGCGTGTGTGTGTGCATGCGCACATGTACAGTACAAAACACATTTCTAAAAAATCGTATGAAGTCTTCTAAATCCTAACAGTTTTCTGAAAAACGTATGTTTCTACATCAGTGGTGCTCAAACCGTTTCATGTCAAGGACCCCCAAAATGAAATGTATTTGGCCGCAGACCCCCATCTCAAAATATGTTGTTCCAGGGACCCTCAGGAGCAAATATTTGAGGGATAAATGTTCGCTTTAAAAGAATATACGTATTGAAAGATTTGCAAACATTTTCACCCTTTTTCAAAAATAGCAGATCTACAAGCTCGCTATGAGCTTGTAGATCTGCTATTTTTTCAATAGCCAAAAGTATAACATAATGGTTATATAGCTCAAATAAAAAAGAAATCACACAGATGCGTTCCATATTAATGGGTTAAGTGGCTACATATCGGCCTGCGTGTAACAAAGTGATATTTAACCCATTTAGACCTGGAACGCATCTGTGTCACTTTCTTTGGCTATTCAAAAATAGCAGATATACAAGCTCATAGCGCGGCACCGAGTGCCGCGCTATGAGCTTGTAGATCTGCTATTTATGAAAAATCACGATTTTTAAAAAAAAATATTTTTTTCCGAAAAAATGTTTAGGCCTCAGGCCTCAAAGGGTTAAATCTACATTCGGAGAGGAAAAACGGGGGTTAGCTAAGAGTGTAATTAAGTATATGTTTGATTGTCCTATTTAAATGGTAATGAACGCTGAGCATTGAGACTTCTCCTTCAGGGGGTGCATATGGCGCAGAATGGCTCAGTTCATTAGCTATGGCCTGGTGCACTTGTTTGCGGGGAACATTTGTCTTTTCCGTGCTCCGACGCTCGCCATACAACTCTCTTTTCATACAGTTATGTGTGTCTCCCTCCCTCCTCTCTTCCCCTCTGCTGAGCACTGCTATTATTTATATGGGGATGTGTGCACGGATTAAATGAGTCTGTTATGTTTTCATGTCCTCCTTCCTCTCTGTTTAACCAATTTAGACCGGGAACTCATCTGTGTAAACACTTAAACCATTATTTTACACCTTGGCCATTCAAAAATAGCAGATATACAAGCTCATAGCGCGGCACCAAGTGCCGCGCTATGAGCATGTAGATCTGCTATTTCTTTTAAAAATGTGCAAATCTTTGAATATATCTTTTTCAAAGCGAACATTTTTAAGTCAAATCTTTGCTTCTTTGAGATGGGGGGTCCGCGGCCAAATGCATATGATTTTGGGGGTCCTTGACATGAAAAAAGTTTGAGAACCACTGATATATAAACATAGGTTTTTAATTAAACTGTTAGGATTTAGAAGACATTTGCAGAATCCCCCAGAAGCAAAGATTTGAGTTACACATGTTCGCTTGGAAAAATAATATACTCAAAGATTTGCACAACTTTTCACGATTTTTCTAAAATAGCAGATCTACGAGCTCATAGCGCGGCACTCGGTGCCACGCTATGAGCTTGTATATCTGCTATTTTTGAATAGCCAAATAAATCTAAAAATGACAGAGATGTGTTCCCGGATTAAATGGGTTAAAAACACCATTCATAGGCGACCATGCATGCAAACAGTCCTAACACCTACTGTACTGCGTATCACGCCACAGGTCGTTGTGACCTTGCACTGAGGCATTCTAATGAGCGTGACACATCTCCCATAACAGCTCGCAACACAGCCACCTCGTTTAGTAACCTAGCAACAGACATCGTTTAGTTATCGCTTTCGAATCATAAATATGAATAATTCATTAATTAAGTCCCTGTTTTATATTTAGTCGTACAAATGTGTTGTAAATAGCTTTATCTGCCAAATCACTCTTTTTGATTATTATTCTTTTTTGGACAATTTCTGTCTATAATGACATGCATGCCCAAAATAGGGACACCAGAGCAGTGGTGGAAAAAGTACTCAAATGTTTTACTTAAGTAAAAGTATCAATACTGCAATGTAGAAGTACTCTGTTACAAGTAAAAGTCCAGAATAAAAAGTACAAAAGTATTTGGTATCAAAATGTACTTAAAGTAACAGAAGTAAAAGTACTAAAATGTTTGAAAATAGCAGATCTACGACGCGTTGTGAGCTTGTAGATCGGCTATTTTCAATTAGCCCAGGTATAAAATAGGGCTAAAGTGGTTAGTGTATGTTTTATAATGTAATCATTTATACCTGAAAAGTAACTAGTAACTAAAGTTTTCAAATAATTGTAGTGGAGTAAAAGTACAATATTTGCCTCTGAGATGTAGTGGAGTAGAAGCGGTACTAACTCTTTGACAACAGTTTTTTTCTTTTTTTGGATCTCTGAAGTTGCCTAGAACCCCTTTAATTAATTTGGGGGACTGGCCCAAATGTTGCTTCTTTGTCGTGTGTTGTGGAAAACCACTGCCATTTCAAACCTCTGCGGATGTAGCAGAGTGGCTTTACATGTTGTGGTAATTGTTTAGGAAACAGCACTAGTGTGGGGGGAATCCTTTCATAGTTTCACAAATCACAGATTGGGACTTTTTTGTATATATATATTTTTAAAAATCTTAGTTTTTGGTAAATGTGGGGATAAGCAGCATTTAGCTTTTATGCACCACATTAACCCTTTAAGACCTGAGGCCGATTCTACAAAAAACTGTTTTCTGAAAAAAAAACATGTTACTATATAAGTGGTGCTCAAACTCAAAGGACCAAGTATTTGGCCGCAGACCCCCATCTCAAAATATTTCGTTCCAGGAACCTTCCAAGAAGCAAAGATTTGAGTTACAAATGTTCGCTTTAAAAAAAAAAATATATATATATATATTCAAAGATTTGGATACATCACGATCTTTCAAAAAAAGCAGATCTACGAGCTCATAGCTCCGCACTCGGTGCCGCGCTATGAGCTTGTATATCTGCTGTTTTTGAATAGCCGAATAAATCTTAAAATGACACTGATGCGTTCCCTGTCTCAATATATTAAACTGCAGGTCTGCTGCCACTCTTATGTCTTTTAAAACACAACTAAATACCTTTATGTTTGCACTATAACTGTATCTGTACATTTTTACTTCTTTTATTTCATGCATCCCAACGTCATTTTATAATTGTGTCTCCTTTGCTCGATGTTCTCTGTAAAGCACGTTGAATCGCCTCGTTGTTGAAAAGTGCTACACACAATTAAAACCGCCTCGCCTTGCCTATGGCTCATGTACGGTACTGTATGTTCCATTTTTGCCGTATAGCTCTGAGCAGTCTTTCTGTGTGTCTGAAACGCTGCTGAAAAGTTGAGCTGAAAAAAGTAAAGAGCTGTAGTTTTGCACATTCATGGATTTTTATTCCAGTGTCACCACCACCGGAGTTAAAAAACTATATAAGCCTTACTTTTCCAGGCCGTGACATTGTCCTTGTTTACTGTTTTTACTGTGTTTACGGCAAAAACAGTGACCTTGACTTCAGAAAATATGAATCAGCAGGTTGATGTAATGGGCGGTCACACTGAACCTACTCCACCGTAAAAATCACCAGTGTTCATTTTAACTCTTTGGGTCCATTTGTGTCCACCTGTGTGCTCTCAACGGTTACATTAACACTGAGGATTTTACTGTGTAGGCGGCGCGCCCAGGCAGGTGCTTGACCACAAAATGCATGATGGGAATTTTAGGAACAGAGAAATGGCTGAAATAGACAGAAAGGAGAATGTTCTTCTTCAATGTGGGCACTGATGGAAGAAGTACTCTTAGACTCTTTTACTCTGTTACAAGTACGTTACTTAATATAGTAAATGTACTTAGTTGCTTTCCACCACTGCATTGGTGTTTGTATAGACTTTAATGGTCAACAGCAGTGTGTTTCTCTTTTAGTTCTGTTAAACCCTTTGATCCGATTAGTGTTACCAGAAAACCTCCAGAATAGGCTAAGATCTGCTGTCTGAGGTTATTAACTCTTTCACTTGGCACTTGTCCTTGGCAGTGAAAGAGTTATCCATTATTACATTTCTTAAACACGTGAACCCTAGTAGCAACCCGGGGTGAACATGTTGTGAGCTCAGTGGCGGCCTTTGCTATGTTTCACCCGTTTCAATTGAAACGGGCCCGAACCTTTTTTTTTTTACTCGCATCTCAGTCCGGGGCCCGCCTCCGGCTTTCTGACGTCCAAGAATTTCATGCAAGAATTGAATAAAAAATTATTCAGCCTCTACACCACCAGTTGGCAGCAGCTAATAATCACTGGTGTTTGTTTTGACCTGTCAAGGTGTTGTTTTTTCGTTGCGGGTGAATTGTGACAGACAGTGAAACTACTGCTGATAGCGAAATGAAACGCACATGGGCAGGTTTTTATAAAAAAAGATATATACATAAATAAATAAAAACGCCGCCCCTGAGCTTGTGCAGTTATCTAGCATAGAGGGGAAAAAAAGAGTGGTCTAAGTATAGAGCCACGGGCAACCCGGTCAACTACAGTAAGTAAGTATATAGGGTTTCTTTATTGTTATGACATGACAATAATTATAAAACGTAATGTGAACAAACGTAAAACATCTATATTCGTAAGGCAAATATTTATGTTCATTGCACTTCAAAAAGCCTACAAAGGTTGCAGTTTATCGCCGCCGATACAGCCCAGGCTAAATGTCTGCTAATTTAAAAAACGGAACACCAAAACACATAAAAGTATATCATATTATATTTATAATCACAACTGTGAAAGGGGTGATGATAACTAATTAAATATTTATGCGCTTAGTGGGGACATTAATTGTGACCAATTGCTCTCCTCACAGGTGCAATCAATGCAACTCAGACGCACCGCAGTTTAAACAGGCAATGAAACTGATTTGATGAACATAGTTTAATGCCACTGAATCACAACAGCTTAGCAGATAAAATGGGCTTTAATGATGTTAACCCGTTGAGACCGGGAGAGCATCTGTGTGTCATTTTAAGATTTCTTTGGGCTATTCAAAAATAGCAGATGTACAAGCTCATAGCGCGGCACCGAGTGCCGCGCTATGAGCTTGTAGATCTGCTATTTTTGAAGAATTGGGAACATTTGTGCAAATCTTTGAATATATATATTTTTAAAGCGAACATTTGTGACTCAAATCTTCACTTCTGGGGGGTTCTACAAATGTCTTCTAAATCCTAACAGTTTTTTGAAAAAACGTATGTGGCTCTATCAGTGGTTCTCAAACTTTGTTCATGTCAAGGACCCCCAAAATGTATTTGGCCGCGGACCACCATCTCAAAATATGTTGTTGCAGGGACCCCCCCCCCCCCCCCAAAAGCAAAGATAGTTAAAAATGTTTTTAACGCTTTCAAAAATATATATACATTCAATGATTTGCACACATTTTCTAGATTTTTCAAAAATAGCAGATCTCATAGCGCTATGAGCTTGTAGATCTGCTATTTCTGAATAGCCAAATGACACACAGATGCGTTCCCGGTCTTAATGGGTTAAAAGGCAAAGTGACCCGCCTACCAGGAATTAAGACGTTTACTGTCGATTTGGGAATTCTTTTTAGAGGTTCTGTCTGCTCTGCCTAACGACACAACCACCGCCTTATCTCTGCTCAGGTGATCAGAAACACTGAAGATGTAACAACGGTTCCTATAATGCCGTTTGATTTTCATAATGGCAAAAACTAAAAATGATGCTAGAATATATGAAGGGAGAACACACACACACACACACACACACACACACTCACTACACGGCGTGTATTTGCGCACGCGAGGAGGCTGGTTGGTTTTTAATAAAACACTGGAGCAGATGGTGTATGAACTGGGACAGAGAGAGCGAGAGAGAGAGAGAGAGAGAGAGAGAGAGAGAGAGAGAGAGAGAGAGAGAGAGAGAGAGAGAGAGAGTTCACTTGGCCTCAGGGCAGTGCCTGAAACCAGAGTAACAAACAGGCCTCTCTATTCATGACACCAGTACAACACCTAAAAAACGCACACACACACCCGCGCGCACGCACACACACACGCACACACACACACACACACACACACACACACACACACACACACACACACACACCTCCTCCGACCTTCCATCCTCCTCTTGTTTTATTCTGTTTTCCAGTGTTACCGTACATTTCATATAATTGGAAAATAATCACTCCATCTGGTGGTTTACCAAATAAATAGCAGAATAGGAGGGAATAGGATTGTTATATATCGTTATTGTCGGGCAGAAACCTCTTATCTCCACATTCTAACTTTTTGTGTTTTTTGGGTAAATGAACACCCTACTTGATCACACTACGGCGTCACTCAAAAGTATCAAAAGCAGCAGATGTACAAGCTCGAAACGTGGCGCGAAGCGTCGCGTTTCGAGCTTGTAGATCTGCTACTTTTGATGCTTTTGAATTTGAATCCTGAAAAGTAACAGTTTTGGACATATGAGGTTTTCCGCCCGACAGACACTATATATGTTGGTATCATTTCAGCCCAGTACCCATTCAAATCATTTCCAATATAATATAAATGTAACCAAATGGACCTGTCGCTTTCGCGTGGAAAACATGTACCTGTATGTTCAAAACTGTTACTTTTGAGAATTCAATGTCAAAAATAGCGAAAGAAATAACCGATCTAAGCAAAGCTTGCAGATTGGCTATTTTTGCTACTTTTGTGTACACAGAAAAAACATGGAGATTTCTGCCGGGCAAAAAATGATTTGTACAGAGTTAAATGAACAGTGTAGATTTTGTAAATAAAATTTGACAGTGTAGTAAGTGGATTGTGGTGTATGTGTATGTCTGATCACATGAGGATCTGCAGGGATATAATTAGACACTTTGCCTAGAGTCAGTGTAACAATAGGAGACGCAACAATCTTATCAGTTTAGAATGGAACATTAACCACTTAAACCATATATTTGTTGACTCCATCCTTCGGGCCCTCTCCTTCGCCACAAATAGCCAATCTACACGCTCAAAATGCATCACGTCATCACGTTACTTACAGCCCACTGTGAGCTTGTAGATCTGCTTTTTCCCCCAGTGAATGTTAATCTATTTTCACAGAATGTTGATTATATGCTGTTATGACATGCCCAGGGACGGTATAGGGTTCAAGTGGTTAAACGGCTACAGATGGCAACGCTTAACAACGTAACGACATGCTGTCAGCAGAACTACATACACCTGTTTGCATATCACTCATCATATAATTGTACTGAATGTTGTTCATCTCAATGTGTCATGGTGGAAGAAAGAGTGTTCTTTCTGTGGAGGACAGTTTCTCACCTTGTGTTGCTAAAACACGATTAGAGAGTTTTAGCAACAAAATTAAAGATGAAAGAAAAACCAAACCACAATGTTTTAGGGCAGTCTTTCATATTGATTCCTTCAGGACTGGACTCCATTCTTGGGCATGCCTCACACAGAACTCCATATATGGCCATAACAGGGACACAAATAGACATAATGGGTACAACCAGAGCCATGTAAGGAGAGTTGCGTCACCTCCGTTCACTTCATCGGGCCAGTCTTCTACAGAGCCATCTATTGGCAAATATAGTGACAAAGCCCTGAACCGGGAAGTTTACGAAATGCACTGGAGTCTACTATTTGAGCGTTTGTCACTATTTCGAGTTTACATGAAACATGTGACCGGTGCTGTTTTCTGTGACGCAACTCTCTAATACAAGGCTCTGGGTACAACAGGTATTATGTATGACCCGGGCCCCGCGGTCTATAGCATAGATACATGTAGTTGTGGGAAGGTGGGGGTGGTCCTTGAGGATTGTTGAAAAATATGATAGTGGTCCAGACAGCTCAAAAAGGCTTGGGAACCACTGCTCTAATGCAGGGGTCTTCAACGTTTTCAGGCCAAGGACCCCCTAGCTGAGAGAGAGATGAAGCAAGGACCCCCTCTATATTGTATAAAATTGTGTTTCAGATATAACTCTTTTTGTTTACTTGGTCTGCTCTTTTTTCCCTCTAAACCAAACACCCCTTTGCCAAAAAATAGCCGATCTATTAGCTCACAACGCCTCGCAGCGCGAGGCGTTGTGAGCTTTTAGATCTGCTATGTTTTGGCTTAGGTTCTCCTCAGAAAAGGGATGCTAGGGTTCGAGTGGTTAATTTAAAAAAAAAAAAATCACATCACACAAAGATTTGGCGGACCCCCTGTAGTAACTCTGAGGACCCCCTAGGGGTCCCGGACCCCCTGTTGAAGACCTCTGCTCTAATGAATGGCAATTACGGACATTTCAACACGTTGTGCATACACTTTTACTGTAAAGATTCCTCCTATAGTATATGTGACCCTTAGCCACCCTATAGGCTGGTCTGTATGTTGTCCTATTAACGCCTCAGGCTGGCTGTTTCAGGCAAGAGGAGACATGTAGAGAACCTGGTTAATGCCTGCTGGCTATGCCCTCATCCTCCTCTCCTCTCCCCTGGTGCCTGACTGTCTGTCACCGTCCGTCCCCGTTACTGTTACAGTCTCTCATTCTGTGCATCTCTCTCTGTCTTTATTTAACTACCTGGACTGTCTGCTTCGCTCTCCGCTTCTGTCTCTCTCTCTCTCTCTCTCTCTCTCTTTATCTCTCTCTCTGATAGGATTTCGTAGCTGTCGGGTGGAAACCTACGGGTTTACACCCGACAGCAACAAAAGCAGAATTCAGAACACATATTATGTCCAAAAACTGTTACTTTTCAGAATAAAAAAAAATCAATAGTAGCAAAAAAACAGTCAATCTACAAGCTTGAGGTTGAGCTTGCAGATTGGCTATGTGTTACTTTATGACACTATAGCAGGGGTCTTCAACAGGGGGTCCGGGACCCCTAGGGGGTCCTCAGAGTTGCTACAGGGGTGTCCGCCAAATCTTTGTGTGATAGGATTATTTCCTTTTACATTAACCACTTGAACCCTAGCATCCCTATTCTATGGACAACGTAGCCGAAAATAGCCGATCTACAAGCTCTGCGAGGCGTTGTGAGCTTGTAGATCTGCTATTTTCTGCAAAGAAGGGGAAAAAAGAGCAGACCAAGTACAGAGTGAAAGTTTACTAAGTATGGACAGTTTCAGTCGTTAAATGTCTGAAAATACACATTAACATGAATCCAACATCTATGAAAAGCTTTAATCTGCAACACAATTTTATGTAATATATAGTGGGGGTCCCTGCTTCATCTCTCTCAGTTAGGGGGTCCTTGGCCTGAAAAGGTTGAAGACCCCTGCACTATAGTATGATGAAGTATAGGCCTACACTGCATCGATTCACGTTGAAACATATAAAAGTGAAAATATGGAGATAAGAGGTTTCTCCGCCACGCCCAACGACAGTCAGCAACGGATGTTGCTTCACGCCTCACTGCACCAAGAAGGCTTTCTAAAGAAGTGGGAAGAGAGGAAGCTTTAACAGAGGTCCACTCACTAGCCCCTATAACCCAGCATAATGATGATTGGTCTCATCCAGGGCCATTTATTATCTAGGAAAAAAAAGAAGGGACTTCTTGCTGTCGAAATCGGCCACAAAGCCACCCCTACCTCCTAAAGCCTGCTGATAGAGTGTTCAATAATCTAATGCTCTGAGGCGACAATTACAAACCCAGGCTAGTAGCGAGAGCACAGCCAGTGTGTGTTTTTTTTTAACTGAGATTGCTTAGCAACAGCGTTCAACTCCAAGCAAGTAAAAGAAAAAAAAGGGAGAGAGAGAAAAAAAAAGCACCGGAGGCTTTGTAAAAGTTGTGTTGAACTGAAAGTATCGTTGATCAAAGTCTCTCGTATTATATATAGGCTCTGTTTTGTGCATTCTGGCCTGCCTCGACATTTAAGCCATTAAGACCGGGAACGCATCTGTGTCATTTTTTTTATTTGAGCTAAAAAAGCATTATTTTACACTTTGGCTATTTAGAAATAGCAGATATACAAGCTGGTAGCAGCTTGTAGATCTGCTATTTTTGAAAAATCGTGACAATTTGTGCAAATCTTTGAATATATATTTATTAAAGCGAACATTTGTAACTCAAATCTTTGCTTCTGGGGGTCCCTGGAACAAAGTATTTTGAGATGGGGGTCCGCGGCCAAATACTACATATCTAAAAATGTTATCTAAATCCAAACAGCATGTTGCTAGATCAGTGGTGCTCCAACTTGGCCGCGGACCCCCATATCAAAATATGTTGTGCCAGGGACCCCCAGAAGCACAGATCGGAGTTAAAAAATGTTCGCTTTAAAACACACATTTTCACGATTTCCCCCCAAAAATAGCAGATCTACAAGCTCATAGCACGGCACCCGGCGCTGCGCTATGAGCTTGTATATCTGCTATTTTTTCGAATAGCCAAAGAAATCTAAAATGACACAAGATGCTTTCCCGGTCTATATGGGTTAAACCTCACTCGCCCCCTTTGCTTGAAAATAAATAATCTTAAAAAATATACCCAATAACACTAAGTCACAGTCTAGACGCTGTGTCCTTAAGCTAACCTACGGAATAAAGTCTTCCTGTTATGAATACACCATTTATCCTTGTAGCGGTGCCTTTTTAACTGACTGGTCAGAGCAAACCAATAGATCCGTAAACACAGACATACTGGAAAAACCTCGCACACAACAGAGAGTGACTCCATTTTATCAACTTTGAAAAGAAGGCCGATTCACACACCTCAAGGGTTAGTGACGTGGGTGCGTAGGACACACAGGAAGGTCAAAATGTTCAGTAATGGATCTTTTATGTCAAATATCAAAAGAAAAACGTCTCGCACACTGTCTGGACCTCGCAAAAAAAACCTCTCTTTATTAAGTCGAGGTTTGGGTCGTTAGACCTTGATGGAAGGTCTAACGACCAAAACGTCGACTTAATAAAGACAGTTTTTTTTGCGAGGTTGGCTGTTATCGCTACGTTCACAAGTTACAAACAGACAGTTGAACAAAGAGGTATAAAATAGGGCTTAAGCCAGTGGTGTGTTCTAGATTTTTTTGGAGGGTATACTATGATTATTCCCTGCCTCCCACACGCACGTGCGCGCTTTTCGCGCGTGTGTGGCCCACATGCAATATGCTTTGTACTGATTTTCTAGTGTTTCTGATGTTAATCACCTGAACTCAACCACTTCCGAGCTGCTTTTAGCCTTAGATGCATTTTCAATGCAAAGCAAGGATTATTACCATGTAAGAGCGCAAGGATTGTTACAAATAGATGCTGATCTGCTTCTTTTTTGGCGGTGGTTGTGGTCCCATCTTCGTTTCCAAGAGTCAGGAGCAGACTGAACTAAAACCATTTCATTGCCTTTTGCTGTGCTATGACGCGCATACGCGAATACTAATGAAGTACTCTAATCACTGCCTGAGTTAATTCCGTCGCAGCCATTACTTATCACCTCAAGAACAATATAACATACATGATAAGCCATCAACTCAGAGTTAGCCCACATTCTTGCTGCCCCCCAGCCACTCCTGGGCAGTAGCGTATCAGACCGTATCAACGTATCAGATGCGCTGTTTTGAACAGTTTTTGGATGTAGACGGTGGCGACGGAAAAAAATCTACAGGGCATACTGCGTATACAGCGTACCACGGTAGAACACATCACTGGCTTAAGCGGTTAATCTGACTAATCGGTTTAGATGATCCTAAAATATACATTGGAATTTATCATGTTTTCAAAGTAATCTATTGAGTAATCGCCAAGATGATAAGATCGAGTGAAAACCTTGCATGTCAAAAACGTTTACTTTACAGTGGTGTAAAGTAACTAAAGGTACAATTTTGAGGTATTTTTACTTTACTGGAGTATTTCCAATTTTCAATACTTTTACTTCTACTAATTATTTGAAAACTTTAGTTACTAGTTACTTCGCAGATATAAATTATCATATTCTAAAACATACATTAACCACTTTCGCCCTATTTTATACATGGCCTATTTGAAAATAGCAGATCTACAAGCTCACAACACGTCACAATGCGACGCGTTGTGAGCTTGTAGATCGGCTATTTTCAAACATTTTCGTACTTTTGCTTTTGGTACTTTAAGTATATTTTGACGCCAATACTTTTGTACTTTTACTCAAGTAACATTTCGAACACAGGCCTTTTACTTGTAACAGAGTATTTTTATATTGCGGTATTTACTGAAGTCAAATATCCGAGTACTTCTTCCACCACTGCTCTTGTGTGACACTGTAGTATGACGAAGTAGTGTACGGAAAAAAACAGGTTTCTGTCCGACAGCAACTATACTGCACAGCCCAGGTCTGAAAGTAAAAGATCTTCATGCAGCGTGAAAAGGGAACAGTTGACGGATCAAACTGCAGAGCCATCTCCCACATGTCCCTGAAGGACATTCCACCTGTTTACACATTCTCCTCCAACACTCGGCTCTGTCCCGGCCTCACCTCTCCTCTTCCTCGCCTCTCTTCTCTAATGTCCCTTTCTCTTAACCGATTAAGGCCTGAGGGCCTATATGTATTTGGCCGCGGACCCCCTTCTCAAAATATGTTGTTCCAGGGACCCCCCCAGAAGCAACGATTTGAGTTACAAATGTTCGCTTTAAAAAATATATATATTCAAAAATTTGCACACGTTTTCTTGATCTTTCAAAAATAGCAGATCTACAAGCTCGTAGCGCGGCACTCGGTGCCGCGCTACGAGCTTGTATATCTGCTATTTTTGAATAGCCAAAGTGTAAAATAACGCTTTTTTTTAGCTCAACTCAAAAAGTGACACAGATGCGTTCCAGGTCTCAATGGGTTAACATCAGTTCAACTCAATTCCCTTCAGCCCTACCCTTCCACTCAATTCAATCGGCGCTTCGCCGGCGTGGTTGGCGGAGAGGAGAGATTATACACATCGCTTTAAAAAACAGAGAGAGGGAAATGAATTGGATTCCTCCCACAGGACAATAATGCATATGAGGACAGAGAGCTATTATGCACTGCGTAGTTTGTCTTTGTCTCTTTAAAGGCCCTTTTGTCACTGTCGTACTTGTATAAAAATGCCAAAGCGTTTTTTGTTGTGTGCGCATAAGTGGGTGTATGTGCGTGTGCGCGTGCGTGTGTGGGTGTGCGTGTGTGTCACTCTCTCCCTTTTCTTTACAGACAGACAGACAGAATAGACAGACAGACAGACAGACAGACAGACAGACAGACAGACAGACAGACAGACAGAATAGACAGAATAGACAGACAGACAGACAGACAGACAGACAGACAGACAGACAGACAGACAGACAGACAGACAGACAGACAGATTCTCAAGGGAGAAATTGAAGAGGAACGTGAGCAAAACAGAGGGACGGTCATAGTGCTTTGTCGACATTAAAAGCTCCCTTGACATGACTCTAGTGTGTTGCTGGTATACTAAATTACAAGGAAAAATCACACCCTGTGTGAAGGTAGCGGCGCCTTTGATACATTTTGTCATCGATATGTGTTTATAATGTGTTTATAGTCACATGTCACGTGAAGCTTGACCAATCACTTTGTTGACGCACGCACCTGACTAATCAGAACGTT
The DNA here is from genome assembly GCF_963454915.1 of Gymnoscopelus microlampas. NCBI lineage: Eukaryota > Metazoa > Chordata > Actinopteri > Myctophiformes > Myctophidae > Gymnoscopelus > Gymnoscopelus microlampas. The sequence goes on from NC_139943.1 coordinate 16,552,901, forward strand.
GACGTACGCACACGGACAAAGTCAGGTACAGAGCGGCTAGCGCCGCTAAAAATCACACCCAGTGTGAAGTGAGCGGTGTTATTTAGAAACAACAGTGGTCATCACAGTGATGGAAGCTCATTTTAAAAAAAAAATGTTTTTGAAGTGCGTGGTGCTATTTATAGGTTATTATTTCATCATGCGTCTCGCTAGCCAATCAAAGCAAAGGGTCTGAATAGAGTCAGCCAATCATGGTACGGCGAAAAGGGTGTGAATAGAGTCAGCCAATCACAGTACAGGGAAAGACGAATTCCCAACCCCACTTATAGGAGCGGCTACACTGCTCAAAAATCCAACCCCATTGATAAAGCGGGCCATTGGGTCCCATTTTCATAGTCATTGGTATGACTCGGCCGGGGAATTGAACCCCATCTCAGGGTGGACACTCTAACCACAAGGCCACTGAGCTGGTTAAAGAGTTGGATAGATAGACCTTCATTGATCCCGGGGGAAACTCAGTTGCCAATGGCAGTACGGCAGTGAGAAACACAGAGGCAGATTACAGTGTTGCCAGATTCTGTGAGAGACACAAGCAACCAGGTCTATAGGAAAACAAGCCCAAAAGAAGGGAAGTGGGCCACACGAGCACTTTAAACCTATACATCGGCTATTTGAAAATAGCAGATCTACAAGCTCACAACGCGTCGCGATGCGACACGTTGTGAGCTTGTAGATCGGCAATTTTCAAATAAAATATTGGGGGAAACTTATTATTAAGCAGACCTGGCAACACTGGGCAGACACAGAGAGAAGAAGATACAGCTGAGGGTAGCAACAAGATACTAACAGAGATCCAATAAAAGTAACAATATTCGTTCCGAAGGGAGAGGAGAAATGTAATTTCCTCCTCAAGTATAGAAACATGTAGCAGGAAGAGGATGGTTTATGGAGACTTAATGAAATCATCCGTTTTTCTGGCCTGCTCTTTGCCGTTTTAAAAGCATCCATTTGGGGGGCCAGGAACTCACTATCAACACATGTATCTATCCGTGTATATGCCTTAAGTCAAACGTCTCCATTATGTGGGAAGTGTGTGTGCGTGTGTGTGTGTGTGTGTGTGTGTGTGTGTGTGTGTGTGTGTGTGTGTGTGTGTGTGTGTGTGTGTGTGTGTGTGTGTGTGTGTGTGTGTGTGTGTGTGCGTGTGCGCACGCGTGTGTGTGTGTCCGAGCCCTGAGGGTATGACAGTAGACCAGCTCTGTGGCAGAACTTAATGAACAGATGGTATAGTCAACAGATGGTTGAGAGGCTATCTCTGCATGCCCCGAAGAAGTGAAGAAAGACGTGGTGTGTGTGTGCGCGTGCGTGTGTGTGTGTGTGTGTGTGTGTGTGTGTGTGTGTGTGTGTGTGTGTGTGTGTGTGTGTGTGTGTGTGTGTGTGTGTGTGTGTGTGTGTGTGTGTGTGCGCCCGCGTGCGCACGTGCATTTTACCCTGTCCAAGTCTCTAAGGGAGACCTGCCAGACATATTTTGTTTAGCCTCAGATAACTCTAAAGCAGGGTGTAAAACAATTCCATAGATGTGATTGTAATTTTTCTAAAGACAGGAGTTAAATAAATGTGGCTGATGAATTGTCTAACCAGGTATCTTCAGAATATTAGTATAACTGCGTATGATATAGGCAAATAAAACCACACATTAGGGCTCAAAAAGGGCTGTGTTACTTCTAAACAAGTTATGAATACATTCCAGGTGGCACTGACGCTGCAGCCTTCAGAGTGTTCTCTTCGACTACTCAACTTGGTTTAACATTAACCCATTAAGACAGTTTTCTGAAAAACCCATTTTTCTATATCAGTGGTGCTCAAACTTTTTCATGTCAATATATGTATTTGGCCGCAGACCCCCATCTCAAAAAATGTTGTTCGAGGGAAGATTTGCACAAATTGTCCAAATATTTTAAAAATAGCAGATCTACAAGCTCGTAGCGCGTCACTTCGTGCCGCGCTACGAGCTTGTAGATCTGCTATTTTTGAATAGCCAAAGTATAAAATCACGCTTTTTAGCTCAAATATAAAATGACACAGATGCTTTCCCGGTTTAAATGGGTTAGGAACACCGAACCTCCCTTCACATCAAAGCTGCTTTTGCAATATTTCATCTGAACTCCGGCCATCCACTGCAACAACATATCTGATGAAATATATATTTTTACGAAGGACGTTCTGTCCTCAAATAGTGGTTAAAAATGTACCGTTTCAGTTTGAATTGAGAAGGAAGACTCATGCTGTGCGAGCACACAAAGTCCTTATCAAAGATTTACGATCTACAAACTCACAATGCAGAAAGTTGTGAGCTTGTTGATCTGCTATATCTCCCCCCCCCCCCCCCAGAATAGGCTGGGGTTCAAGTGGTTAACACAATGGACTGATGCAGATAGAACTGATAGATGTAAGATATAATATTATGCATATAAAACTGTATAATCTAGATATTATTGGCCAGAGGTGCCCTCAATTGTGATAGTCGGAACAACATGACCTCTTAAATTAAATATGCCTGTTCCGTTGTGGGAAGAGTAAAGGATAATTAATCATCTCAGCCACAGTACTGTGTGTCCTTCTGGGTAAACTTACTGAGCTTGTTGAAATAGTTTTTTTAATTTATATTATGCTGTGCAATGCAACCTCTCAAAAATATATCCGTCTGTCTGTCTGTCTGTCTGTCTGTGGGAATGATGTACAAAAATGAATTTCACCTACTTTTTTACCTTGTAAACCTGTGATGTGACAATAAACCTGATTCTGATTCTGATTATGTCTGTCTGTCTGTCTGTCTGTCTGTCTGTCTGTCTGTCTGTCTGTCTGTCTGTCTGTCTGTCTGTCCAAGTCAAGTCACAGTGACACTGCTGTGAACACAATGAATGGCAAAGAATGTGGACAGAAAGCTCCAGGAGAGATTAACAGGACAACAGTTAACGATGTACACAAAATGAACTACAAATAGTTTTTTAATTATTATTATTATTAATTAATGCAGTGGTATAGCTTAGACCAACTTTTTTCATGTCAAGGACCCTCAAATTGATATGTATGTGGTTGCAGACCACCATTTGAAAATATGTTGTGCCATGGAGTGGACACCCATAAGAGAAGAGTTATATGAAAATGTCTACATTTTGAGTATAACGTGTCAGTATAACTCAACCATCAATGGTGGAATCACCTGTGGGGAGGCAGGGAAAGTCTTGCCTGGGGCACCAAAGTGGTCAGTGCTGGCTCTGTGTGTGCGTGTGCGTGTGCGCGTGCGTGCGTGTGTGTGTGTGCGTGCGTGAGAGAGACGGGTCTCCTTCAACATCTACCATGAAGGTGCTCTATAATCAGGCATTTAATCCTGGGCTGCAGCAGTGTAACTGCTTAGTGGGCACTAATGGAAGGCTGAGGTTGCTCAAGGCACCTTCCCAGGTGTGTCTGTGAGTGGAGAAAAGCCCAGTTCCTCACATCCAGGATGCACAACAAGACGAGCTGAATCCGGTGACTGCTCTCAACTCACAATGCATTCGGTTAAGCTAACCCTAACCCTGACCCCAAGGGGGGGGGGGGGGGGTTCCCAAATGATTTGCTTAATGTGCAGCATTATTTTCTCACTCAACATTCAACAAACCAACATACAGCATGAGAGTGTATACAGGGTATTTATAATTTAAGGACTTTTAACTCATTCAGTGCCCAGCTTATTTATGGAATTTTGGCTCTGAGTGCCACAGCTAAAATTCATTGTAAAAAAAAAGTGCTTAGGAGCCGAGATACAGCCTTTTTAAGTTAGAAGTTAAACAAAGAGTGAATGGAGCAGCAAATCTTCAAATCATCTATCTTGGGTTCTGAACATGTTTTTCCTTTTTCTTTCTCATGACGTCTTTGACGTCATGTGGCGCACGGGGCGTCAGGCCACGTGACGTCTTTGACGTCATGTGGCACTGGATGAGTTAAGACCTGTTTAATACCTCAAATTACTGCTTCAAAAGTAATCAACAAACTATACAAATTGTCAAATATTACCTAAGAAAGAGGCAACGATTCAAATTCCAAGTGCTTGTCAGGGTGCGGGCGTCGCCAGTTCAAATATGATTGTTTTGGGGGGTCACGGGCTAAAAGGTTTGAGAACCACAGTTCTAAAGAGAACCACAATTCTAATTAAGGCATCTGGTCATGGATGTTTGATCCAGAGTGGGGTGCATGTAATGGACTGCACTGACAAAGTGTTCTAAGTCAAGCTCCCTTAACCCAATAACACCGGGAATGCTTCTGTGTAACCACTTTTACCATTATTTTATACTTTGGCTAGGGTTGTCCGATATTGGCTTTTTTACCGATAACCGATATACCGATATTGTCCAACTCTTAATTACCGATACCGATATCAACCGATACCGATATATGCGGGGATTATTGTGATTAGGGTAAGCTCAAATTTCATATCACACACACCATATACAGTAAGAACTCCTGTAACTTATTTATAAAGCAAAAAAAAAAAAAAAAAAAAAAAAAAATTTTTTTTTTTTTCAAAAACCGATACCGATATTTTCCCGATATCAATTTTTATGCTAATATCGGCCGATAATATCGGGAGGCCGATAAAATCGGACATCCCTAACTTTGGCTATTCAAAAATAGTAGATACCGTAGATAGATCTGCTATTTTTTTTTAATTGTCAAAATAAATCTTTGAATATATCGATTTTTAAGTGACATTTTTTTTACTCAAATCTATGCTTCTGGGGGGTCCCTGGGAAAACATATTTTGAGATGGGGGTCCACAGCCAAACAGCCTACATATCATTTTGGGGGCCCTTGACATGAAAAAGTTTGAGAAGCACCGATATAAAGCAACATAAGTTTTTCAAAAAACTGTTTAGGATTTAGAAGATATTTGTAGAATCCCCAGAAGCAAAGATTTGAGTTAAAAATGTTCACTTTAAAATATATATATATATTCAACGATCTGCAGACATTTTCACAATTTAAAAACAAATAGCAGATCTACATGCTATGAACTTGTATATCTGCAATTTTTTTTGAATAGCCGAAGAAATCTTAAAATGACACAGATAAGATGCGTTCCCGGTCTTCATGGGTTAATAAGGCCTATAGCAGCAAAACATCATTATCTCACTGGGATCTATTCATTACCGTTGGAATCTGTTCATTACGGTGATGTCAGAGCTGTTTGGGAAGTGAACACAACAGTGACTTTGAATCACAGGGATGTGGAGTCGCTAATGAAACTCTGAAGAGATATTAATTGTAACACAGTCTAGATAACAGATATTAATATGCTACGAGGAAATTACTGCGACTAAGTGTTGCTCAGTTAATGAATAAAGAAAGTCTGTATAGAATACAGAATGGGAAAAACTTCCAACGGAAGATCGATCTATTTAGAAGCAGGTGGTTCTCGAAGTTGGGGGTCCGGGGACCCCCAAGCCAGGGGTCCTTGAAGGGGTTTCAAGGGTCTCCCCAGCAATTTTTATAAATATAGCATCAACATTTAGTTTAACCGCTTCATGAGTGCCGCGCTATGAGCTTGTAGATCTGCTATTTTTGAAAAATTGTGAAACCTTTTAACTCAAATCTTTGCTTCTGGGGGTCCCTGGAACAAAACATTTTCAGATGCGGGTCGGTGGCCAAATACATACAATTTTGGGTGGTCCTTGACATGAAAAAGTTTGAGAACCACTGATATAGTATACGTTTTTCAGGAAACTGTTGGGATTTAGAAGACATTTTGTAGAATCGGAACCTCATGCATTAATGGGTTAAATTACTAATCCTATGTTATTGATGCGTAATCTGGCGTGTTATACAACATCAAAATCATACTTACACCCCACATACCAAAATCCCAACATTTATCCTCTGTATCAACTATCTTCGGTGAAAAAAGCCGATCTCACTTAGCCTTATGTTAAAAACATAGTGAAAATAGACGATCTACAAGCGTATATACAATTTGTGTTGCGTGTTGTGAGCACGTAGATCGGCTATTTTAATTATTTTGGAAAAAATAAATCTGTAGTTTTTTGGACATGATCTTTTGAACTTTTGAACTAAGCTTGGCAAACACTGGTCTATATAGCTGAGCTCCATACAGTCCTTGAGCTCTCCCATTGCATTGGATGTTATGTCAAGTCATTACTAGTTCCACTAAGTCCTGTAATCCTGGATATTACAGGCCTGCTAATTGCATGCCTACTGTAAGTACTGTCAGCAAGTATGCAGCATAGTTGCTAATTGCATTAATGAGCCCTATAATCTTTTGTATATATATATATATTTAAATAACTATAATAAACTGTATGCACAGCCCTATAATTCCCTATTGGACCCACTCATTAGACAACTTATAATAGTATAATTGTGTCCAACGACTATGATGGGTCATTATCGGTGCTGGCTGCGAAGGAATCTCTCCTCGCGGAAGACGATAACTTTGACTCCTCTTTGTCAGTGTGGGAAGAAGTACTCAAATTATTTTACTTATGTGAAAGTATCAATACTGCAATGTTAGACATACTCTGTTACATGTAAACGTCCAAAAAATGGACTTGAGTAAAAGTACTGGCATCAACGTTTACTTAAAGTATCAAAAGTATAAGTACTCATTATGCATTATGCAGAATGTTCCATTTCATAAGTTGTCAAATATCTGTATAAAACATATCTTGCGATGCGACGTGCTGTGAGCTTGTACATTTGCCATTCTCAAATTGTGTATAGCAGGGGTCTTCAACGTTTTCAGGCCAAGGACCCCCTAGCTGAGAGAGAGATGAAGCAGGGACCCCCTCTATATTGTATAAAACTGTGTTTCAGATGAAAGTTTCTTTTTTACTTAGTCTGCTCTTTTTTCCCTCTACACCTATAGCCTCTTTGCCAAAAATAGCCGATCTACAATTGAGAGCTTGTAGATCTGCTATTTTCGGCTAATGTTCCCCTCTGAAAAGGAATTCTAGGGTTCAAGTGGTTAATTTAAAAAAAACTAAATCATATCACACAAAGATTTGGCGGACCCCCTATAGTAGCTTTGAGGACCCCCTAGGGGTCCCGGACCCCCTGTTGAAGACCCCTGGTGTACAGTGGGTGACCATTGACTTTGTCGTTTTTTTTCATTCTTCTCATGCGTTTCATGCAGGGCATGTATGATTTCCACTCTGTGCCACTAGGGGCAGCAGCGGTCTACTGCCTACAGCCCACAGCAGACAGCAAGAATATATTTGTTACTAGTTACTGTATATCCTCTCCAAACTGTACATACATTACTTTACACTTTTGTATTATGTTTTGACACTTGCTTTGGAAAATGTAAACGTATGTTTTATCATGCCAATAGCTCATTTGAATAGCAAAATTGTTCGTTTTGGGGTTTTTAGGCACTGTTTTTCCTAGAAAGACAGAGAAAGATCCTGTATGTTGCTTACAGTACAAGATGTGACATTTATATTAAGCAAAATATTAAGCAAATAAAGTTAGATAGCATGATGCTGCGCTTAACATTAGTTTAATTTTAACGTCTTAATTGATAAAACGAGACGGGAAAATAAACGTATTTTTTTCTCTTGCCAATAGATTGGGTTTTCTGTTCAGCGTCGGGCAGTCAGGAACGCATCTCTGTCATTTTAGAAATGTTCGAAGTTTGAAGTGGTTACTGTATATTTTGCAATGATAATCAAAATAACTAGTAATACATGTTTAAATAATTGTTTGAAAGTTAAAAGTTTTCAAATAATTGTAGTGGAGTAAAAAGTATTAATAGTTATTAACAACAAGTTAGTCATATTCATCATTTTGGGGTTATAGGGGTCCTTGAAATTTAAAAAGAACCACTGTTGTAAAATATGTTTTATTTAGTTTTCATCCCCGGCTTGTCGTTACCCTCCTTTAACGACCCATTATCCCATATTTCCGTTCATTTTTCTCCTCTTTCTTCTCTCTTGTGGTCTCATACTTTCACTCTCTCTCTCTCTCTCTCTCTCTCTCTCTCTCTCTCTCTCTCTCTCTCTCTCTCTGTCTTGTTCTCTCAGTCAGTGCCCCCTTTCTCTCATCCTCTCCTCTCCTCTCCTCTCCTCTCCCTTTCCTTTGATCCTGGGCTCCCTTCACAGTGGGAGGGTTTACGGCTGGCAGGCATCAGCCAATCAGATCGCCGGGCCAACTAGGGTCAGCTAATAACAACAGCTGCCAAGGGTACACAACGGGAGAGATGACCCTCACAAACCCTCTGTTTTAGACTGATAAACAGTGGCAGACTAGTGGGAGGGAGAGAGAGAGAGAGAGAGAGAGAGAGAGAGAGAGAGAGAGAGAGAGAGGGGGGGGGGGGGGGGGTAGAGAGAGAGCAGTGGTGGAAAAAGTACTGCTATATTTTACTTAAGTAAAAGTATCAATGCTGCAATATAGAAATACTCCGTTACAAGTGAAAGTCCAGAATTCTAAATTGACTTGAGTAAAAGTACAAAAGTATTGGCATCAAAAATGTACTTAAAGTACCAAAAGTAAAAGTACTAAAATGTTTGAAAACAGCAGATCTACAAGTTCACAACGCGTCGCGATGCGACGCGTTGTGAGCTTGTAGATCGGCTGTTTTCAAATAGCATATGTATAAAATAGGGCTAAAGTGGTTCATTTATGTTTCCTAATATTAATAATGTATATCTCAAAAGTAACTAGTAACTAAAGTTTTCAAATAATCGTAGTGGAGGAGAAGTACAATATTTGCCTCTGAGATGTAGTGGAGTAGAAGTAAAAGTATTGGAAATTGGAAATACTCAAGTAAAGTACAAATACCTCAAAATGTTACTTAAGTACAGTACTTAAGTAAATATACTTAGTTACTTTACACCACTGAGAGAGAGAGATGTTGTTGTTGTTGTTGTTGTTGTTGCTGGCATTGTGTTACTGTGTGAAAGTGACTGCCACTGTGTTTCGATATCAATTGCCCGGAAGGAAGCCGGGCCACCAGAGGAACAGACAAGGCAGAGCGGATATAAAGAGAGACCCAAAACCAAACCAAATTATGCAAAACAGGCACAGGAAAAAAAGTCAATTTAGATTTACAAAGACAAGAAAGAAAAAAAGAAAGTGTGAAACAAGCAACAGGCTGGGCAGGAAACAAGTGAAAGGGAATTTGACTGACTGATTCTGCAGCAATTCTACTGCCGCAGCTACTGCTGCTGCTGCGGTTCTGCAAGCTACAAGTCCTGTTCCCTTATTCCTGTCTCCTTCAGACCATTCTCTCTCTCTCTCTCTCTCTCGCACTCTCGCTCTCTCTCTCTCTCTCTCTCTCTCTCTCTCTCTCTCTCTCTCTTCTCTCCTCTCTCTCTCTCTCTCTCTCTCTCTCTCTCTCTCTCTCTCTCTCTCTCTCTCTCTCTCTCTCTTCTCTCTCTCTCTCTCTCTCTCTCTCTCTCTCTCTCTCTCCCCCCATTCTATTTTGTTATTCAACATCCGATGATGCTAAGTTAATCTGCTTTTAATTAGCTAGAGTTAGCGAGAGAGAAGGAGGGGGAGAGTGAGTGAGTGGGAGAGAGAGAGAGAGAGAGAGAGAGAGAGAGAGAGAGAGAGAGAGAGAGAGAGAGAGAGAGAGAGAAGAGAAGTTGGAAGGAAAACAGGAGATGGGAGAGGCTTTCCATAAGAGGTGTGTGTGAGCAAGAGAGCGAGAGAGAGAGAGAGAGGGAGAGAGAGAGCGAGAGAGAGAGAGAGAGAGAGAGAGAGAGAGAGAGAGACCCATGGGAAATAAAATGAAATGGAGAAAGTCAATAGAGTTGGCAACATGCCAAGGCTAGGCACACAAGCAGCCAGCCTCTAATGTGCGTGTATGTTTGCTGGATCTGTTACAGCAGCCTGCAGTGTGCGTGTGCGTGTGTGTGTGCGCGTGTCCGTGTGTTTGTGCGAGTGTGCGTGTGTGTGTGTGTGTGTGTGTGTCCATGTGTTTGTGCGTGTGTGTGCGTGTGTGTGTGTGTGTGTGTGTGTGTGTGTGTGTGTGTGTGTGTGTGTGTGTGTGTGTGTGTGTGTGTGTGTGTGTGTGCGTGCGTGCGTGCGTGTGTGCGTGCGTGCGTGGTGTGTATGCAGATATCTGCATGCCTGATTGTGATTAATATTATGAATATTATGTCTCTCTGTATACATGCACACACACACCTGTGCGTGTGCGTGTGCGTGCGTGCGCACAGATCAGAGAACGTCAGGGAGCCTACATGACAGCGTCTTGTATCCGTTGTCATTGAGCATTTTGCCGGCTTAGCGGCGGTTCAATACTGCCGTGCACCATAAGGACCACAAAGCCTTCATTGTCCTCTGCATCTCTCTGGACAACACAGGACATTCCTCCACTGTTCACTTAACTCTGAGGGGATACAAGTGTTACGGCTCCATTTGGCTACATCTGTATCCCCTCAAGAGTTACAAATCCATACGTCAACGCTGAGGATTTTTACCAGTGGTGGAAAAAGTACTCGCGATGTACTCGCGATGCGACGCGTTGTGAGCTTGTAGATCGGCTGTTTTCAAATAGCCTATGTATAAGATAGGGCTAAAGTTAGCCTGGTTCCAGACGAATCTGCCTTTGCAAAATTGCATGCACTTTAGCCCTCGGCAGATTAGGTCTGGCCCCCCTCCATAGAGATTTAAATTCTCTCCCTCCGCAGTTGTGCGGAGCCAACCAGGGCCCAGTATCCAAATGTGGGCGGGCTTATCACCTTATTTGGAGCAATGACGTACAAGGAAGCACTGCTCTGATTGGTTCGTTCAAGGAAGCACTGCTCTGATTGGTTTAGGTCTAACCAATAGAGTCCGTTTGGATCTTTTTGTAACCGCCCCTTGGAAGAAAATCTACCGTTGATAGGGACCAGACTAATATCCACGCAGTGTGTCGTGTGATATTGTCTGGCTACGCGAGGCTAGGCTAAAGTGGTTAATGTATGTTTTGTAATATAATAATTTATATCTGTAAAGTAACTAAAGTTTTCAAATAATTGTAGTGGAGTAAAAGTATAATATTTGCCTCTGATATGTAGTGGAGTAGAGGAAAAAAAGTAGTGAAAATGGGAAATACTCTAGTAAAGTAAAAATTCCACAAAAGTGCAAGTACAGCACTTAAGTAAATGTACTTAAATGTTACTTTACACCACTGGATTTGACTGTGGGTAAAGGGACATGGGACACTAGTGGGAGGGATAATGTCTATAATAGAATAGAAAGGAGACTGTAAGACATTTGAGATTTGCTTTGAAGCTGTAAAAGTGTTCTTTTAAGTTTTCTTCATCGTCACAATGCATGTGCAGACACCAGGGCAGTTAGAAATTTAAGTGAATGGATAAATCCATAAATACCAGACGACTGCCAACGGAATGTTCAGAAGACGCTTCAGTTGTTTGTCTCGTTGATATCGACTGATTGAGACGCATTGTGTCCCGTTTCTATGAAAGGAATGTTCATTCCACACGTCTGGTTAGGTGAGGTATGCAGGGCAGTCTGTGAGCGTCGAGGAGCGACTGAGATCGCCTCTGAAAACACACTCAAAAGCCACGATCGTAATAAAGGGGGCAATCCGTACGTTTTAAATTCAAGAAGGAATACAAAAAAAAACGTACTAACTTATACAAGCAATAGAATGTTGTTGGGACTTGTTCCACCAAAAATTGTGTAATTCATCCGAGCCATTGGCATTTGTTTGGCCATTCAAAAATAGCAGATATACAAGCTCATGGCGCGGCACCGCTTGTAGAATTGCGGAATTGCGGCAATAGATTTTCAGAATTGCGGCAAGCAAGCGATGGAAAAACGCATATATGCGATCTAGGCAATCAATGTGTTAAGACCTGAGGCAATTCTTAAAAATGTTTTCTAAATGTTTTCTAAAAACAGTTTAAAAAAAAAAAAAAATCATGATTTTTCAAAAATAGCCAAAGAAATCTAAAGTGACACAGATGCATTCCAGGTCTTAATGGCACTCATTGAGTGCCATTGACGTGTTTCACGTGTTTTACCGCAATGGCGCAACGTGCCAATGACGTGTTTGACGTGTTTTTGGAAAAAAATGTGAAAAAATGAAAAACGTTCAGAACCCAAGATATCATAATTTGAAGATTTGCTGCTCCATTCACTTCTTGTTTAACTTATTACTGAAAAAGGCTGTATCTCGGCTCCTGAGCACCTTTTTTTTTACTATGTATTTTTCAATGTTATTATGTTATTTTCAAAAGGGAGACAATTAATGTCAACAAGGTCCAATGACCTCGTTGACATTTGTGAAACCACACAGTGCAACCCTCAGTGATTAGCACCCATCAGGGGATTGATTATATAACCATTATATTATTAACATAACATAATGGTTAAAAATAACATTTATCATTAAAATACAGTATGCAGCTGTAAAATAAATCCGCTGACATGTACAACGGATTTAGTTTTTCTTTGTTGTAGTTTCTTTTACTTGTGTATTAGTATATTTGTATTTGTATAGTGTTTCTTTTTTCTGTTCCTTTGTTGCTGTCTTTTTTTGTTTACCTGTCTAGGGACTACAGATAAAAATGTGCGACTACAGATACAAATTAGCATTACTGTATACTGCTAGACTCTGGCATGTTTACATCGTATACTGTATTATTTATATTTCATTAATGTGTTCTGTTCCTAGTATCAAATAAGCAAATAAAATAAAGCAGTGGTTTTAAACAACCTCTTCTGGATCGGCGCCCACATGAAAATCTTGAGTGTGGGAGGTGTAGGCATCGGCTTTTCTGATTAGCCGAACCGAGCCATCGGCATTTGTTTGGCTATTCAAAAATAGCAGATATACAAGCTCATGGCGCGGCACCGAGTGCCGCGCCATGAGCTTGTACATCTGCTATTTTTCAAAAATCGTGAAAATGTGTGGAAATCTTTGAATATATATTTTTTAAGCTTGTATGTTTGACATTTCTTTATAGTCAAATAAATCTAAAATGACAGAGATGCGTTCCCAGATTGAATGGGTTATAAACAGTCATAGGAAGTGAGTACCGCACTGACTGGTACTCTGACAACAAGTACAACAGGTGGTAATATATCTATCGTTATTATTACAGTGATGACGGATACTGTACTGGGTACTTGAACAATGGGCACAGCAAATACAGCTACAGTACGACGGGTATTGAAGATAACATCCTGCGTTCCCAACTTGCATCGTTCCAGACTTATGCGTGGTAGCATCTGATAAATATCTCAAATATGCAGACGTATATGAGTATGAGTGAGTATATGATTAGTACTCTGACAACGGGTACTGCGCTTGCAACCTGTCTAAAAGATCATCGTCTTAAAAAATGTTAAGAAAACAATGTCATTGACTTTCTACAGCTGCTGGATTGAAGGAGCAGCTGCTACGCGATGGACATCTCACAGGCTGATGATTCAATGTTAATTACCAGAGTTCTCGACAACAACTGCACAAATTGGCCGCCTTCTCAAGGGGTGAATTTGTGGAATGAAACAACGATATATAAATACAAAACGCCATGAAAACAGTACGCGTGGTGTCACCACCGGAACGAAACGCGGCCATTTGCTTCTGTGCCCTGGCTGCCATGAAGGCAATTTCAGAAGCGTTAAATCTTGTTTATTGTATTTAAGTGTCTGTCAAACGGATGATGTTGTTCTTTTTTTGTTACGATAGATCAACTTTTTGTTACCACCGCGCTCCAGACTCCTCTGTCTGGTGCGATGTCCTCGTAGACCAATAAACATTTACCAAAGTGATCGGAATCAGCCGCACTCAGAAGAATGGCAAGAGTGAGTTAACTTCTTATTTCTTCTCCACGTCTTTACAACGAGGGACAAATGTTTCGGCTGTCCAGCCTTTCGTCAGTAGTGTCAGAACAGTGTTCTTGTTGTGTTGTAACATGGCTGCACGGGAAAACAAAGAGGGGCTCTCCTCAATGTGATCCTGTCATTTGAATGAAGGTTCAAGAAATTAAGGGAAAAAAAGTGGTTTGCACCAGTTTTGCCAGATTCCGTGAGAGAAACAAGCAACCAGGTCTAGGAAAACCAGCCCAAAAGAAGCGACTATGGGCCACATGAGTACTTTAACATGTACATCAGCTATTTGAAAATAGCAGATCTACAAGCTCACAACGCGTCGCGATGCGACGCGTTGTGAGCTTGTAGATCTGCTATTTTCAAATACAATCTTGCGGGGAAATTATACTAAGCAGATCTGGCAACCCTGTATCCAGCCTTCGTCAGTGTCAGAACAGTGTTCTTGTTGTGTTGTAACATGGCTGCACGGAAAACAAAGAAGGGCTCTCCTCAATGTGATCCTGACATTTGAATTAAGGGTTCAAGAAATGAAGAAACAAAAGTGGATCGCACGCCAGATTCAAGGCCAGCAGGCCTAAATAGATGATACGGCGAACGAATAAGAAAGGTGGCCACAAAGAGGTAGGTAAGAGGTAAGACACAATAAAAAAGCAGAGTTTGTTATGTTCCTACCTTTCATGCCAAACTTGGACCGTCGTCCATACTTGTTGATCAACACGAAGAGGACAACCAGCACCACACAGCCAAACCCTGCTAGTCCCACCGCGATGGAGACCTGGAGGGGAGAGAGGCTGTTGTTATTTATTGCCGTTAAACTGGAAGAGATGTTTCTGAGCTGCCTACCTTGCGGGCAACTCAAAAGTTTCAAAACAGTGGAGGCTGGTATCAAAACGTTCACCCTAAATCACACTAAACGTACCATTTATATGGGACACATCTATTCTTTCTGCTCCAATATTCTGAGACCCACGCACACACGCACACACGCATGCGCGTGCTGCTAAACCTTAGCCGTAACAGTTATCTTTTCCCAGTCAATTACAGGAGAAAGCTGAACTCAATTACATTTCAAACCAACTCTCTACAGCTCCACAGCCACGAGGGAATACAGACAGATAGAAGAAAATGAATGAGGGGAATGGAGAGGAGAGGATGGGAAAGGGGTAGTTTAAGAAATAACCACTCCAGTGTTGAGTTCTTTCTTCATATCTTTCTTTCTCTCTTTCTTTCTTTCTTTCTTTCTTTCAACATTTTGAGTTTAACCCTTTAAGACCGGGAACGCATCCGTGTCATTTTAAGATTTCTTTTGGCTATTCAAAAATAGCAGATGTACAAGCTCATAGCACGGCACCGAGTGCCGCGCTATGAACTTGTAGATCTGCAAAAAAAAAAAATAGAGAAAATTAGTGCAAATCTTTGAATATATATTTTTTTAAGCGAACATTTGTCAAATATTTTGTTCCAGGGACCCCCAAATGCAAAGATGTGAGTTACAAATGTTTCTTTCACGAATATATATATATATATATATATATATATATATATATATATATTTTTTTTTTTTTTTAATAGCAGATCTACAAGCTCATAGCGCGGCACTCGGTGCCGCGCTATGAGCTTGTGTATCTGCTATTTTTGAATAGTAAAAGAAACCCAAAGTGACTCGGATGCGTTCCCGGTCTCAATGGGTTAACGAGTATACATAATGTGCTGTATGGGAAAAGATGATTGGGCTGACAGCTGTGCGTTTCACACGTCCAAAAGAAACACGAGATGAAGCCAGTGTGAACTCCTTACCCCGACCTCCTGCTAATCATCTCCAACTATATACCACACGTCTCATGAGATGTACACAGTCACCATAACAACGTATTACATTTACATCTTTTTTGTGGGTCGTTTGCGTTTTAAACGTGACATCTTGGAGTGGTTTCCATGACAACACCTGTGATGTGCACGTACAGCATAATGTGGGTCAGAAACCCCCCCCCCCCCAGGTGAAGGACACGTTGTCCCCCATACACTCACACATCCTTTAGTTTCAAAAGGATTTTCTTTTGTCCCGGCTGGAAATTATATCAACCGATAAAATATATGTAATTTTCATGGACGCACAACGGCGTCCGTGTAATGGCTATGAGTTAAATAAACAGTCCGGGTTTCACCATGTATCCATAGCAATAACCACTTGAACCACAGCGAAAAGAATAGCGAAAACAATCGCCAAAAATAGCTGATCCACAAGCTCACAACGCATCGCAGTGTGATAGACCGACTATTTTCGGCGAATACATTTGGCATGGACGGAAAAAGGTGGTCCAACAACTCAGGTCCATTTCATTAAGACTAGAGAGTTTAAATGAATAAGCCGGTTGCAATAAGTATGTGACTGTGAACACGGAAGTAGGGTGCTTATGAGCCATCTAAACGTATGAAAAACGTATATATTTTTTTGAAGAGCCTCATTTGCTGTATACTAAAGCTATTTGAAAATAGTTATCCAAGCTCAAATCTGAACATTTTTTAATATTCTCTTTGAAAACCTTTGAAAACTTTTGAAGAATCTTCAAAAGTGTTTGCCTGCATGGAATGACGTGCCCACAAATTAGGGATGTCAGGTTGAAAAGGAAAATAAGCTTTTTTTCAGAATTGTCTGACGTTTTGACCACTCACCCCAAATGTGTATTCCTCAGGCCGGTGCGTCACTGTGATAGTCGGGGTCGGGGTTCCTTAAGAGACAAACACAACACACAAGCTGGGCTTTACGATCAATCACAAGAGTATAGGCTATCATCTTACCACTGTATCATATGAATTGTGCATTGTCTGATCTAAATGGTGAACATGAACTTAAAGAGGTGGTGCCATGGTTTTGCACTTCTTCTGTTTTTCATGTGTCTATGAGGTTGATAGAACTCCATTAAGCCCCCTGGTGGTGTTTTATGGTGTTTTATGTCTTCTCTGACTATTTTGAGTTTCTACCTGGAGGCTGAAACCTTGAGGGTCAAACGTGCCAATAGAAAAACAGCGCTTTAGTGACATAGTAAAAACATACCCTCCCCCTCATTATCATAACACAACAGGTGTGGCCATGAGGAGGAGGAGGGACTAGGACAGGTGGGTGGTGCTAAGGTGGTGGAGGAGGTGCTAAGGTGAGAAGCAGGTATACTTAATGAACTGGAGGCGTGTCCACATAAAAACATAATTTTAACAATTTCTGTACACTTTTTTGAAAAAAATCTTCCTCCTAGTATAACCATAATACCTGATGATTATGTTTTAGGGGGGGAAAAAAATCACTGAAAATCACGGCACCCCGTCTTTAAACATACTGTCAGTAGATAAACACAATCCATGTCAATGTAATAATGGTGACAAACATCAGTGAACTAGTCTCTCGTAGCCAGATAGACAATCTCTGTATCGTTGCTGTCGGGCAGACACGTCTTATCTCCATGTTTTAAATGAATGCCCTACTTTGATCATACTACAGAGCCACACAAACGTATCAGATCCACAAGCTCCAAGACACATCTCTGTCGACTAAATCAACCGTGGATTTAGTTGACTAAAATCTTATATTCAGTCAACTAAAACTAGACTAAAACTAAAACATTTCAGATGACTAAAATACAGTGGTGGAAAGTAACTAAGTGCATTTACTTAAGTACTGTACTTTTGGAGTTATTTGTACTTTACTTGAGTATTTCCTACATTTTTATCCCTCGATTTTGTAATCCTTTTTTCACCCAGTGCCAATTTGCTAAGTGATCCTGGGCACTACACTCCCCCCACCAGCCTAGGGAGGCCAGGGCCGAGCTCATACCTCCTTCAATGCATGAGAGCCAACTGACCTTCTTATCACCTGACAGGGGGGAGTTTCCCTGGTTGCACGTAGCGCGTGGAAGGAACACGTTATTCCAACCAGTTCCTTTCCCCTCCATCAGGCGCCCGGCTGACCAGGGGGAGGCAGTGACCAGGATTACTACATGTTTTTGTGAGGGTATTATAACTACCCTAGGAGACACGGGGAGAACATGCAAACTCCACACAGAGTAGGCCCTTTCGCCAACCCCACCTAGGGTATGGGCACTGGTGACGCAGAGGATTTCCAATTTCCAATACTTTTACTCCACTACATCTCAGAGGCAAATATTGTACTTTTTTACTCCACTACAATTATTTGAAAACTTTAGTTACTAGTTACTTTTCAGATACAAATTATGATATTATGAAACATACATTAACCACTTTAGCCCTATTTTATACATAGGCTATTTGAAAACAGCCGATCTACAAGCTCACAACGCGTCGCATCGCGACGCGTTGTGAGCTTGTAGATCTGCTATTTTCAAACATTTTAGTACTTTTACTTTTGGTACTTTAAGCACATTTTGATACCAATACTTGTGTACTTTTACTCAAGTAATTTTTGAATTCCGGACTTTTACTTGTAACAGAGTACTTCTACATTGCAGTATTGATACTTTTTCCACCACTGACTATTAAATATGAGTAAATCTAAATAAAGTGACAGATAACTAAATGTGCTGTCAAAACATAGCACTGAAACAGAGAAAAGGTATGGGAGTGAAGTGAGTATATACATTTTAGATGGAAGGTCATTTGCGTTACAGGACTGCTTCAGGGATGCAGGATTTCCTGTAGAGCTTTATTAATGAGGTTGATGATGCTTTCAGGTGCCAGATGGTTGCGTGCTTTGGTGACAGTTTTAGTGACAAGAGAACACATGCAACTCATCACCACACAGTATGAAGTCATATAGACAAGGCCCGCATGACAGAAACGCCAATATCGTCACTGTCGGGCAGCAACCTTGTATCTCCATATTTAAACTTTCTATGTTTTTGTTGTAAACTAAATGTAGGGTAAAGGCCATTGCAGACAGGGTGCGATTTTTCGCACGGAAAAAACGGACAATATCATTTTTTAAATGAACACATGGTTCTCAATGACCTCATGCACACCGGCTCCAAATTTACCGTGACGCGATGCTTTTTTTTCCAATCGAACCCAGTTCGATTTGTGCGTCTTTTCAGTAAAAACTGATTGACTAATTGCACCCTGTGTGCAAAGTCCTTTAGTGATATTTTTTGGTCGAAACAAAAGATTTTTGTTAATAGGTTAAAGCGCTATATTCTGATAGTAATGATACAGTGGTCTTCCCGTTTCTCCAACTCTTCAATAAACAGAAAATTCATTTTCAGGTGGGTTGCAAATTTAATCCAATCAGGAGAGAGCACCCAGCTTAAAATTCATAGTGTTCCAGTTCCGATTTTGTTTGCTCATTTCTTTGTGTCATCACTTCCGATTTCAGTTGTTTAACACATATACTGCCAATCCCGAGATATCTCGGGACATTAAATCCACCCGTTACCTGCGTATCCCGAGATATCTCGGGATCGTCTTTTTATGTGGTTTAATAACGAAAAAAAAAAATTTTTGGTACCATCCTTGATTTTTTTTTTCCCATGACGCTTCCGACCCATCCTATGAGAAAATTTCCAACAACCGTTTCCGGTTCGTTTTTTATCCTGAAAAAACAGTTTTTCCCTGGTTTTGGCTAAAGATCATGGTTTTCACACGGTTTAAAAAACGAATGGTAAGCTCCGGTTGTATTTTCTTTTCTTTGATCGACGAACGGTTATCCTCTTTGTGTTTAAAAACGATCTGATAGCCGATCGGATGCTAAGCTAATCTAAGATGGCCGGTGGGGAAACGTCACAGCCACGTCACAGCCAAACGGATATGACGTTTGCAGCCTCTTTTACCGGCCGATAACACAGAAGAAGAAAAAGGAAAAAAAGTGTAAACATTATGAGGGCTCGTACGTCCGTCGTTGCTGTTTATAAACACCATCCGATCGCGGATTTTAATGGATATAATTTTTTTGTGAACGGTTCAAAAGGCTATAAAACTCAAAAACGCTGGCAGTGGGTGAGTACCTTATGAATAAACTCTGGCAGGGAATGTGTTAATGTACCCTCCCTGTATGAGTGCTCACTCCTGATTGGATAAAATTGGTATCCCGACCTGAAAATGTATTTTCGGTTTACTAAAGAGCTGGAGAGACAGAGAGACCCCTGTTACTGAACAAACACTCTATAGCAATGATTACTATCAGAATTTAGAGCTATATAACACTTGTTTCAACAAAAAAAGATATCACTTACCCTACCTGCCCTCACAAGAGTGTCGCACAAAACTAGTAAAAATAGCAGATCTATGCCGTGATCTTGTAGATTGGCTTTTTTCACTATTTTCAATTGTTTTTAATATTATAATTAAAAAAGGAACGGTTTTGGACTTACAAGGTCTGCCCCCAACAGCAACGACATGCTTCAGTGAAAATGCTTTCTACGCAGCCGCGGGAGAGACTAAATTTAATACAAAATTGAGAAACTACGCCAATTTTAGATTATGTCTTAAAAAAAGAAATGCCTGTGTGCAATTTTAGGCCAACGAACATTAAGGGGGAGTCATGTTTCTGTGATGAATACATCGCGAGGCACCGTATGACTACATGCACAGGCGCTAATCAAATAAAAAGCTAAGCTAGCGTGAAAGTCACAAGGCTTTTTTCGTATGTAGGCCTAGAGGATAATATCCTCTGTATTATAGCACGGTGATGCTAACCGATGTTGACAACCCTGATAAAGGAAACCCTAATTCTATGATGAGATTCACACAAAAGAAAAAATGACTTACCATAATCATAATCAATATCTGGACAAACGGGAGAGAGAGAGAGAGAGAGGGAAAAAAGAGAAAAAGGGAGAGATATATGGAGAAGAAATATATGGGAGGGGGGGGGTGATGGAAGACAAAAAAGGCAGGGTACATCAGTGTTCTGTTCAGCTGATCAAAGCATTTATAATTGTGTGAAAAGAGCCTGACAGAGAATATTATAACACCTAGTTAACACAATCATCACCTCCCGTCTATAAATACGAACCCCATCACATTCCCACACATATGAATAGAAGCTCCTTTCACCATGACTTTGCCTCACAGCTGAAGACATATACTGTACTGTATATAATATATACACTGTACACATACTGTATATATATATATATGTATGTTACAGTTCATGTAGGAAAGCAGTAGGATTGGGAAAGGTGCGTTGGATTTTCGGTGGGCGCGAGACAAGCTCCTCCGGAACACTCCCCTCCCTATTCTAAATCCCAACAGTTTTCAGAAAAACTTATGTTGCTACAGTATATCAGTGGTTCTCAAACTTTTTCATTTCAAGGACCGGCAAAATTATATGTATTTGGCCGCCAACCCCCATCTCAAAACATGTTCTTCCAGGATCCCCCAGAAGCAAATATTTGAGTTAAAGATGTTCACTTTAAAATAATAGATATATTCAAAGATTTGCACACATTTTCACAAATAGGAGCTTGTATAATTGCTATATTTGGATATTTATATAGTGTAAAATAATGCTTTTTAGCTCAAATAAAAAAAATAACACAGATGCGTGCCAGGTCTTAATGGGTTAAGAAGAACGAGAAGAAGAAGAGAAAAACAAAAGAAAACTAAACGATTGTGTTGGTTTCACGCCGAAAGCCCCACTCGACTTGCGGCGAAAAACGAGCGCTCCTTTCCCGATCTTACTTATTTCCTACATAAACTGTAACATATATTATGTTAGTTAGTGTAGTTAGTTTAGTATGCTTTAGTTAGTGAACAATAGGCCCCAAATAAACTACAATTCCCTCATTTAGCATCAGGTGTCATTCTAGCCCTGTTCCTTCTCCCTTGCAGGTTCGTCCACACTCTTACCCTCAAACTCCGGCCCATCGAGGAAGTGGCCATAGACCATCCTGGAGGCCACGCCCAGGAAGTTGCTAGCCTCCAGTGTGTAGTTGCCGTTGTTGTGATGCGTTGGGTTTTTAAAGGTAAGACAGCCCTCCAAGTAGTCCTGGTAGACCTCCATCTCTGTGCGCACATATTCACTAGTGGGAATTTCCTACAGGGGGGGCGCAAAAGAGCAATAGATGAAGTTCTACTGGGAGACCAAAACATATATATATATATATATATATATATATATATATATAACATATGACATGGTGTACGCACAGCTACAATTCTAACTAATATCTGCATACCTACAGACTTACAGTATTTCCCAACATTGCCATTAAAGTTGCCACATGGAAATGTGAAGAAGAAAAACTTCTGCACTTCGGGAAACACCATAGTTACAGTATATGAAAAGTTTCCGAGTGTTGCGCCGAATGTGGTGACCTATCGAATTCTGTGACAGAGCATGGGAAGCATTGCGGACCATGGGAAAAGCATAATTTCTGTCAAGTCATGTTTTGTCAATTATTTGAGAGCCTACACTTGCAATATCGATATTGCAAGGTTGAGATGCTGCATGGGGATGTTGCAAGGTTGAGATAGCAGGTCATATCGCTGTTATCTCCATATTCTAACTTTTTGTGTTTTTGTGTAAATTAACGCCCTACTTGATCATACTACAGCGTCACGCAAAAGCATAAAAAGTAGCAGATCCACAAGCTTGAAATGTAGCGCCAAGTGACGCGTTTTGAGCTTGTAGATCTGCTACTTTTGCTGTTTTGGAATTTGAATCCTGAAAATTAATAGTTTTGGACATTTTATCTATACCCTGTTTTGGTGGAACCATCGTAGGTTGGGGTGCGGGGACCCGCGCACGGTGAACTCTATACAGGTGTCATGGCGTCGTTCAGGCTCGTCCAGCTTCATGATGATTGGAGGGACTGCAGAGGAGGAGAGATGAAGAGAAAGAGAGGGAGGGAGGGAGGGGGGGGGGGCGCAGAGAAAGAGAAAAGGACAGAGAGAGGTTAGTGTTGAATTGAATTCCATTTCAAGGGAACGACACAGTGAGGAGAAAGAGGCAGAACGAGTGGAGGCGAATATTGTCTCTACTGTCAGAGGTGATCACAACACAATGAATTGTCATTACGCCTTAGCTGCGTTGTTGCCATAACTCATTTCTATGTACTCCCGAAGAAGAAACGGTGATACATGAATGAGGATGAAAGAAAGGGGGGAGAGAGAGAGAGAGAGAGAGAGAGAGAGAGAGAGAGAGAGAGAGAGAGAGAGGAAGCGAGATAAGGAGAACAAAGTCCTTGATTTTCACCTGAATGTGCTGTTCTCATCACAATCTCCACCGATCGATCGATTGTGTGTGTTCCTGTTCTAGTGTTTCCCTCTGTTGTCTGACAAACCTCAGACGATATGTAAACATATTAACTACTGTTTATAGCAACACACCGTCATCAGGTTACAACAAAACCTCTGTTGCTGTGAAACTCGACCACTGACCATGACGTCCCTTTATTGGCCAGGTTACATCAAACAAGTGGAGTTAGATTTTCATTTTGTTTTCCCCATTATGGGAGGGGTCCACAATGGACATACTCTTTGGAACAAATTACCTAATGCAGTGGTTCTCAAACTTTTTCATGTCAAGGACCCCTAAATTGACACTTATTAGCCCGCGGACCCCCATTTCAAAAGATATGCCAGGGACCCCCATTAGAGAAGATTTTTTACGGCTCTAGCAGTGATTCTCAACCATTTTAATTTCAAGGACCCCCAGTTTGACGTGCATTAGGGCTACAGACCCCCATTTAAGGGCATTTCTATCTCTGGGATTTATATTATAAAATCAATGTTAATTTAACTCTGAGAGTGTGCAAATGGAACCAAATGGACCCGTTAGGGTCCATTTGGTTCCATTTGTACACTCTGAGAGTTACAGACCCATAAGGGTCCATTTGGTTCCTATCCATCATTTAGCTGGGGACCCCCTGGAACCCCCTCAAGTACCCCTGGGGGTCCCCGGACCCCACTTTGAGAACCAATGACCTAATGACTTAAGATCTGTTGGAAACGGTGTCCTCCTTTAAAAACCATTCCGTTCCCCAGGCCTTTGATGAAATCTGTGCCTATGTATGTGTGTGTGTGTGTGTGTGTGTGTGTGCGTGCGTGTGTGTGTCAGGCATTATCAGACACTATGTGTATGTGTAGGTATTCTTTTGTGTGTGTGTGCATGTTGGGGGAGTCATTAATGCTGAATCATGTGGATGTGGATGAGTGGGGTTTTGAAATGCTTTCTGTACATGTGTGGGTGGGAGGTTAGGGTGGTCACTGTACGGTATGTTTATGCTTACCTTGGTGTATTTTGCAAATATTGTTGTCTTGTATTGTGAAGCTCAAGGTTTGCATGTGCTGTGCTACAGGATGTGTTTGCGTCTGTATAGGTGGTGTTGTGTAGAAGAAGCATTGTGCGTGGCGGGTGCATGTATGCGTCATATACTGTATGAGCGGGGTATGTTGTCACTTTTATTCATGTATGTTGGTATTCATCAGACAAGGCCTTGTGTGTGTGTGTGTGTGTGTGTGTGTCTCTCTCTCTCTCTCTCCCTCTCTCTCTCTATTTCTCTCTCTCCGGCCCCTTTTCCACTAAAAGAACTTAGAACCAGTGCCGGAACCTTGGCGCTTTCTAGCAAACCGTCCGCGAGCCGGCTTGCGTTTCCACCAGATTTAACCGGAGCTATTGTACTCCAGTTCAGTTGGTGGCGCTAATTTATTTAAATTTTATATGTTTATTTGGACGGGACATTGCATATTAATGAACACCACTCATAAAATGCTGTGTAAATACACCGGATTTAGCAAGAATGCTAATTTCCATCCGTAGTGCCCAGTCACTAATGTACCTAAACACCAAATATTGAAAAGAAGAACGATACGTCATACACTGAGGCCGTTGCACAACACAAACGGAAGTAAACAGTACTAACCTAAAACTAAAAGTAAACCTTTTTACGGACATTTAAGTCTTGGTTTTGGTTGGATCGTTACATTTTTGCTTTGGCAATGGCAATGTGAACGTATGTTTTTCCATGCTTATAAAGCTACTTGGGTTTAATTAAGATGGCGGATCGTTTAGATTACCCTCGTCGCGGTTCACAAGATGAACCACCGATTTTGTGGTTCGAGCGGAACCAACTCATTTTCAGTCGAAACACTTGGAACTGGTTCAAAATTAGGCGGGAAGAAACAACTGAACTGGTTCAACCCTGGTGGAAAAATGGCCCCTCTGTGTGTTAGTCTAGGTGCTGTACGGAAGAGAAAGACAGTGAACTTTAAAAACTTCTCCAATCCTTTTTACATGCATATACCGTATCTGTGTTGACATTTTGTGCATGGAGCCAACTTGTAGCCGAGGGATAGTAGCTTGGCTAGTACTGTAGATCGCACATGCCAGACTAACAGCCTGTGACCAATTGGTTAGTTGCACTCGATAGCGTAGTGTGGTCTGTGGACATATAACCTGGAGGGATGGTGGGTCTGAGATTATGAATTCACAAAACTAACATAGCTGTCAGTCACCGAGTTCCTTGGCCTGCTGGCAGTGTGCACAAGAAATATGATCCAGTGTACTGTAGTAGTTGACAGACAGACTGATGGAGTTATTTTGATTGATCATAATTTGTCTAGTGCCCTTAACCTGCTTTAAATGTCAAATTAATATAATAGCTGCTCATATTGGCCTAATTCTGTCATGTCTCCTATTTTCTCCTGTCTCTGTCTATGCGAGGTCAAACAGTTACAGGCCTCTCTGTGGTTATCTTTGTTTTAAGAACACTGTATCTCGATGTGCTCCTCTGCGCTAACAATTCCTTCAGCGCCACTGAAGTCATCACTGACCAGTGACAGGTCAGACCCGAGGTCAACGTGTTATTCGAGACATGTGGACGCTGTTTGTTCAAAGATAAACTGTCACACCATCTTCATCATCTTCATCATCTACCATCATCATCCTCATCTGACGACGACGTAATCATCACTATCCACCAATAGCAGGACGACACCTCTAACGGCTGGACGCTTGATGTATCTTCAATGATGTCATATGTTTATGTTACTGGACGCTGTTAAAGTCCAGTGCTTTCTCTGTTTAACGGCGGAGAGAGGCGACGACCGATGATGCGTGAACCTGCTGATACTGTAACCTTCCATTACTCTCTCTCTCTGAATAATAGACTTTCGTTACATCCAATGGCTGCCTGTGTCCTGAGTCTGGTTTTTCCTTGTCGCCTTTGATGAAAGTTACCGGTACTTATATACATACTGATGTGATGTTTCTGCCATGCATAAGTATCTATACATATGGTTGATAAGGAAAAATAACAGCTCTATCAATTGGTCCAAATCGATGCCGGATATGGTTGAAACAGGGTGGACGAGGGGAACTGAGCTATTGACCGGAACTGTACGGTCAGACTCTCTTCCCCTGGCTTCCCCTGTTTTAATACGTATCAAACGAACCAGCCTTGGGTGTAACGATATATCACTTCTATTCAGATGAAGGTTATCTTTGAACAGTATCACATTTTTTATTTTATTTATTTTGTTTTGGACCTGCACGCGATCGCTGGACCTTTGGACTTGCCCTTTGACTCTCCACATGTCTCAAATTCCACATGGTCCAGCCATCGGAGTCAGGATCCCCGAACCATTGATTCGGTATGTATATCTTTTTATTTTATTTTACCATGGTCCAGTGATTGGGATCTCCACGTAACTTCTCCCTGTGAACCTTGATCTGATGAGTATACCTTTTATTTTATTTTATTGTCCTTACCGAACGATTTGTCTCATAAATTATCAGCCTGTTTTTAAATTACTGTTTAACACAGCTCCGCCAGGGAGTCAGTCAAGTAAAAATGTTTTATCACCTGGGAGGACATTCCTAATGTCTCATAAATTATCCTCTTATTTAGAATACAGTGGTCTTTATTTAGGTTGTTTTCTGTATATATATATTGATCACCACCAGACACATCCTCAACGTTTTTTTTACATCAGCTGTTACTTAACACTAGAGGTGGGAGGGGGTTGTCTGTGTGGTGCCTATATGATATGTATACTATTTATCGTTGTCATAATGTACTAATTTTCCTTCTATACTGATATTTGACCTAAGATTAACCCCTGCCACCCCTTTACACACTGCCTATCGGCTGTATGTGGGTTAATGTTCTAGTCTACTGTTTTAGCCTTAGATAGACAGGCATAATACGTCCGCCTTATCGGGTCTCAAATCAGCTCAAGGGTACTCACAGTGTTGCTCTCCCCTGGCCTCATATTACCTGCTAGCTACAGGTAACACATTTGTATGCAGTTGTATTTCTATGTTAGTACCACCCATCGGATAGTTGTCCGCGAGTACAAAACATTACTAGGCAGCTGCATACTGGAACACAATCTCCAACCCATATGGTATTTCTATGTTAGTACCACCCATCGGATAGTTGTCCGCGAGTACAAAACATTACTAGGCAGCTGCATACTGGTATTTCTATGTTAGTACCACCCATCGGATAGTTGTCCGCGAGTACAAAACATTACTAGGCAGCTGCATACTGGAACACAATCTCCAACCCATATGGCAATGCCAGGTTTGCCTTCCTTGTCAGTACATTTTTTTGTTTGTTTGTTTTGTTTTATGTTGACCACTGTTAAACCATCCATCCATTTAATATATTGAGCTTTAACAATAAGTTTGAATGCCTTATTCCTTTACTTGAATATTCTGCTCTAATTCATTGAACCATCAATAAGTTTTAAATTCTAAGTTTTAAATATTTTTTATAATTTAAACTAATAAGTAGCCTAATACTGAACCCAGTCAGTAAAATATTTCTCATTCCAAATTTAGTTTGTCGCTGAAATATGTATGTTCGGTATGTCTGTGTGTATTAATGAACGATTGTTTTTTTTGTTCTCTCTATCTCTCTCTCTCTCTGTGTGGATCCGCCAGTGTGTGAGTGCAAGGGAGTGGGAGAGCGTAAGGTGAAAGTTCTCTGTTTATCTTTCTCTATCTTCTATCTGTGTGTGAGCGATTCAGCTATGCAGGCATGCGTGAATGTTTGAATGCGTGTTTGTCTGTCTCGCTCGTTCTCTAACAATCTTAGTCCAAATTTCAGTCATTCTCCAGTCAGTTAAAATTAGTTTACCACTCTGGTCTCTAAAACTACATTACCCATAATTCCTTACAGGAAGTGTTAGTTCTCGTAATCCTAACTGCCACGTTGCTTAGCAACGATTGCCCCTACAGCCTCCATTGTTCAACTTCATTCAACCCATCTCAGTTAAATTAACCCTAATACGATTCAATATGTTCTAATATCAATATTGGAAAAAAATTAACTATAATATTAAGTTTATTATAAAGTCATTTTGAATTATTTTAAAAGTTTTGAAAATATTTTATCATTTTAACTTAAGATTTTTTTGAGCTGGTAGATCTGCTCTTTTTGAAAGTTTTAATTTCCATTTATTTTGGTGTACTTTACCTAACTCTAATATACTCTTCAGAACAAAGATGTTTATTCCTTATTTTTCATTGTTATATTTTAATTTTAAATATTTTAATTATAACTTTAAACAATGTTTGTCATTTTATTTTTATTTTTTTCTCCCGATTTTCAGTTTTCTTTTTCTTTTCTTTCTCATCAACAAATTCGTCCTCTGACACACACTATATTACAGATATATGAGTGTCAAATAGAGGGGAGTTTGATGAATGATTTGATTTAAATGTTTAATATGCTTTGCTTTG
This sequence comes from Gymnoscopelus microlampas, assembly GCF_963454915.1. Taxonomy (NCBI): domain Eukaryota; kingdom Metazoa; phylum Chordata; class Actinopteri; order Myctophiformes; family Myctophidae; genus Gymnoscopelus; species Gymnoscopelus microlampas. Next base: position 16,581,381 of record NC_139943.1, read on the forward strand.
TTTGTGTTTCATTTTAGAACGAGAATGTAAGCCACTCCATTAATCCAATTCCTGGACAACAATAATGTCACAATACCTGCTAATTGTGACATACAGGGCTAAAACTTTAATTTTATTCCAAACTGTTTTAAACTCTGTTTCATACTATAGTCAACTGTAGGTCTCATGCCAAACAGTAAATTTGATTTCCATCTATCTTACAGATTTCAACTAATGTCTTGGATAGATGTTTGATGCCCCCATGCCTACATGATGCAATCGGAAAGTATTTCTTGAGTTTTAAGACCATTCCACGTGAGTTTTTCCCTAAATAAAGTGTAAAGATGTAATAAATACAGGTATCAGGAGTGTACCGTTCCATTTTTCAAATACTTGGACCTACAGGTCAACTTGTTAAATAGAGCACTGGACCGCAGCTTCACAACGAGGAGGGTAACTTTTTCTTTTTCTGAACGTGTCCAGAATCGTCTTTGACAAAGTGACGTAGGTCTCTTGTCAGATTATTTGAAACTGGTTAGTTTTCTCTCACTCTATCAACAGAAACGGGCTAAGGGTCATAAACGGTGCTAAAATTGATCAAATCTAAACATATTTTGAAAAGGTTTGTTTGGGACAGTACATTAGCTGAGATTTTTTTGAATTATAATAAAGTTATTTGCAAATTGCAAGGGGAAAACTTTGTTGTGTGGTGTCTTAAAATGTCATGAAATATAACCATGTTTTGCTTCCTAATTGAATAAATAACCATTATATACAGTCCTTTTGAAGAAGTACAATTTTGAATTAATATCTGAATAAATTATACAGTCCTTTTGAAGAAGTACAAATGTGTATGTTATCTGACTAACTAACCATTTATTTTTGCCCTTAAGTCATTTGAAATCTCTGTGTCCTTACTTAGTCACTGTAAGGTTTGTCTGTGTCTGATTTGGTTTGAATAATGTCACAAGGTACAAGACCTGATCAACTTGCCCTTTGACCCTATCCAAATCATGATAAGATGTAGGCTTGATGGAGTTATTTTGATTGATCATAATTTGTCTAGTGCCCTTAACCTGCTTTAAATGTCAAATTAATATAATAGCTGCTCATATTGGCCTAATTCTGTCATGTCTCCTATTTTCTCCTGTCTCTGTCTATGCGAGGTCAAACAGTTACAGGCCTCTCTGTGGTTATCTTTGTTTTAAGAACACTGTATCTCGATGTGCTCCTCTGCGCTAACAATTCCTTCAGCGCCACTGAAGTCATCACTGACCAGTGACAGGTCAGACCCGAGGTCAACGTGTTATTCGAGACATGTGGACGCTGTTTGTTCAAAGATAAACTGTCACACCATCTTCATCATCTTCATCATCTACCATCATCATCCTCATCTGACGACGACGTAATCATCACTATCCACCAATAGCAGGACGACACCTCTAACGGCTGGACGCTTGATGTATCTTCAATGATGTCATATGTTTATGTTACTGGACGCTGTTAAAGTCCAGTGCTTTCTCTGTTTAACGGCGGAGAGAGGCGACGACCGATGATGCGTGAACCTGCTGATACTGTAACCTTCCATTACTCTCTCTCTCTGAATAATATACTTTCGTTACATCCAATGGCTGCCTGTGTCCTGAGTCTGGTTTTTCCTTGTCGCCTTTGATGAAAGTTACCGGTACTTATATACATACTGATGTGATGTTTCTGCCATGCATAAGTATCTATACATATGGTTGATAAGGAAAAATAACAGCTCTATCACAGACAGACAGACAGACAGACAGGTGTGAAAAAACAATACCTTGGCTAGGGCTGGGGGACCACTGTTCACACAATGCATGATGGGTAATATCCTGCAAACTGATCCATTCTACCTTTGTATTATCTCCCACCCTGCATTTCTGCTCACATTTCTGATACTGCCTGTCTGTCTGTCTGTCTGTCTGTCTGTCTGTCTGTCTGTCTGTCTGTCTGTTTCTCCTCTCATCTCATCTCAGCTGGGGATCACACCCAGCCGAACAGATTATGAGATAAAAAAAAACCTTTCCATGGGACTCCATGGGTATTTTGTCATAGTTTGGACCCCCCTATGGAGCTGGTGTTAGTTATATCAGGTTGTAACCATCATCACGGTAATTTGCCATAATTAGTCTTGGACCACATAGAGCGCGGATCTTCCCGAAAATTAACGAAACAAAATTATAATTACCTTGTCAACAGACAAACAAAAGAAAGAGAAAATAACAGAACGAAGAAAAATATGCCAGGGTGCATAATTTTCCAGCGAGCCAAAAAACATTGGGCTGTTGAAGTGAACCAACTTCCACAGTCAAACAGAAACACCCACGTTTTTTTTCCCCCTGTGGATCCGATAAGCAGCAGCGCTGGCCGGGAGCCTGGAGGCGGACCAGTGTAGAGTTACTACAGTCACAAGCCACCTCAATTATCTGGACACCTACGGTTTGAACTCGACACGTGAATACTTCCTGCTATCACACATCAACACACTTCTAATGACAGGTATGGGCAGAGAGAGAGAGAGAGAGAGGCACACTCTAGATCAGGGGTCTTCAACAGGGGGTCCGGAACCCCTAGGGGGTCCTCAGAGTTACTACAGGGGGTCCGCCAAATCTTTGTGTGATAGGATTTTTTATTTTACCCTAACCACTTGAACCCTAGCATCACTTTTCTGAGGAGAACTTTAGCCAAAAATAGCAGATCTACAAGCTCACAACGCCTCGCGCTGCGAGGCGTTGTGAGCTTGTAGATCTGCTATTTTTAGCAAAGAGGTTACAGGTGTAGAGGGGGAAAAAGAGAGGACCACGTAAACAAAACATGTTGAATCTGGAGCACAATTGTATACAATATAGAGGGGGTCCCTGCTTCATCTCTCTCTCAGCTAGGGGGTCCTTGGCCTGAAAACGTTGAAGACCCCTGCTCTAGATAGAGAGAGACAGGTACACTCTGGATAGAGAGAGAGACAGGCAAACTCTAGATAGAGAGAGAGACAGGCACACTCTGGATAGAGAGAGACAGGCACACTCTGGATAGAGAGAGAGACAGGCACACTCTAGATAGAGAGAGAGACAGGCACACTCTGGATAGAGAGAGAGACAGGCACACTCTGGATGGAGAGAGACAGGCACACTCTGGATAGAGAGAGACAGGCACACTCTGGATAGAGAGAGACAGGCACACTCAGGGCTTTGTTATTTTGTTGAAGATGCTGCAGCGCAAGCAGTTATCGAGTCAAAACATTCCTACGCCCAACATGGCTGAATTGGGAATGCGATGGAATTGCATTCAGTATTTCAGTGTTATGTTGTAGGTGTGGATATGCTATGTGTAAAAAAAAAAGCGACTGTCTCACTTGGCAGTTATTGATAAATGAGTTTGGGAATGCGCGATGCCTTCGATGTGACAAATCTAAAACTGTGACAAAAAATGTTCGTCGACTACCTTTTTTCACTGACGAAAACTAGACAAAAACTAAATAAAAAACTAAGCTATGATGACTAAAACTAAGACTAAAACATATTGACAATTTCGTCAACAAATACAAACTAGACTAAAATGTAAGTGAGGGACGAGTGGAGAAGAAATCCAGTAGAACTAAAAGACAAGTCATTTTATGTTTGGTTGCGCTCGGGTGTTGCGCTCTGAAAATAGCAGATCTACAAGCTCACAACGCGTCGCAGCGTGACGCGTTGTCAGTTTGTAGATCGGCTATTTTCAGCATGCAACCAATACAAGTGCAAAATCAATACATTTTAGTCGACTAAATCAACAGACAAAAACTAAAACATTTCAGATTACTAAAATATGACTAAAAACTAAATGGAATTTCATTCAAAAAGACTGTGACAAAAACTAAATCATGGTTTGCTGTCAAAATCAACACTGCGCGGGGCACCCCGCTGGCCTAGCGGTCCAGGTGCATACATACGCTGGTAATCCAGTTTGACAGCGTGTCGTCGGTTCGACTCCCGATCCTGACGACCTTTGCTGTGTGTCACCCCCCCATCTCTCTCCCCATCTCCTGTCAGCCTACTTTCCTATCAATAAAGGCAGAAAAAGCCCCCAAAATATCTTTAAAAAATCACACCCTGTGTGAAGAGAGTGGTGCCTTTGATGAGCGCCGTATTGATGTTGTCATCAATGTTTGTTTATTGGACACACATACATACGGACGGACACACAGACAAAGTCAGATATAGGAGTGGTTGGCACCACTCAAAAATATGAATATATATCAACACTGCGCTCTGCGCGCCGCTGATGTTTACCATCAAAGTCTGCGCCCCACTCAATAATAGAGTTTGGAGCCTTTCAAATGGTCAAGCTAGTTCACACTGCCTGAAAGCTGCAGTATACTGAGCTGCTGTATGTCACAACAACAATAACTAAAATGGCACAAGAGGACAGCGTAACCAATTTTCTCTTTTGAAGAATGCTGAGCCATGACAAGACAACACAACACAGAGTCAAAAGAAAGCAGTCTGGGCAGTTTTGCAACACGTATTCATTTTAATTTATTTGACTGTCTCTGCACACAAAGCAACGGCAGCGTACTATCCCTTTATGGTGAACCATTATACTATGGCCAAGACAGAAAGGACTTCTAGGCCATTACCATCATTACATTTGCAATGATCTTTAATGGGCAATTCTGCAAACAATTATGACAAGCTTTTCCATGCAATATTTATAGTTTATAGCCCGCCATCTAATCCATATTGATTTTGTCCCATTTGCGTTTTCTGTCTTTATTGCCGGCAATATTACTCACCTCCAGCGCCTCAAAATATTGCCTGCGTACCATAACCCTTAAGTCTCATAAGCCACAGAAATAGCCACTACAGCTCTCCGCAGATCAATACGTGACCGAGCGCATACAGAGACGCATGGCTCTTATATGATAAATACGATGCAGCCAGAGACCATAGATCTAGGAATCTTGCCATTAATATCAGCAAGGCTTCAATAGCTGCCAGTGTGTCGTGATAGAACACCCAATGAGAAAATATTATTGGAGCATTACAAATGCTATCCCAGCTCATAAGCAGCACATCGTTGGGTTGATATTGCATGGCAGCTAAATTCAGTGGTGTAAAGTAACTACATCTACTCAAGTACTGTACTTCAGTACAATTTTGATGTATTTTTACATTACTGGAGTATTTCCATTTTTCTGTACTTTTACTTCTACTCCACTACATCTCAGAGGCAAATATTGTGCTTTTACTCCACTACAATTATTAGAAAACTTTAGTTACTAGTTACTTTGCAATTGTCCATTATTATATTATAAAACATACATCAACCACTTTAGCCCTATTTCATACATACCGTAGGCTATTTGAAAATTGGTACTTTAAGTACATTTTGATTCCAATACTTTTGCACTTTTACTCAAGTAAATGTTTAATTCCGGACTTTTACTTAAAGGAGACATCCGGACATGTTAAGTGTTGTCTTTGATGTGTCGCTAATCACTCACCAACATTGAAGTCTGGCGAGCCCCTCCGTTGGCATAATGGGAGGCGCGTGGAAGGCTGAAATTCGCCTAATATAACCAAAGCAAAGTTCGTTTTTTCTCTACTCCTGCTCATTGTTGAGTGTCATGATACTCAAACATGCACTGAATGTCGCGAACGAGCCACCATTAGTGAAGAACAAGATGACGCAGGTTGCTTGTTTCTTCCATAGAACCTGGCGTCTATGGAAGAAACAAGCAACCTGCGCCATCTCGTCATCTCATCTCAACTAATTTCAGCCTTCCACGCGCCTCCCATTATGCCAACGGAGGGGCTCGCCAGACTGGACGAAGGGTAATCTCTCAAATAACTCAACGTCCCTTTCAATGTTGGTGAGTGATTAGCGACACATCAAAGACAACACTTAACATGTCCGGATGTCTCCTTTAAACGGTGTAACGGTGTATTTCTACATAGCAGTATTGATACTTTTACTAAAGTAAAATATCTGAGTACTTTTTCCACCACTGGCTAAATTAAGTTCCAGGATGTACAGAGTGACCCTGGGATATTTTTTTTAATAGTGTATGCCGTTTTAAATGCAGGCCTCTGGAGTTAAGACGGTATCTGCATAAATACCGTATCTAGATGTAGAGCTCAGCTGGCACAGGAAGATATACGGCGCCTTGGCAAGCGGTTCGTTCATTGTTTGGGTCGGGACCCCTGTTTTGGAACGCTCCCAATCAACCCCGGCTTATTCACTGTCATTATCGATCAGGATACGAGTGGAGTCTGACTTCTGTTCCTCCGGAGAAATGAAACATTATTCATGCATTTGGTATGATTTGCGAGCGGGCCAACGTTGGAGACACACACACACACACACACACACACACACACACACACACACGTTTTAGTTTAATCACTTAAACCCCTCTAGTCATAGTGAAATGGACCTGAGCTGCAACTGAAGTTTGTCTGTCGACGCCAAATCTCTTTGCCAAAAATAGCAGATCTACATGCTCACAACGCGTCACGTGTGACGCGTTGTGAGCTTGTAGATCTGCTATTTTTGCAAGAATAGGGATGCTGGGGTTCAAGGGGTTAAGACGTCGAAAGCCAATGCGATTTATTCTTTCTTCAAAATGGTCGGTAACACCGTACGGAGCACTGAAACATGGAGATACGAGGTTTCCCGCGCACAACGGCGACGACACGTTAACGCCCTGCACTCAGCGCTGGCGCCAGGCAGTGATCAGCAGGAGAGAATATAATATTTCACGGCAGGGACACTTTATTTTTTAAACGCCCCTAGATACAGTAGGCTGTATCAATCGCAGTTATAAAATATGTCACGTAGCCCAATAAGCAACATGAATGATGCACTGAGAAACAATAAGTAAAAGGAGTATAGCGCATGACAAACGACCCCCATGGTCGTCTGTCTGGACCAGCCTGTCTGCGTTTGTGTGCAGTGTTGCCAGGTTTTGCGAGAAAAACAAGCAACCGGGATCTATGAAAACAAGCCCAAAAGTAGTGACTGTCACAATTAAACCTATATACAGTACATCGGCTATTTGAAAATAGCCGATCTATGGGCTCACAACACGTCACAATGCGGCGCTTTGAGAGCTTGTAGATCGGCTATTTTCAAAAACATCTCGGGGGGAAAAAAAGGTCAAAATGTGGAATCTTTTCAAAACATTCTAACAAATCTGGTACGGGGGTCCCTGGAACAAAACATTTTCAGATGGGTGTCCGGCGTCCGCGGACATTAAAATGGTTGAGAAACACATAATAAAAAAATAAAAGAAATGGAAGCAACTAAGCAAGCCTAAATAAGCAACTACACTTCAGAAACAAGCCCAAAAAAGCACAACCCACAACTACCAATTGCCTATTTACAAGCGACTTTACAGTAAAACAAGCCCAACGTCACTTATAATAAGCAGACATGGCAACACTGTGTGTGTGTGTGTGTGTGTGTGTGTGACTGTCTCCTTGTGTGTGTGTGAACCACAGAGAAGTTGTTCAATCCGTCTCTCTACCTGTCCCTCCAGCCCAGACGGGCCCAATAGCATCCAGTTCTGGATATGAAGCCAATAAGGAAGTCATTAAAAATCTACAGTTCTCATTAATGGCCTAGAGTCTAGGCCCTAGACTCTAGGCCATTAATAGAGGATGACGCAATTTCCACTCCTGCTCGTTGCAGAGGAATTAACATTCCATTCAAGTGTGAATGAGTATTTGGCCAGACTTTTCACTTGGTTTTATTACCGTAGTAAACATAAATACTTTATGTTTTCGATCGCCAGTTTAAAGTCTTCTTTCAATTATCATGATATGCGTTTTTGTAAATTATGGTCCCGTAAAAAATGTATTAAAGTATAGACGGGTTTCCTGTTAGTAAACATGAGAGGATATGACCGCGCAGAGGAGGGGTACGCCTATAGAGGGCGCCATTACCCGCAGCAGCTCTGGTCAAATGTCCATTCATAAAAGAAATGATCTTCACCGGGTTTAATGAAAGTAGATTAAATTATGCAGTTTGTAATACCTTGTTTACTCAATAAAAATGATTTGTCGGAAGTTGGATCTGTTTGTATATAATAGCAGCATTATGCCTATTATGCCTATAATAGCAGAATTATGGCTATCTAACTCCCGACCACAACAACAGAGTGAACGGCGCAACAATTCGTTTCCCCCGAGCATGCGCAGATTGCGCATTCTGTTCTGTGATGACGTTGCGCGGAAATCCGTCTATAGGGTATGTATGCTTCTATGGCTTCTACTGGTTCTACTGAGAGAAGAAGCTTGTAGATCCGCTATTTTCAAAAGATTTTTATACATTTGAAAACTTGTGAAATGGGACATTCTGCATGATGAGTACTTTTACTTTTGTACATTACGTTTATTTTAATACCAATACTTTTGTACCTTTCCTTTAAAAGTGCATTTTGAATTTGAGTATTTCTACATTGCAGTATTGATACTTTCACTTAAGTAAAACATGTGAGTACTTTTTCCACCACCTGAGAGAGGCATGGTCCGTCCTGATGACTAACCCCACTCCACACAAGTAGTGGTTGAAGTGGTTCGCATACCACCGCCTCTAGTTCTCTCTCCTAGAGAGTCTCCTCCTGTATCCTGCCTGTATTCTCAATCAGCAGTAACCACAGTAACACCGCCTTCAGTTTGTTGTACGGTATGATAAAGTAGCCATTTTATGTGTATTATTTGCCTTATTAATAGCCACTTATAATTTATAAGGTGTTTATTTATCAGTACGCTCACACACCTCGTTCTGACGGTTATTTAAATGCACACATAATCACCCCCCTCCCACACACACTCACACACACACACACACACACACACACACACACACACACACACACACACACACACACACACACACACACACACACACACACACACACACACACACACACACACACACTGACATCTCTGTAGGTCGCACTATGAATCATAATGAAGATAAAGTGTTCCTGTTCACTGTTAGACTGACCAGGAAATGGTGGGAATGATGTAAAAACTAAAGAGAGGAAGAGGAGTAGCCTATGTGTGTGTGTGTGTGTGTCTATGCACCGGCGTCAGTGTTGCCAGATTCTGTGAGAGAAACAAGCAACCAGGTCTAGGAAAACCAGCCCAAAAGAAGCAACTATGGGCCGCAGGAGCACTTTAACATAATACATCAGCTATTTGAAAATAGCAGATCTACAAGCTCACAACGCGTCGCGATGCGACGCGTTGTGAGCTTGTAGATCTGCTATTTTCAAATAAAATCTTGCGGGAAATTATAATAAGCAGATCTGGCAACCCTGACCGGTGTGTCCGCTGAACTACCATATGTGTGCATACAGTACATAATATGCCCTCGGGGGCAGATAGCGGCGCCGGTCACGTGGTTCATGTAAACTCGAAATTGTGACAAACACTCATAGACTCCAGTGCATTCCGTAGACTTCCGGTTCTGGGCTTTGTCACTATTGGCCAATAGAAGGCTCTGGAGAAGACTGGCCCCGATGAAGTGAACGGAGGTGACGCAACTCTCCTTATATGGCTCTGGGTCAGACAAAGGGACGTAGTGCGCCTCGACACGCCCCCTTCAAACCCATCGTAGCTTCAAACGCCATTTAACCATGTTAGATTCTTTGAAAACACACGTCCCTGATTCTGGTGTCTGATATTGTCCTTCTAATACTTGAGTGGGCAGGGATTTTTCAATTACCTTTTGTTCTTCTTTCCCATATATGGACGTTTCAGGGGCCTCATAAGCAAATCTGTGTTGTTAGGCAACGGTTTCTGTTGTGACTGACATAGTGCGCCCGGACCACGGCCTGCGTTGTCAGGCAACGGATTCTGTTTGTGTCTGACGTCAGTGCACGTTGTTCACCGACCGACCAACAGGGGCCCACATGGAGTACTCTGATGTCATCAACATGATGTATAGTCGGGCCTGGACTCCACGGAACACCATGGCTAACACGGAACACCATATATGGGCATAAAAGGGATACAGTGCACACGCGTGTGTGTATGGAGAGATTAGTACCAGCGAATGAGTCAGTGCGGTATTGTATGCCGCCCCACCCATCCACCCACCCACGTGCTTTAGTGTGTGTGTGTGTGTGTGTGTGTGTGTGTGTGTGTGTGTGTACTCACAGTGCACTGTCAGTTGTATGGAGGCGTTGGTCATGCCCACCATGTTCCCCACGATGCAGGTCAGCATGAAGTTGTTGTCGTCACGACTGACGTTGACCAGAGTCATGTTGATGGAATGAATGACGCTGTCATAGACGATGGACTAGAGAGAAAAAAAACATTCATAGTTACCGCTTGTGTTCAGAAATTGGTAGAAATTCTTAAGAAATCTTGTGTGAAACATAAGTAGTGGTTGAAGTGGTTCACAAATACCACCGCCAGTATTTCTGGTGTGAGTGAATCATTTTGAGTGAGTCACCCGGTCATTGAGAACCTGTAGTGTGATTATGTGTATTGTGTGCGAGTGCGTGTGTGTGTGTGTGTGTGTGTGTAAATGGTGCATTTTTCACACACTTACGGCAGAGGAAACCATGCAAGGCACCAACTTTTAGGGGTTCAGCGTCTTGCTCAAGGACACTTCGACACTAACTCTGGGGGAGCCCGGGATCGAACTGGGAACCTCGCGGTTGCCATCCGGCCGCTCTACCGGCCACTGCCGCCCCCCCGAGTGTGTGTGTGTGCGTTTGCGTGCGTATGTGTGTGTGTGCGTGCGTGCGTGTTTTTTCTTCCTACCTGGTGTGTGTTGATAGAGTGCATGCCACTGACAGTCCAGTCTACTTCCGGCAACGGAGTACCAGAGCCATTGCAGCACACCGTCACACGGTCTCCCTCCACAACCGTGAGGTTACTGTGGCTAACACTTATTTCTGGCAGTTCTGACATACAAAGAGAG